>NC_057861.1:201897513-202215727 GCF_019393635.1 Dromiciops gliroides | reverse complement strand
TGAGAAAGAAGACTTTCAGGCATTTGTTATGAAAAGACCTGAACTGAATAGAAAATTTGACTCTCAAATACAAGACCCTGGAGAAGCATAAAAAGATAAACAGGGAAAAGACTTCATGAGGATTATTAAAAGATCAAACTATTTATATTCCTACATGGGAAGATAATACTTCAAACTCATAAGAACTATTTCAGTAAGGATTTAACAGAGGACAGAGGTCGGAACTGAATATGAAGGGACGTTATGTTTTGTTCTTTGTGGGGTGTCTTATGTCTGGGGCCGGATTTGGACTTGGGGCCTCCTGGGTCCAGGGCTGGTGCATTATCCACTGTGCCACCTAACTAACCCATAATGACATCCTTAAAATAGGGTTGAGGTGTAGGAGAAATAGACTGGGGGAGGGGGAAGGGGAGAGATGGTCTGGGGTGAGGTTGCTCACATGAAGGAAACAAGAAAAAAGCTTATGGAGGGGAGGGGAAGAGGGGGAAGGAATTGGGGAGTGAGCGAACCTTAATATCATCAGAATGACTCAAAGAAGGACTAACATACATACTCAAGTGGGTATAGTAATATATTTTTGCCCTGAGGGAGGGGAGGGAGATAAGGGTGGGGAGAGGTGAAGGAGGGAAGGGCAGATTGGGGGAGAGAGCAGTAAAAGGCAAAATACTTTCAAGGAAGGTAAAGATGTTCTGTATAATGGCACTAGTAAGACATAGTGAATTGCTCGATTTCATAGAGAGGGTTGAGGAGAGAGGGAGGAAGAAAATTTGGAACATAGAATTAGCTCAAAGACCTTAAACTCATCAGAGTTGGTTCATGGAGGGAATAACATTCATACCCAGTTGGGAGGAATAATATTTTTAACCCTACAGGAAAGTATGAGGGGAAGAGGATAAGGAAGGAAGGGTGAAAAAAAAAAGGGAGTGCAGAGTAGGGGAGGGGACAGTCAGAAGTAAAACACTTTTGAGGAGGAATAGTTTCAAAGAAGATAGAAAATAGAATAAATAACATGGGAAAGGAATAGGATGGAGGGGAATTGTTATGATGATTGAACATAATGGCAAAACATATGGTACCTACTTTGCTGTGCTAATATGAAGAAAATTCTTTGTCAAGTTTAAGGTACTTTATTTAGGTTATGATGAACAGGATACTATCAGCAAAACCTGGAAAGACCTACATGAACTGAAGCAGAGTGAAATGTACTTTATACAAAATAACAGCAATAATGTAGGATGATCTGCTGGAAAGCATGTGGTTATTTTCAGCAAGGCAATGGTCCAATATAGCCCTGAAGGACCTATGAAAATGGCAACCTATCTACAGAGAAAGAAGTGATAGTATCTGAAAATAGATGTAAGCACATTTTTTTTCTTTTCTTTTCTTTTCTTTTCTTTTCTTTTCTTTTCTTTTCTTTTCTTTTCTTTTCTTTTCTTTTCTTTTCTTTTTTTGTTTTTGGTGAGGCAGTTGGGGTTGGGTGGCTTGCCTGGGGTCACAGGACTGGTGGGTACTGGGTTTCTGAGGCCGGATTTGGGCTTAGGTGCTCCTGGTTCCAGGGCCAGTGCTCTGTCCACTGGGCCACCTAGCTGCCCCAGGAAACATATTTTTAATTTTTTTTTTCTCTTTGACAATTCCTCAGTCTGAAGTTTTGGGAGTTTTTTGACTGTTTTTTTCTCACAAACTAGCTAATGTGGGAATGCTGTCCATGACTAGTCATGTATAGCTTATTTTGAAATGCTTGAGTTCTAGTGGATTGGGGGTGGGAATGGAGGAGGAAGAGAAGTTGGAACACATTTTTTTTTAATTGATGTTAAAATTTGTTTTTACATATATTTGGAAAATAAAATTCTATTCAATAAAAATTAATTAATTAATTAATTTTAAAAAATAAGAGGCAGGGGAACTAAAGATGAAATTGCCAACATTTGCTGGATTATGGAAATAAACAAGGAAGCTCCATGAAAATAAAATAATTTGGCTTCATTAAATATAGTAAAGCCTTGAATTGTATGGATCAAAACAAAATGTGGGAAGTTCTTAAAGAGATCGAAGTACCAGATCATCTTATTTGTCTCCTGAGGAAGCTGTGCATAAAGGCCAAGAAGCAACTGTTAGAGCTAATCATGGAACAAATGATTGGTTTAAAGTTGGGAAAGGAGTATGACAAGTTGGTGTATAGTCACCTTATTTATTTTACACATTTGCAGAGTACATCATGCAGAAATGCCAGACAGGACAAACCAAACACCGAAATGAAGGTTTCCAGGAGAAATATCAACAATTTCAGTTGTCCAGATGGTACCATGCTAATGGCATAAAGTGAAGAATTAAGAAGGATTCTTAATGAGGTGAAATAGGAGAGCACACTTGGATTGAAGCTTAACATAAAACAAAACAAAACAAAACAAAAGAAAAAACATAGCAACCGGTCCCAACACTTCTGGGCAAATAGAAGGAGAAGAACTGGAAATGTGCCAGATTTTATATTCCTGGGCTCAATGATCACTACAGACAGTGACTGCTGCCATGGAATTAAAAGATGCTTGCTCCTTGGAAAGAAAGCTATAGAAAATCTGAACAGCATACTAAAAAGCAAAGATACCACTTTTCTGACAAAAGCTTCTATAATCAAAGCTATTTTTTCCCGTAGCCCTATATAGTTGTGAGAGTTGGGCCATAAGGAAAGCAGAGCACTGCAGAATCTATGCTTTCAAATTATGGTGCTAGAGAAAACTTTTAAGAGTCCCTTGGAGAGCAAGAAGATCAAATCAGCCAATACTTAAAGAAATTAATTCAGACTATTCATTGAAACATCACATACTAAGGCTTAAATATCTTGGCCACATAGGAGAAGACAGGACTCATGGGGAAAAAAAAAACAACCTGATGTTGGGAAAGATTGAAGGCAAAAGTAGAATGGATTGGCAGAGGGTGGGATGGAGAGTGTCATGGAAGCAATGAACATGAGCTTGCACACACTTCAGAAGAGAGTGGAAGAAAAAAGGTACTGGTATGCTACCATCGATGGGATCACAGAGAGTTGGGTAATACTGAAAAACTGAATAACAACAGAGAAAATTAACATATTTATAAATTGCAGGAATGTTTAAAATAAATTAGAAGACAAAATATGTAAAATTGTTGAGGAGGTTTAAAGATGAGGGGCAGTTGAATAAATATTAAAATATTATGGCCCAGTTTATTTGTTGATTGCATTTTGATAATACCTATTAAAAACAACAAATTTCTGGAAGTGCTGATTGGAAAACAGACAGAAAGGTAAATGTAAGAATCAAGCAGAATAATAAGAAAACATATATATTGATTGTGATTATAAAATATATTAATGATATGTCAAATATATGAATGAAAAAGATCTGAAGGGGATGGAAAATATTAACATTATTTAGGGGGATGTGTGTGTATGTAAGCATGTATATAAATGCATATGTAAAAAGATTTTATATATATACCTATTCATATATGTGTATTTACACATATATTGTATAGATATAGACATAGGTATATAAATATCTATAAACTGAGCTTTTCTGGGCATGTACTGTTCTAATATGAAGACATTCTGGAGGGGTCTTCTGAGCATGATCAGTTTGCCTAAAATGGAGCTCATTGAGTCCCCTAGCACATGAATAGAAGTAATCTTTGGTTGACTGCCTGAATCTTTATTTTTTTTTCATCTTTAAACCTGGACAGACTGAGCTATTCCATGTTTTTGACTGCAAAATTGGGGGGGGGGCGGGGCAATGAGGGTTAAGAGACTTGCCCAGGGTCACACAGCTAGTAAGTGTCAAATGTCTGAGGCTGGATTTGAACTCAGTCACCCATGTATTTGGGGAGCCTTTATTTGTGATTATGCCTTCTGAAGTAAATATTTCTTAGTAAAATTTTATCTGACTTTTCACACTTAAGTGGATCCAGAGTAATCGGCACTATCCCCTACAATCAAGGGAATGCTATTGGTAAGTATTAGAGCCTTTAGAAAAGAATGACCACCTTACCCCTGCCCCTGGCCTGAAGGCCAGGTAGTTTAGATTTTGCTACACCATGTGTTTTCTGGTACCCTTGACAGGATTGGGGGACTAGGTTTTTCACCAATTGTTTCACTCCCTACTGATGGTGTTCCCTCAGTTTTAGGAGATGGTGTCCTGCATTGTTTGTACTTAGTCATTAGCAGCCAGAATGGCTTTTACATAGAAACATTTACTTCAGAAGGTATAATCACAAATAATCAAACTAAATTTCTTAAGAAATGGGAGATACAATATTACTCCCTCATCGATCCTGTAATTAAAAAAATAAAGACTATTACTCTTGGAGAAGTTGTGAAAATTAACTTAAGTCCCTTGAGAGGTAAAGAGGATTAGATTCATACCTTAGCTTGGTTTGAATAAAGTGTGATCCAAGTTCCAAGTACAAAACACATTTCAGGGTCAAGTTCCAGACACCTTGTCTTCTCAAGGATTCTATGCTCATTGGACTGGATGCACCACACCAGTTCCCCTGCAATCCTGCTTCAATGGCTATTATGGCTTAAAGTCCCAAACCTCATAAGGATAACATCAAGCACCTCAAAGTAAGGAGAACAAACAATGCAGAAGAAAAACTGACATCCCCAAACTCATTTCTCAGAGCTGGAGTAAAAGAGAGGAAGCAAAAGCAGGCAAGTTTTTCCCCTCTCAATGGTTCAGTTCAAGGCAGTTTTCATACAAATAAATCAATGTTATTTATAGTCACATAAAAATGCCCACTATTGATCAGAAAAATTAAAATTAAAATAACTGATGTCCAACTTCACACCTATAAGAAGAGCTAATATGACAAAAAAGAAAATCTTGAATGTTGGATGGGATGTGGGAAAATTGGGATGTTAATGCACTATTGGTGTAGTTGTGAACTGACCCAAAGGGCCATAAAATTGTACATACCCTTTGATCCAGGAATATCACTGTTAGGTCTACATTACAAAGACATCAAAAATTGGGGGGGGCTATTTATACAAAAATATTTATAGCATCTCTTTTTGTGGTGGCTAAAGAATGGAAATCAAAGAGATATCCATCAACTGGGGAATAGCTAAACAAGTTGTGGTATATAATTGTAATGGAAAATTATTTTCCTATGACAAATGACAAACAGGATCATTTCAGAAAAACCTAGAAAGACTTACATGAACTAATGTCCACTGAAGTGTACAGAAACAGGAGAACATTGTACACAGTACCTAATATTGTTTGATGAAAAACTGTGAATGACTTGTGTATTCGCAGAAATACAATGATCCAAGACAATCCTAAAGGACTAATGATGAAGTATACTATCTACCTCCAGAGAAAACCATATTCTCTGAATACAGACTGAAACATGCTATTATTCACTTTCTTTCATTTTTTTTTGTATTTGAGAGTTCTAATACAAGATAAGTAATGTGGAAATGATGTATATAACTGCACATATGTAATCTATATCTGATTGCCTACCACCTCAATGTGGTGGTGGGGGGGGGTAGGGAAGGTTGAAGGGATAGAATTTGGAACTTTAAAAAATTAGATAAAAATGTTTTGTTTTTAAAAAGCCAATGGCTCACTTCATGGTATTCATATTGGGTGTAGTCTACAGAGTCACTGAAAAGAATGCAGCCAAAAGATATTGAAAAAGAACTCAGCTGAAAATGGGTTTTCTTCTTAGTCTCACCAGTTTTAAAGATATAGACAGTTTATCACAAGAGGTTACCCTGACCAAAATAGAAGGGGATACCAGAAACTCTGTGTTGCGTAAACTGGGCATACTCAAAAGCCTCCTTCAGAACATCTCTATGTTAGAACTGTATATGACCAGAGAAGCTTAGATTACAAATTGAATTTATGTTTGTATGCATGAGTGTATGTGTATGAATCCCCTTAGTTTCCAATTCTTTGCCACAACAAAAACAGCTGCTATATAATGTGAGGGTTTTTTTGTTTGTTTGTTTGTTTTTACAAATAGGCTCTTTTCTCTTTTCTTTGATGTTTTTGGGATATAGATCTAATATTGTTATTTCAGGTCAATAGGATTTGCATAGTTTTTTAGACCTTAGAGTGTAGTTCTGTTACACACACACACACACACGTGCGCACACATGCACATTATAAATGTTTATTTTAAAGTTTATAATTTTCGTATATGATTGTATTCCTTGGTTTATTTGTAAATATTTAAAGATAATTTATGAATTACATCAATAAGTATATTTTAATATAAATACAATTTTATCCAAGCCTTAATATGTGTGTGTTTAGATGTAGATATTGATTTATTTTTTCTTACAGGTAATATTAAGTTCTGACACTTTGAAATTGGGGTAATCAAACTATTTTATGCTAATAGTTTTGCTGAAAAGATCCCCAAATTGTTATTTTTGCCAGAGAAGGTTTACAATAATGGTCTTCAAAATTAAAGAATATTGCTCTTGGAGAAGTTTCGAAAATTAACATTTAATTACCGAGGGGGAAGAAAATTGTTTCTTAAATTGTTCTGTACATGCAGTATATAGTGTTTGTAGATTTCCTCGTGGAGGATAATAAGTCTTTCAAAAAGAAATGAGATTTTCATTGTTTCCCTCACATCTTATAATATAGCATATGTGATTAAATAATTCAATTAAATGACATTTAATTTCAGATTGGTCTTTGTTGGAAGCAAAAAGATAGAAACATTTTATCATTTGCATGAAATGTTTCCTAGATTCCACTTTGTTCTAATTGTGACTCATCTGAGGGAAAGTATGTGATTTATAGGAGGAATTGACAAGGAAAAAATATATCACACTTATCATGAAAAATATCTGGAATTCATAATATAGATGTAATTGAAGAGCAATCTATTTTCTATTTATATAATAAATTATTTAAATATATTTCATTAAATATTTCCCAATTACAAGTGATAAATTTTAACAAATTTTTTAAAGTTTTGAGTTCCAACACTCCCCTTTTTTGCACCTCCACTCTCTTCAAGAAGGCAAGAAGTTTGATATCAATTATACACATGAAGTCATGCAAAACATTTCTGTATTAGACAATATGAAAAAGGAAAAGGAAAACAAAACAAAATAACAAAAATGAAGAAAATAATAGAAAGTCTGCTTCAATATGCCTTCAGAAATCTTTATCTATTTACATGGAGATGAATAGTGATTTTTATCAAGAATCCTTTGGAATTATTTTCTCAAAGCCAATGGGATTGAAGGCTACACCAATCATCTGAGAGCTCAGATGGGAGCTCTGACCAAGCACTTAGAGGTCCCTTATGATCTGAAGGCTGCCAGGGCAACACAGCACTAACAACCAATTGAAGTATGTGCAAATTTGAGCCATTGCTCACCACTTCTGTCCCACAACTAAAAAGCAATTCAAGGAGGAGCTCAGAAGTTTGAAATCTCAGGAAAATCCAGGGAGGGCAAGACTTTTTGTGGGGCAATGAGGTTTAAGTGACTTTCCCAAGGTCACATAGCTAGTAATGTGTCTGATGCTGAATTTGAACTCAGGTCCTCCTGAATCCAGGGCCAGTGTTTTATCCACTGTACCACATAACTGCCCCAGGAAGCCTTCTTTTGTATCTCAGTGTATACTTTTTACCCCTTTGTCTTTCCCACAGCTCCTCCAGCAGGAAATGCCCACATTCTCCCAAGAAGCCTGACCAGGCACTTCCCAGCCCAGAGGCACTTCTGTCATGTTCAGGTGACCAAAGACTATGAATATAAGAAGCTGGACACCTACCAGAGATTCAGAGTGTCCATCTGGAACTAAGTTCCTGCAGGGCCAGCCTAGGCTGACCTTGTACAGTGGTTTACACCCTGGGAGACAGGACCAAGGACAGCAGCTGATGAAAAATTCACCTGGAACACAGGTCAGCTTCTGCTTCAGTCATTGGCATCTGGGCAGATTCAGAAGGCAGGAGCCCACATCCCATCTAAACAGTTCAACAGTTCCAGATTAAAAGATCTTTCTCCTGTCCTCTGAAGCATTCAGCCAGGACCCCCACCAGGGTCAGGCAAAAAGACACCTCTGATCCTCTACCACCCACTCACCTATCTCCTCAGCTCCACTCCCAACACCAACAAGGGGTCTTATCTCTTGCTGTCTCTCTCTCCCTTGCAAGCTCTGCCACCCTTGATAAGTCATTCCCACTTTGGGGGAAGGGGGTTCCTTTGCCTTCTCTCTCAAAACAAGACCTGCTATGCAGTGTTCTATATAGTCCTTTACCCCTATTTATCTGAAGTTTGACAATAAAGGTACTTTTTCAAAGGAAAAAAAAAACAATCCTTTGCAATTGTCTGTGATTATTGTCTTGAGCAGAATAGCTAAGTCTTTCACAATTGATCATCTTTATCATATTGCTGTTACTGTGCATAATATTCCTATGGTTCTTCTCACTTCATTTTGCATGAGTTCATGAATGTCTTCTAGGTTTTTCTGAAACCATCCTGTTTATCAATTCTTAAAGTAGAATACCATTCAGTCAAAATTGTATGTTGTGACTTGTTCAGCTATTCCTCAATTGATGAGCCTCCCCTCAGTTTTCAATTCTTTTCCCCCACAAAACATATCTTCTATAAACATTTGTACACACAGTTTTTTTCTTCTTTTCATTGATCTCTTTGGGATACAGACTTAGAGTGCCATTGCTGTGAAAAGGGTGTGCATAATTTTATAGTTAGTTGGCTGTAGTTGAAATTTTTCGTGAAGGATTGTATCACTTTACAGCTCCACTAATAGTTCATTAGTGTGCTGTTTTCCACATTTTTGTGGAAAGATTTCTCATCTTCCGCTTCTCTCATTTTGCCAATCTGACCAGTGTGAGGTGATGTGGGAAAATTGGAACAGTAATGCCCTCATAGTAGAGTTATGAACGGCTCCAAACATGCAGGAGAGATATTTGGAAGTATATCCAAAAGGCTATAAAATTGTGATTAAACTTTGACCCAGAAATACCATTACTAGGTCTATGTCCCCAAAATATTAAATGTGTGTGTGTGTGTGTGTGTGTGTGTGTGTGTGTGTGTGTGTGTGTACAAAAGTATCGCTATTCTTTTTTGGTAGAAACTGAGGAGCATTTATTTGATTGTAATAGGATAGCACTGTGCAATAAGAAATGACAAGTACTATGATTTTGGTAAAGATAAAACAAACAAAAAACTAAACCTGGAAAGACTTACATGAACTTATGCAAAGTCAAGTGAGCAAAACCAGGAGACCATTGTACACAGCAACAACAATATTGTCTGATGATCAACTGTGAACAATTTATCTATGCTCAGCATTACAATGACTTAAGACAATTCTGAAGGACTCATGATGAAAAATGCTATCCACCTCCAGAGAATGAATTGGTGGAGTGGATGTGCAATTCCAAACTTTTTTTGGCTTTCTTTATTTTTCTTGAAATTTTTGTCTGTGTTTTTTACAACATTTCTAATATGGAAATATGTTTTGCATAACTACATATGTATAATCTATGTATATATAACTTTGTTTTCTCAAGGAGGGGATAGGAGAGCGAGAAAGAGAATTTGGACCTTAAAACTTTTTAAAAATAAATATTATTGGGGGCAGCTAGGTGGTGCAGTGGATAAAGCACCCACCCTGGATTCAGAAGGACCTGAGTTCAAAGCTGGCCTCAGACACTTGAGTTCAAACCCGGCCTCAGACATTTGACACTATCTGAGTGACCATGGACAAGTCACTTAACCCTCACTGCCCTGCCAAATATATATATATATATATATATATATATATATATACACATACATATATATGTGTATATATATATATACATACATATATATACATATATATATATATATATATATATATATATATATATATACACATACATATATATGTGTATATATATATATACATACATATATATACATATATATATATATATATATATATATATATATATATATATATATATTTACATGTAGGTGGTATGAGATTAAAATTGGATATTAGATCATAAATCTCCCCTACTTAACCTTTCCCTTAATTTATCTCCCAGACTAGTAAATGGAAGAAACTTCTGGTTTTCTAGTTAGAGCTTTTATTGTGTGGTAGTCACAAGGTGATGTTGATTAGAAGGATAGGAAAGTAGAAATACAATACAAATCGTCTTAAGTCTAGGCTTAGTCTATATTCCGTATAAAACTCACCAAAAGCAGAAGGCCACCTTTGGGGCAAGAGACCGAGTCAAGCGCGTGCTGTTAACCGAGAGCTGGGCCGAGTCAAACTCCAGTCCTCGTCTGTCTGTGCAGCACAGCCAGGAGACCAGCAGAGCAGGAAAAAAGGCCGCACTTCCTTTCTCTCCTTGCCTTTTAAGCTCGCACCCCGGAAGTCGAGTGCTCAGCAGGCAATCTGGCGTGCGTCGCAGGCGGACTGGTGTGCGTAGCTCATGCTGTTGGTCTCCTCCCCAAAAGGGTGGTCCTAAAAAAAAACTGGCGCCTCTCCATTATCTAACCGACTGTTAAAACTTTTTACCACATTGGAAAATATTTTTAATCAAAGAAGAAAAAAAGAAAACCCCATGGAAAGTATGGTTGGTCCATAGGATCTGGAAATGTCAGATATTAAACAATTGAACAAAAACAATAGGCCAAGCTAGTATAGCAAAAATGACAATTCTGCTGAAATCAAACTACCAAGTACTTTTTTAAACCTAGAATAAATAATAATAAAATTTATCTGGAAGAAAAAATATCTCAAATATCAAGGGAATTAATGGGGAAAACATGTAAAGGAAAGTGGCCTGGCAGGACCAAATTTAAAAATATATTACGTAGTGATAATTATCAAAACATTCTGGTACTGGCTAAGAAATAGAGTGGTTTATCAATGGAATAGATTAAGTACAATACACCATAGTAAATGACCATGGTGGTCTTAGTGTTTAATAAAATAAAAGATCCAAGGTGTGGAAGCAAAAACTCATAATTAAACCAAAATTGCTAGGAAAACTAGAAAAAAGCTTGACAGAAATTAGTTAATTTATCAATGATTCACACTGTATCCCTAGGTAAGGTCCAAATATGTACTTGATTTAAACATAAAGACTGGGATCATAAGCAAATTATGGGAGAATGACCCAGATCTCATCTGGTCCAATCCTGGATCTGCTATTGGAGAAATGTGCAGCTGGTTGCTAAGCACAGGGACTTCAGTTGGTGCTGCCTACTCCACCTGTTTTGAATGTTTTGAGGTAAATAAACCCCAAATGGAAATTCATGAGGATGAATCATGTAAATGTTTTACCCCGTTAGTTGCTCATTCAGGTTTGTGTGATAATGAAAACTGTTAGTTCCTGAACTGTCTGTGATTCTGTTAATAGCAAACATTTTACATACTTGAAAAAATTTTTATTTATTGTGACTACAGAAATGTGAGTTTGAGCCCCTGAGGGTTTGCAATACCCTTTCAGGGGGTCTTGAAGGCAAAACTCTTTTCATAATAATACTAAAATATTTTAATCCACAGTATAATCAATATTCATAAATATAACCCATCAAGCACAAATTTTTCAGGGGAAATGGGGCAGTCCTCAACAATTTTTAAAGTTATAAATGGTCTGAGATCAAAAATTTAGAAAACAGTTGATTTAGAGCAATAATATCAAGTTTAAATAGAAATGGGGGTCATACATACATAATAATCTCTACGGATTACATATTGTATTAATTGTTAAGAAGTTATATCTAAGTTTTATCTTATATATACATATATGCATATGTATATATGTATGTATATATGTGTGTGGGTGTGTGTATGTGTATTTATGTTATATATTTCCCAAGTGCATATTAAACTGGTTTGGTCAACACTTGGAACTTTTTTGGGCTGTATGTGGCCTGAGTGTCTCATGTTAAACACCCCTGATCTAGGAGATTTCTACCCAGTAACAGATACAGATGGACAGGTGGACAGATACGGTTGACATATGCAGGTATGCTTCTTACTCTCACTAATGGGAGAATGATTCTGCCACACCTTGAGAAAGGAAGAATAGAGGAACACCTTGACCAGAACCTGCTCTAGCAGCTCTGTTGAGATCTTATCACTACAGATACAGGACAGCACTAAGCAAAATATTTAGTGGGTAACTAAAATCCCCTGGATAAAGGAGAAGGGAGAAAAGGTTCTTTTCATATTCTCTCCTCAGAAATACATAATTCAGGACATATATTTTTGTGCACTCTGATCATATCTTTTGAAATGTCTATTAAAATCTCACCTATCTATGAAGAGTGAGTTCAAATGTACCATAATTCCTCTACATATTTACCAGTAGAGAAGTAATTTCTTCTTCCTCTGAACTCTACCTCTCTAATCATACAAAACATTCTGCCTTCTATTATAGAATTTGTGTAAATCTTATTTCCTTTACTAGACTATAGGATACTTGACTATATCTTATTTATCTTTATATGCCTAACAGCTATAAAATATTTCACACATCGAGGACACTGAATAAATGCTCATTAAGTTAAATTAAATTGTCAAGTTTCATTCTTGCCTGTGGCTATATCTCACTTCCTGACTTTAACCTTGCTTTTTCTTTATGATATCATATGCTTCTAGTTCCTCATGAGTTGGTAACTATAATAGTCATAAAATCTATAGCACTGCATAAGTCAGGTCATGTTGAAATGACATGCTTAAATCTGAAATATAAGGCACTGTTGAGACTATAGTTATCAATGAGTGAAAGTTTAATGAGAGAGGATTTCAAAATGAAGAGGAAAGCTCAAATGACTGAAGGCCAACGGGAATATTAAATAATTTCTTGAGGGACCAAGTAAATGTTCATTTATAAAAAGGGGAAAGTTACCTGATCTTTCCCATAAAGAACATCCAAATGCTGCAAAGGAGAGTTGATTCTCTTATAAGGAGAGAATGGAAATAATGGAAAAAATGTCTATAGGCCTAAAATTCATGTGAAGTCTAAGCAATCATCAATAAGCATTTATTAAGCACCTACTATGTAATAGGAACTATGCTAGATAATGGGGATACAACACAAATTGAAACAATATCTCCTTACCAATGATTTATTCTAACAAGGAAGACAATAAACATTCAAATACATGTATATGTATATGTGTGTATATACATATCCATAATTATACTCATATAACCATATATACCTATATACCTGTGTATATATACATATATAAATATATAAACACATGTATATAGCTATATGTACATATATCCATCCATAAATATATGTGTATATGTATATGTGTATGTCTGTATGTGTGTCTATGTATGTATGTATATATACACATGTATATATATGTTTATATTATATATATATGTTTATATATATATATATATATAAACACAAATAAAAGTAAATCCAAACTAGTTAAATACATGGTAAATCAGGAGTGAGGGAACCATCTATAGAGAACATCAGAAGTGTCATTATATGGAAGGTGTTGTTCATGCTTTATTTTAAAGGAAGAGATGGGGTTTTATGAAAGTAACAGTAAAGAAGTACAAAGGACCATCAGTATAAAGACACAGAGATGGGAAATAGAGTATGATGTGAAGGAGAGAGAGAAGTACAGTTTTGTAGAATCACAGAGAGTAGATGGATAATTAATCTCCTATGGAAGTGGATAGGATGGGACTAGGGTGTGAAGGGCTTTCAAAGTTTACCAGAGTAGAATTTATTTTAAGAGAAAGGAGATGTTTAAAAGGGAATTAAGGGACAGCTAGGTGGCACAGTGGATAAAGCACTAGCCTTGGATTCTGGAGGACCTGAGTTCAAATCCAGCCTTAGACACTTGACACAACTAGCTGTGTGACACTGGGCAAATGTCTTAACCCTCATTGCCCTGCAAAAACAAAAACAAACAAACAAACAAAAAAGGAATTAAGGAGTTCTCTGAAGAAGGATGGAAGGAATTTAGTAAACATCTTTGGCTACAAACATAAAATGTCTATTATTTTGTTTAAAGAAGTTAGTTAAGGGGCAACTAGGTGGCGCAGTGGATAAAGCACCAGCCCTGGAGTCAGGAGTACCTGAGTTCAAATCCGGACTCAGACACTTGACACTTACTAGCTGTGTGACCTTGGGCAAGTCACTTAACCCTCATTGCCCAACCAAAAAAACAAAAAACAAAAACAATAAAAAAGAATTTTAAAAAAAGTTAGTTAGTTGTAGACCTGAACTTCTCTTCATCATGACTATGATATAGACCTTTCTCATCCTGTAATGTCAACAAAAGATTTACAAACATCATATCAAAGAAAACTGAAGCTTTGGGTTAGAATTGTCATTCAATCACTTCTACATTTAGAACAACAAAAAAGTTATGCAAACTAAACTAAAAACTTTTATCTAGGGATCAACTCATTTAGTGATAAAGTTCATCTGCACACTAGAGAAAAAAATGGCAGAAAACAATTTTAGGATAATTCACTGAGTCTGTAACATTAAATAATATGCAAAACTAATATTCTGTACTCCCTCTAAAATTATTTGAACATTTTTTTCTCTCTCTAAAAATTCAAATTCAAATTGATAGGCTACTTTGGGATAACTGAAAATCTATTCATTTCCCCCCAAAGAATTAACTATGAATCCAATGAGAAAAATACGTATTCATTAACTGTATTTCATCTTCACAGTTCTTAATTTCTTGATCTTGCAGGGATTTGGGAATATAGATAATGGCTAATTGAATATGCAAATCACTATCTAACTGAAAGAGGCATTAGGGCATATAAAAATAGTCCCCCATTAGTAATTAGAAGAACTGGGTAATAGATTTGGTTCTGCCACTAATTTACTGTGTGACCTTTGGCAAGTATCTTCACCTCTCTGGGCCTCAGTTTTTACCTGTGAAAAATGAAAAGGTTGGGCAATGTCATCTCTGTATTTCTTTCCAGTTCTCTTAATTTACTACTACACTTGTTTTCCTTAAATCCAGAGAATAGTTAAATCTATTATGGGAATAATGGTTAGAAATATGCCTGATAGACATATTTGGGTTCAGCATAAGGAAAAAGGTCCTAACAGGAAGTTGTAAAACATTTTAGTACCTAAGGAAGGTACTGAGTTCCCTTTTACTATAGGTCTTCAAACAGAGGTGAATTGACTGATTGTTGGAGATATTATTGGGGATTACTGTACAGTTAAATGAAGAACTACAGCATATGGAGCTTCTTTCATACTCTTAGATTCTGTGATAATGTCTACATATTTAAGGCTCTCTGATATTACTTTGGTAAATTATATTAGTGGAGTCATTAGTTGTCTGCAGCCTTACACAGATTTAGAATGCTACACAGGCAACCTGAAGTCAAATTCAAAGCAATGACTGGTATGATAGATAATCATGTGATGTCACTATTTCAGGTAAGATAGGCCCTGGGTGATTTCATAAATAGCTTTCTCTTTTGTTTCTCTCACTCTTCTCTTTTTCAGTGATTTTTCCCCTTCTTCTTTAGCGGGTCTTGCTTAATATAACTACACAAATAGAGACATATATTCCTACAAGATTCTGGTTCTTAAGATGTCATGTTGACCCTGACTCCCCATTATCCTTGTGATTCATTTAGGTCTGACCTTCCTTTGTAATACCTTATGCTGTCAATCTTTCAAGTCCTCTTCTCCTACCTCTTCATAGCCACATTTATCCACTCCCTAAGGGCAATATCCTATGCTGGAAGAAAACTAATTCCCTACGAGGTTTAGATTGATCCATGATCTCATCATTGTGAGTTCTGCATGGAAGTTTGTAGATTTTGATTTATCTTTGTTTTCTATCTTGTATGACTCATACAGTGCATCCTTATACAAATCATTAACAGGAAATTCACCTAATATCTTTGGGAAATTCCTCTAGATTCCTTGACCATTTAATTGGTACCAATGGATCACATAGAAAATCCATCAGTTTTGCTTCACTCTTACCAAATGATAATGTCTTTTTTGGTCACACATTTATTAGTTAATATGTTTTATGCTATTCTTCCAGTACAAGTCTTCATGAGTCATATTTTATATCCCACATATAGCCACCATGAACCAACAGTAAAGAATTAGTTTAATGGATATTAATTTCTTAAGGTGCTGTCCCCTGAAGTAGAAGCAATGGTGGCTGAGTAGAGGAAAACACTAGAGTAAAAACAAAAACAAAAACAACAACAAAGCAAAAACATAAATATCCAAATCCTGGTTTTGCCTCTTCCTAGTTATATGATATCTGACAAGTCTCTTTTCCTACAGCTAGATAAAACCTGAACTGCTAGTTTCAGTGATTTTTGATAAAAATTAAATAATATCATGTCTGTTATTTGTTGTGTACAAAGAGCTTTCTCCCCAGCAGTGGCATTCTTTCCCCCTTCTCCTTCCAAGAGTGACCACTGACCTTTACATAGACCCTCTTCACCTGAGCTATTGTAACAAACTCTTAACTATTCTGTCTGCCTCAAGTCTCTCTTCAATAAATCCTTCAGAATCACTGACAGTCATTTTTCTAGTGCACAGGTCTTATAGCATTATTCCCTTTCTCAGAAATATTCAGTATTGCTCCATTTCAGAGAGATTAAAATAAAAATATCTTAAAATAACTGTAGTCATAGATTTAAAGATAGGATGGGGAGGCAGCTAGGTGGCACAGTAGATAAAGCACCAGCCCTGGATTCAGAAGGACCTGAGTTAAAATCCAGCATCAGACACTTGACACTTACTAGCTGTGTGACCCTAGGCAAGTCACTTAATCCTCATTGCCCTGCCCCCAAAAACAAACAATCAAAAACAATGCAGGATGTATCTTAGATGACTTTTTTTTTTAAGTGACTTGCCCAGCATCACACAGCTAGTAAGTGTCAAGTGTCTGAGGCCGGATTTGAACTCTGGTACTCCTGAATCCAGGGCGGGTGCTTTATCCACTGCGCCACCTAGCTGCCCCTTCAGATGTCTTTTAATGAAACTTTATTTGCATATAGTTAATGAAACAGATCCAGAGAAGTCATGACTTGCCCAAGATCACAAAGATGGTAAGCAGAAGAGCTGGAAATTGAATCCAGGTCCTCTGAGTCCAGATACTATTTATAGCTAATATTTTCAGAGTATTTTAAGGTTTTAACTAAAAACTTTACATACTTTTTTTTTCATTAAAATATCATAAGGACACTGTGAGGAAGGCAGCATTATCCTTTCTATTTTATAGATGAATAAACTGAAAGAGTTTAAGTAACTTGTCCAGGGTAACACATGGTTAGGAAGTCTGCAGTGACACTTAAACTTACATCTTGCTAACACCACAGCCAACACAATCCATTAAACCATGTGTTTCTTTTTATTTGCCTGACATGCAATGTACTCTTCTGTCTCTTTTTCAGCCTTATTTATTTATTTTTGGAAGCAATTGTGGTTAAGTGACTTGACCAGGTTCACACAGGTAGTAAGGTGATGGCAGCTTTGAACTCAGGTCCTCCTGTCTCTAGGCTGGTGCTCTATCCACTGAGCTACTTAACTTCCCTGAACCTTAGTTTTATGATACTTCTATTCCTGTATTTTATCTTTTAACTAAAGAGGGATACTTATTTTCTCCAGATCTTCTATCCTCTCATATCCATGCTTTTCTACATACCAATCACTTATCTAGAATGGAAGATGCCAATAACACATCATTTGAAATACTTCTCTTCTTTCAAGATCTATCTCAGATGACAGATGTTCCTTTTTACCCCTCTAAAAAAGGGACCCACTCTCTCCAATAATATTTAACACTGTTCTGGCCCCTTTTAAATACATTTCATAAATGGTGAAAACGTTTGATATGTGAGAAAAATGATGCTCAAATTGTACCCAAGGCCACACAGTAGCTACTGAGTATTGGATTTATGACTCAAACCTGTTTTCTGACTGAAGTAGTGTTCTTTCCATATTTTCAACAAGAGCTTTTAAAGATAATGCCTTAAACCACAAAAGCAACTCATAATGGAAACTTCAGATGTTATGCCAAGGATGGGCAAGTATACAGATATCATCCCTTCATATTCAGTTCAAAGTTGTGTCTTCTAAATGTATTCTTATCAGTTGTCCTAATACTGAGAAAGTTCTTATGAGTTAGAAATATTATCTTCCCATGTAAGAATGTAAACAGTTTAATATTTTAATATCCCTTGTGATTTCTTTTTTCCTGTTTACCTTTTTACATTTCTCTAGGGTCTTGTATTTGAAAGTCAAATTTCCTATTCAGTTCAGGTCTTTTCATCATGAATACCTGAAAGTCTTCTTTGTCATTGAAGTCCCATTTTCCCCCTGAAAGATTATACACAGTTTTGCTGGGTATGTGATTCTTGGCTGTAGTCCCAGTTTCTTTAAGCTGCTAGATCTTGAGTTATCCTGACTGTGGTCCCACAGTATTTGAATTCCTTATTTCTAGATGCTTTCAATATTTTCTCATTGACCTAGGAGCTCTGGAATTTGTCTATAATATTCCTGGAAGTTTTTCTTTTGGGTGCTCATTCAGGAGCCTTTCAGTGGATTCTTTCAATTTCTATTTTACCTTCTGCTTCAAGCATATCAGGGCAATTTTCCCTGACAGTTTCGTGGAAGATGATGTCTAAACTCTTATTTTGATCATGGTTTTCAGGTATACCAATGATTTTCAAATTATCTCTCCTGGATCTAGTTTCCAGGTCAGCTGTTTTTCCAAGGAGATATTTCATATGGCCCTGTATTTTTTTATTCTTTTGGATTTGCATTACTGTGTCTTTGTTTCTCATAAAAACACTAGATCCATTTGTTTAATCCTAATTCTTTTTTTTTTTTTTTTTTTTTTTTTTTTTTGTGTGGCAATTGGGGTTAAGTGACTTGCCCAGGGTCACACAGCTAGTAAGTGTTATGTGTCTGAGGCCAAATTTGAACTCAGGTACTCCTGATTCCAGGGCTGGTGCTCTGTCCACTGCACCACCTAGCTGCTCCTTTGTTCAATCCTAATTCTTAGGCAATTATTTTGTTCTGAGAGCTTTTGTATTTCCTTTTCCATTTGGCTTTTCAAACTTTTGACTTTTTCTTTCTCATGACTCTCCTGCATTGCTCTCATTTCTCTTTTCATTATTTCATCCACCTCTAAATCTTCCTTCTATCTCTCCTACTTTCTCTTCAAAGTCCCTTTTGAGTGCTTGCATGGTCTGAGACCATTCATATTTTTCTTGAAAGCATAGGATATAGGGGCCCTGAGGTGTTTATCCTCTTCTGAGGGTGCACCTCAATCTTCCTTGTCACTAAAGAATTCAAGAATTCTTCCTGGTTCCCTATTGGAGTGGGATAGTCAAATTCCTCCTTAGTTCACACAGATACCCCTTTATTTCCCCACCCCCCAGCCTTCCATTCTGCACACTCACCAGACTCTAAGCTTATTTTCATAAGATGCTGGTGCTGCAGCTGAATCGGGGGCTAGAGCGTAAGTTTCTCTGGTGCAGCCTGCCTGGGGACTGTGTAGGCAAGATCCTGGGTTTTGACTCTTCTTGCAGCACAGTATAACCCACTCTAAGCTGCCTTTGGCTGGAAAATAATCTCAGCCCATCTTTTTGTGTTTTTTTTCTAATTCAGGGGTTGTTTTATTGCTGTTTGGGGGGTAATTTTGTCAGGAGCTCTGTGCATTTAATGTCTTTCCTCTGCCATCTTTGCTCTGCCCCCCTGGGCAAGTATATTTTGAAGAATTTTTTAAAAATATTTTTATCCTCATCCCATAATTTGCACCACATAGACTGGCCTTTATTGTCCTAATATGTTGATATGACTCAATTTTCAAAATATAGTTTTACTCTTTAGGGACTTCTTTAAATTATGTAGGAAATCACTCCTTTTACTTGTTGAGACATAACTATAATTCTATTTGAAGAGAAAAAAAATGCCCTAAGGAGCTACTAAAAAGGAAAAGCATTAAAAATGTCACTTAATTTCTAAAATTCCCTTTCTCTATTCTCTAGTAACATGACATAATGCTTTTTTCTAAGTTTGTTTGTGATACCCAGCAAAACTGTAGGTGTTATTTTAATATATATTTTAAGTTTATAATAGATTTTGGCTGCCTTTATGCTACTGAAATGACTTGGCATGGTGTCATTCCTATATCCACATTGGAAACCTACAGTATCATATCATGGTTATAATAAAAAGAAGGTGCATTGCTATACCTATTTTGTATTCAGTTTCACAGCTCAAACTACTGTTTTCTGAACAGGGATATGCAGAGTTAAATGGGGACTGAGATTTGGGCAGAATGGTAAAGATAGGAAAATTTTTGCCAGTTTCTGAGAGTTGAGAGAAGAGGAATGTGGGAGAAAACTGGGTGCAAAGCAAAGATCCAAAATACCTCCAAAGCATAGCTATATTTATGGAGAAGGACGGACACTGGATTTGGCAACAAAGGACTTATGTTTGAATCCAGGCTCTGCTGCTTACTATCTGGATCATCTTGGGTGACCTATTTAAGTTCCACCTGCCTCCATTTCCTCATCTGCAATGTTATGGGTTTGGGCTACTTAATCTCTAAAATTCCTTTTTTGTTTGAAAGTCTATGACCCTGTCATTTTTCTTTCATCTCTTATGTCTTCAACTCCTTTAAACATACTGTTCTAAAATCACCCCTCAGTTAACATGGAACAGAGTTCTGAAGAGACATAGTCACGTTTGTGTTCCGAGTTTCCTCTTCTTTACCCCACATCTCCTGCCAGGAGCTCACCATACCCTACCCCCAAAAAACTCTAGCCAGAGCAGCTGCAGCCATGACAGCCAATGTGCAGAGCAGCTGTCTCCAGACAGATCCAATTAGGGACTGCTGGTTCTTCTCCACCAGAGAAAAGGTTCAATCACAGCCCCTATCAACAAGGATCTTCCTCATCCTAGTCCTATTATATTTCCTGGGGCTCCTCTTCTGACCTTATTTAATGGGACATTCAGTGATTTGCTATGAAGTAAAAGATCTATCAAAAGAACTCCCCCTTCCAACCTGAATTGGCAATCAGGCAATCGGAAATCTTGAATGTTTGGGGACTGGGTATCCGTCAGAAGCAGGATATCTATGGATAATTCATTTCTATCTATAATTTACTGTTTCAACAGTCTCATTTTCACTGAAACCAGATGTCCTACATTTACTTAGGCAGCTGAGTTAGTGAATGGGATTTAAAGTGAAATATCTTTGTTTTTGGCACGGGCTTTGATGACCTTTCTCAGAGAAGATTATCTTCCATTCTACCATTTCCTTCTCAAGGAATTTTGTAAAAAGGAATAATATAATTTTTTTCCCCCAATTCAACCTCTCCACCATGACAACAATTTATAATCTGCTGACTATAGCATATTCTGCTAGTATATAAGACTGAAAAAGTACCATCTGGCCATGTGAATTTTTCTGCAGAGATATTTTGGTTGGTGAATGATTTCACTGATGAGACTCTCCCACTTCATGAATAAATATCATCAAGGACTTTTGTCTGTAGTGTAGAATGCTCTCTGCCCATTACCCCATCTCAACAAGGGTTCATTTGGCCTTCCAGAATCCTTGACTCAAAATATTAAATGGATTAAATGGGGACTAGATTTCAGAGGTCAGTTACTTCTGGAGCATCCTCTACTCCACTTTGTAAATCTAGACTTAGATGTCCAGCTCAGAGTAAATATCACACAAAGCACTGGAAAAAGAGGCTAGGGCCGGCTACTGAGGCAGATACTATACATTAAGGAACAGTGATACTCTCACAAGGGCTCTGCTATTAATGTTACTGGTAAAAAGTGAAAACTGAAACTGCAACAAAAACGTGAGAGGCATGAGGTGGGAAACCTACTAACTTCTTCAATAAAATTTAATGGATATCACCCAAATTTATTCCTTTAATATTTTCAAAACACTTTATATACATAGTTATATTTGATTATCCCAAAATAAGATAAGTTATTTTTATTTTCTTTTAAGGAAAGGAAAAGGTTTGGACCTGGGTTTTCATCAGTCTAAGGAATAACTTAAATTTCATGAGGGGTGATATAGAGATATAAAAAGTTGAATTTAAAGTAAGAAGACCTGAGTGCAAGTCCCCTCTCAAATATACACATTCTATTTCAATTGGCTTCTTAGTTCTGCAGCTTTCTAACATTATAGGTCATAGAGCAGTTGCCATATGACATTTGTAGGGGATGTTACTTCACCAAGGACTTCCCTACATCAACAAAATCATGAATATGGTAGGGATCACCAATAAGGATTAATAACTCATCAGCAACTTATAGTATTAAAGAACCATCTGAAACACTGGTTGTTCACATAGCTAGCATATGTCAGTAGCAAAACTGAGCACAAATCTTTCTGACTCCAAAACTGATCAGCTATCTACTATAGCATACTATTTCTTGGGGTAGGTCAATCAGTCAATAAATATTTATTAAGCACCTACTACTATGTACTAGATATTCTACTATGTGCTGGGTAAACGGGGGAGAGAGAGAGAGAGAGAGAGAGAGAGAGAGAGAGAGAGAGAGAGAGAGAGAGAGAGAGAGAGAAAAGGGAAGGGGCAGGCAAAGACAGTCCCTTACCTCAAAGAGTTCACAATCCAATGGGGGAGACAACAAAGAAATAAACATTTCCAAACAACCTATATACAGGATAAATAGGAAATTATTAAGAGAAGGGATTAAGAGGGAATGGGAAAGGCTTTCCGTACAAGAAGATATTTTATTTAGGCCTTGCAGGAAGTCAGAGAAGACAGTTGGCAGATCAGAGGAGGAAGAACACTCTTGGCATGGAGGATAATAAGAGAAAATGTTCAAAGCTAAAACATGGAATATCTTGTTCTTGTAACAACAAGGAGACCAGTTCAATCCCATTCAATAAACATTTATTAAGTACCTACTATGTGCCAGGCACTGTGCTAAATGAGGGGAATATAATTTTTAAAAAAGGAAGTACTTGCTCTTAAGTAGTTCACAGATAACAATTCACAAAAGGAAAGGAAGATAAAAATTTGCATGTGTGTATGGGGTGGGGGAGCTTAGAGGGGAAAGATGAGGAGCCTTAATGTTTTGTAGACTCCAAACCAAGTAAAGTAATTGATTAAAATTAGAGAGCATGATGGATAATTCAGATCCCAAACGGATATATGAAGGAAAGCTTTAGGAGAAATTTAATATACCACCATCCAGCCTTCCAATCAGAGGGGAGAGAAGTCTGAGGAAGTTTTGAGAACTGTTCTAGAGAAATTATAATAGAACCTTCAAGAAATCAAGGTGTGAACTTCACATAAGGGTCATCAGATTGTGGAGGTGTTATTACACACCAAAGTTCTAAGTAGAACCTTTGGCCTGCTTGATTCCACAAGCTATCTTCAATCTGCCTGTTAAATATTCTCTCTTCCCTAATATCTAACAGCTCCTCTGCCACCATGCTACTGTTCCATTATCTGTCATCCTTTTAAATCACCCTAGACGTGTGATTTTTTTTTTGGTGAGGCAATTGGGGTTAAGTGACTTCCCTAGGGTCACACAGCTAGTAAGTGTTAAGTGTCTGAGGCTGGATTTGAACTCAGGTCCTCCTGACTCCAGGGCTGGTGCTCTATCCACTGTGCAACCTAGCTGACCCTAGACATATGATTTTTTCTTATGCTACTTACTCCAGTAATTTCATCTCTGTCCACCATAGTATTATTGCCCCTCAGTCCCTATCCTCACCAGCTTCCACCTTCTACTAAATTCTTTGGAGCCTCTGTGACATCTTTAATAAACCCCCCTTTAACAGGAACTCTTCTACATTTATTCTATCTCCTAATGTTAACTCGTGTTTAGCTCTCTGCTGAAAATTCCGCATCACTAGTAGCCTTCTCTGTTGATTGCTCCTGTTTTTATTTTCTCCCTACCTTGCTTGAGAAACCATAGATCTTTGGACCCAGAAATCTAGAATTCATGGAATCCAACTTCTATTTTTTTTCAGAAAAAAGAAAAGTTCAAGGGAAATTTTAGTAGAGTTAGAATCAAAACCAAGTCTTCTGAATTTTAATAAAAGTTATTACTCCATGACACACTATTTGGAAACAATATACTAAGTAAAGGGGCAGCATATAAAATAGGAATAGTGACCTTTCTTTTCGCCATCCCCAAAATCATCTCTCCTGGTAATATCATATTCAGTCTGATTCAAATGCAAAACACAAACAGCTTGACATGAAGAACAGAAATCAATATACAAAAGTAGCTTTACAAGAGATCTATGTGTATTCTGCATTGCCTCAAAACCAATGCACCTTAAATTGACTTTGTTGGCCTCAAACAGCACCTGAACAGCAGCACAAAGCCAAATACAAAGAACTACTCTATTATATTAACTTACAATAACTGGTTATTTCCATATTAAAAAAATTCTCAGATGGAGTTTTTCCAACTTTGCCCCTCTTACCTGTGAGACTGATTTCTTCAGTCTTTTCCAGCTATTACAATTACTAATCATTTTGCTCTCTTTTTTCTTTCTTCTGTCTCTAAGAATTTGAGTTTTGTTTTCTATGAAGCCTTTGCAGAAGCTACTTTAGGCATGGAAAGTAATATAAATGATTTGGGGAAGCAATAGAAAAAGCCAAAACTTTTGTTTTGAGAAAGCAAAAAAAAAAAAAGTAGTCAGCAATTAAAGGTTATGTTTGTATCTCTGATAATAATCATAAATTACATTTAGATCTTGTTTTACTTAGTTACATTATATAATTTAATCCTTAAAACAACTCAGATTATTCTATATTTCTGCTTTTCAAAGTGTTTTTCTTCACGATAGATCAGTGAAGTAGAGATTTTTCATTTTTCTTTAAATACCATCTCATAACATTTTGCATTGTCAAATCAAATAGCCAAATGTTTGGAAATGTCTAATGACTTCAGAAATATAGAAATACTTAAAATAGCATTTGATTAATTTTTAAAGTGTATAATTAGAGCTAGATAAATATCTTTGATGAATCATAAAATGTAACCCACAGAAGACAAAACAGAGAAGAGTTGGAAAGGATGGGTTTGAATTAGATGGTCTGTTAGATCTCTTTAATATCCTGCTCTATAATTCCATGATCTATGACAGCATGCTTATAGTCATTAATACGCAGCTGGAATTGACTTTATTCAAATCCAGAGTTGTTTTTGTTTTTTAAATAATGATTAGAGGAAAAATTTGAATAATTTGAAGAAAGCTCTCGACAAAACATTGCCACTCTGAATTATTAAAATTGCATAATGAAACAAAGTCAACTTAATCACTCATTTGCTTATTAAAGAGTAAATAATAATAGCTTAATACTTGCTTAAGTACTATGGGCGATATGAAATTGAGAAAGAGCAAATTCTTGACACTCAAGGATTGTACGGGTTAGTAGAAGGCAAGGCTACTAGAAACAGAAATCATCATCATCTAGTTGTCATATACACACAAACACATATATACATATATAACATATTTTAAATTGTAATATACTAATCATATGTTCGTATATATGATTAGAATATTAAAATTTTAAAGATAAAGTTTTATTGAAAGACTCCATGTAGGAGCCAAGACAGTGAAGAAAATTCAGGGACTTGCCTGAACTCTCCACCGAACTCCTCCCAACAACTTTACATAATGCCCCAAAATAACCTCTGGAACAATAGACCAAAAAACGATGGGGGAAAATAATTTTCCAGTACAAGACAACTTAGAAGTTGGGCAGGAAATGTCTGTGGGGAAATTGAGACAGTAATGCTCTGTGGGTGAAATGGTATACTGTTTCAACCATTCTGTAGAGCAATTTAGAACTGTGGCCAAAGGGCTATAAAACCATGCAAACCCTTTGACCAGGCAATACCATTACCAAGTCTATTTCCCAAAAAGATTATAAAAACAAAAACAAAGGAGCTGTATGTATAAAAATATTTATAGCATCTCTTTTATTGGTGGCCAAGAAATGGAAACTGAAGAGATGTCCATCAACTGGGAAATGGCTAAACAAGTTGTTGTATATGATTGTGATGTAATACTAATGTAAAAGAAATGACAAACAAGATGATTGCAGGAAAAAAACTGGAAAGATTTATATGAATTGATGCAAAGTGAAGTGAGCAGAAAGGAGGAAAACATTTTATACAGTAATATTAATACTGTATGATGATCAACTATGAACAACTTAGCCATTCTCAGCAATACAGTGATCCAAGACAATTCTGAAAGTCTTATGATGAAAAAAATCTATCCATCTCCAGAGAAGGAATTGATGGAATCTGAATGCAGATTGAAGCATACTTTATGTTTACTTTGTTTTTCTTGGATTTTTGTCTGTTTTGCATTACTATACATATATAGCACAAAATGAAATTGCATTCTTTCTCAATGGGAGTAGGAGAAGAGAAAGGGAGGAAAGGTGAGAATTTGGAACTCAAAAAAAAATTAATTGACTTTTTTTTAGTGAGGCAATTGGGGTTAAGTGACTTGCCCAGGGTTGCACAACTAGTAAGTGTTAAGTGTCTGAGGCCGGATTTGAACTCAGGTCCTCCTGACTCCAGGGCCAGTGATCTATCCACTGTGCCACCTAGCTGCACCTAGTTGACTTAAAAAAAGTTTTACATATACTGTGGAAAAAATAGTAAAAACAAAAAGAAATCTTCAGTGCTCTTGTCTTTATCATCGAGGAAGTAAAGGGAAGGCTTCTTAGATGCTATGACATTTGAATTACACGTTGAAGAATGGTTATTCAATGACCAAGAATTTATTAAGTACCTACTGTGTGGCAGTAACTATGCAAATTACTGGGGATACAACAAAAAGCAAATGAGAATCTATTCTCAAGGAGCTTTCAACCTAATGTTGTAATAGCTAACATTTATATAAAGCTCTAATGTTTTCAAAATGCTTTATTATGGGCCCAGGCCACCCCAGAAGTTCTCTGGGGTACATCAAAGAACCTTCCACCTTGAGAAACTAAACCAAAGGACAGACACACCTAAAGAGATAAGTGGAACCTGATCAGGACTGAGCTAGCTCCAGTAGCATCACCCTTCATTTCAGTCTCCCCCACCCCTGGGGAGATAAAATTCGGTGTGACTGCTGCCCTTGTGGCAGGAGGAGGAGAGAGATGACTTGAGAGATCTGCAGCCACCCCTCACCCAATTCCCCCAGCCACCACTAGTGGGGGATGGTCCTACCTCAATAAGGGAACTTTCCACAGTCAGTTAATCACCCCCATCAATCCTCTATAAAAGTATCTGCCTGTCTCCTGCTCCAGGAGATTGGTATCTCAGATCCATGCTCTGTGCCATGCCTTCTCCCCATGTGAAGTCCAAGGATTTCTCTCTTGGTTTCCCTTCCCTGGCCCCTAAATAAATTATTATCTTGTTCTATTGGATTTGTATGCAAGAAGGTGTATTTCATTAAAGAGGAATTTCTAAGGACCCCAAAGCCCTATCCCGAGCCCCCTGTCCTATTTCCCGCAAAACACTTTACAACTATCATTTCATCCTCATAACAACCCTGGAAAACATGTTAATTCTATCACCATTTTGCAGATAAGTAAACTATATCAGGCAGAGTTTAAGTGACTTGTTCAGTTTCAGACATCTCAAAAGTTTCTGAGGCTGAATTTGAATTCTGATTTTGCAGATTGTAGGTTGTCTGGATTTTAATGGCAAAGATGGAGATGAGAGCAATAAATAGATGGAGCAAAGGTCCAGAGACTTAAAAGTAATGCTCAAGTTTAAGAAGCAGGGATTGTATAATTCAGAGCCCAACAAATCTAACAGTTAATATTGGAATGAAAAGTTCAGCTATTGTCAAGTTCTGAAAAATCTCTAAGTGTTAAACAAAGAAAGGCAAGTCTTCAAAAGTAAATAGGCGGGGCAGCTAGGTGGCGCAGTGGATAGAGCACTGGCCCTGGAGTCAGGAGTACCTGAGTTCAAATCCGGCCTCAGACACTTAACACTTACTAGCTGTGTGACCCTGGGCAAGTCACTTAACCCCAATTTCCTCACTAAAAAAAAAAAAAAGTAAATAGGCAGTAAAAAGGTAATAAATAGGAAGCTATTTTTTTAATAGTGAAGCGATGACTTTATTTCTTCATGTGAAAGATTAGTCTGTCTTGTAAAAGTTGAAGAACAGAGAATAGAGAATAAAGACAGGAAAACTTGAAAGGAGTTTACATTAGTATCTTGGTGGGTGACAAGGAGAGTCTTCACCTACTGAAGTCATATTTGGAATAGATAGGAGGAGACAAATTCAATCTATATGGTAGACATATAATGAACAGGTTTTGATAACTGATTGAACATTTAAGCCTGACAACAATTATTAAGCTGCAAAGGGATAGAGTTTGAGAAAGTATAATAATAAATCTAGTTTGGGTCATGTTAAAATTTGAAATGACAAGAAAATATTTGAGGTAAATATCCTTATGTAATTAGAGGAAAATCTGAAACTGAAAAGAAGAGGTATGGGATGGAGTTATATATTTCAGAGTCAGCAAAATAGACATGGTAGTTGAGAATGTGTGCATGAATGAGAGAGTTGAAATAGAATGTAGAAAGAGAATAAAAAAGAGCCCAAGGAAAAGCCCTTAGGGGATCACTCACAGTAAAGGATAAGAAAAAAGAGGAGAAATAAGTGATTGAGACAAAGGGCTGTTTGGGGAAGAGGGAGAATGTGGTGTCTAAGAAGCTAGGGGAGGAGAAAGCATTTAATAGCAAGGCATGCTCATGTGAAAGCTGCAAAATACATCTACAAAACATCTACCCCCACAAAAATCAAACAAACATATAAAAAGAGTTAGAAAAAAATAAGAACTGAAAAAGGTCATTGGATTTGGCAATTAACTAGTCATCTGTGGCCACTGGACAGGGAGTATCAGTAATCAGATCAGAAGTCATTTAGCAAAGGATTGAAGTCAGAGTGGATAATTTAACCTACTAAACAAATTTATCAGTGAATGTAGAGATTAAGAGACACTAGAATAGTGACTGGTTGACTTAGAAGAGGAATCAAGATTGATATCCTTGTGACTTGTGTGGTACTGTGGAAAGAGCAATAGATTTAGATATCTTTATCTTAGCTATGTTACATAGTACCCAAAGATTGCTGCACAAATCACTTCATATCTCAGGGTCTCCTTTGCTAAGATATACAGTGATCAAATTAAATTATATGTCTTTAAAAGTCCCATCCAGATCAATTTATGATCTTAACAAAGAGGATAAGTTCATTTTGGGAATTGGGAGACCTGAGCATGTTTATAGGAAAATGTAAAGAAAATAATGGCAATGAAGAGACTAAAACGTATGATGTAGAGTGGAGAATTGTTAGCAGAAGACTCTGAACATGGCAGGTGGAAATGATGGAATCAAGATTATAAGTAGAAAGTTTAATGTTAGTGAATAGTAGGTATATATTTTCTGTAATCAGAATGCAAGAGTTTGATGATATTGAGAATGTAGGAAAAATTAAGGTGGACATCTGAGGATGCTCACATCAAAGTTTTCAATATTCTCTGCTAAGCAGAAGTCCAATTTATGTGCTATTAAATGGGGGGTTGGGATTGGACTGGTCATGATTAAAGAGGAAAGTGTTTCAAAAAGTCACTTCAGAGAAGGTAATTAGAATAGAATTGTCATGTTAGTCAATCTCAAATAAAATTACATAGCATACATTTTTAGCAAAATATGTAGAAGAATTTTTTTTCAATAATGTTCAGCTTCTCTGCAATAGTGATAGAAAAACTGAATGATGAAACTACTAATATTAACAAAAAGTGAGGAATTGAGAGGGTCAGGTTGCATGAGCTATTGTCAAAATGAATATTGAAAATTACTTCTCTGGATCATGGACAGGGACAATGGTTAGGAAAGCTGTATGTCAAGTTTTAAGGACTTTGGGGAAAAATTCAGAGGTCCTGGTAGTAAAGAGTAAACAGCATCAAAATTGAGAAATGGAAAGTATCAAGAGATGAATTGCACCTCAAAAGGGGAAAGGAGAATGAAGATTGGTAAAAGAGGAATGATCTGAAGGTAGCAGAGGAAAGAAAGAAAACTATAAAGAACAATCACAATTTCTAATTGTGAAGGTCCTCAGTGAACATTTAGTCAAATTTTAGCCTCTACAATATCCCCAATAAGTGTTTATTGAACTTTTCCTTTAAGTTCTCAAAGATGAAAAAAATATATAAACAAACCCCAAAACCTCATAATGTGGTCCATTGAAATTTTGGATATCTTAATTTGGGGATTTTTTTTTTCTTAGACCTAAAGATTCTAGTCTTTCTTTGATATCTCCTCCCCTGCCCAATACTTAAATAAACACACAAATAAAAGCTTTTTTGTTAACCTTAACAACATGTTTGTCCTCATCTAGTTATCTAAGGAAAGAAAACAGAAGAAGTAGAAGACAAATTAATGGAAAGTTCTGTCAAGAATATGATATCCTCATGAGAGAGATATGTGTCTGTGAAAGAGAGAAGAAGGCAGAAGTAATGTTTTTGAGCATTCTCAGATATCTGGGAGATTGTGGGTAGTAGAGACAACAGTTTCAAAAGACACTGTGGACTAAGTATACATAGAGTGGTTTCCAGAGGAGTATTTTGATTAGAATAATGGTGGAAGTTCTGGAATGGGTCTTTGGGGCATATCCCTTGCACCTTAGGCAGTGAGACTAAAAGACCTGGATTGGGGAACAATCTTTTTAACAGAGGACATAGGAAGTGTGACAAGAGATAGATTGTTGTGCCATTCTTATTTGGCAGAACTCAAACAGCATATGATTTCCTACAGTTAATCCTTCTCTGAATTCCAGTAAAAAATTTTAGCATCTTAGTTGTTTGCAGTATGTGTCTCTGGACACTATTTCCTCCATTTTCATAATTTCTTCTTTAGAGAGGAAAAGGTCTACGTTTTCTGTAATCTAGAGTAAAAGGGAAAAGTAGTGGTGGGGGCAGGGGAGGAATAAATACTGATGAATAAATATCAAGCTTACTCATGTTTGTTTGTTTGTTTGTTTCCCCTTTTACAATCATTATTTTAAAACAGTGTTGCAGGGCAGCTCGGTGGTGCAGTGGATAGAGCACCGGCCCTGGAGTCAGAGGACCTGAGTTGAAATCCGGCCCCAAACCCTTGACACTTACTAGCTGTGTGACCTTGGGCAAGTCACTTAACCCCAATTGCCCCACCAAAAAAAAAAAAAGACAAAAAAAGTGTTGCAAATGCTTTGCTTAAAGTCATTTATGCCATAAAATTTGTACTACCCTTTACACTATGTAGAGGCAGTTAGGTGATGTAGTCGATAGAGTTTCAGGTTCAGAATCAGAAAGATCTGAGCTCCCAATGTGACCTCAGACACTTCTTAACTGTTTGACCCTGGCAAAGTCATTTAAGTGAGTTTACCTCAGTTTTTTTTTTTCATTTATAAAAAGAGTTGGGGAAGAAAATGGCAAACTACTCCATTATCTTTGCCAAGAAAACTTAAAAATGGAATCAGAAAGAGTTGGACACAACTGAAAAATGTCTGAAAAAACAAACAAAAAACTTCGCAGTATTTACAAATAACTCTGTACATTTGCCTGGGCAGGGAAATCTATTTCAACTACTTATTCTCTGGGAAGAAATAAACATCTGTTTGTAGAAAAGTGACACATGAGTTTACAGCAAATTCAAGTCAACATGAGAAATACCTTTTAAAAGAAGTGAAGGATAATGTGAGTCATTGGTTTTAGGATCCCTGATTGAAATCCTTTAGGCCCATTGCCTGATTCCACTTAGCCCCAGTATGATTACTTTTAGGCTTAAATTGAATATAACCCTGTGCATTCTCACAGCTGCTATCATATTTCTCAAATCTGAAAACATCAAAGGCTTTTACAATGCTGTTCATTTTATTTTCAGTGATGCTGAAAACCCTCAGAAAAGAGTTTTTCTCTTTCTTTTTTATTTGTTTTTTTCCCTAGAGATATATTTTAATATTCTTGGCAGAAAAATAATTTGATTAACCAGTGACACTGAGTCAGTTTGTCTATTCTTTATACCAAGCTCTGGCACATTATTCCACATATGCACATATGGGTACTTCACCTACCCTACTGTGAATCCCAAAGCTAAATATGTTCCACTATTTCCATTTAACCCATATTTTATATTTTTGCATGTTAGAAAGGAATCATATAATCATAGCTACAGATCTAGCTATAAGACTTCAGATGTATTTTATTCTAATCTCTTATCCATTTTACAGATGAGGAAACTGAGTCCCAGGGAGACCATGTAATTTTCTCAAGTTCACAGAGTTAGTAAGCATCAAAGGGAGGATTTAAACCCATAGACTCCCCAACATAATTAAACTAAAATGGCTTTCTATGGTTGTCAGGATCAAAACAAAATGCTCTATTTGATATTGAAAACCCTTTATAACCCAGGACTCTCCTACCTTTTGAGTCTTCTTTTATCATAATCCTGGGCATATACAATTTGATCCAGTGACACTGCTGTGCTTGCTGTTTCTTAAAGACACTCCATGTCTCATCACCAGGCATTTTCTCTGGCTGTCCCTCATGCCTGGAACACTTCCTCATTCATCAGCTACTGATTTCCCTGACTTCCTTTATTTTTTTCCATAAATGTATTTTATTATTTTCCAGTTACTTGTATAGATAGTTTACAAAATTTGTTTTTATAAGATTTCTAGTTTCAATTTTTTCTCCCTCTCTCCTCCTCCCCCACCCCAAGACAGCAAGCAATCTAACATAGGTTATATATGTACGATCACATTAAACATATAGTTATGCTGTGCAGTAAGAATCAGAGCAAAAAAGAAAAAAGGTCAAAAAATAAAAACAAGAAAAATAGAGATAGTATGGTTCAATTTGCATCTAGACTACATAGTTTCTTTTTCTGTATTTGGAGAGCATTTTCCATCATGAGTCCTTTGGAACTATCTTGGATCATTGTATTGCTGAGATGAGTTAAATCTATCACAGTTGATCAACACACAACGTTGTTGATACTGTGTACAATGTTCTCCTGGTTCTGCTTATCTCACTCAGCATAAGTTCATGTAATTCCTTCCAGGTTTCTCTGAAACCTGCCTGCTCATTGTTTCTTACATCACAATAGTATTACATTCATATACCACAACTTGTTCAGCCATTCCCCAATTGATGGGCAATCCCTCAATTTCCAATTCCTTGGCACCACAAAAAGAGCAGCTATAAATATTTTTGTACATGTGGGTCCTTTTCACTTTTCTATAATCTCTTTGGGAAAAAGACCTAATAGTGGTATTGCTGGGTAAAAGACGATGCATAGCTTTATAGCCCTTTGAGCAAATTTCCAAATTGCTCTCCAGAATGGTTGGATCAGTTCACAGCTCCACCAACAATACATTAATGTTCCAATTTTTCCACAGCATCTAGAACATTTATTATTTGCTTTTTGGTCATATTAGCTAATCTGATAGGTGTCAGGTGGTAGCTCAGATTTGTTTTAATTTGCATTTCTCTAATCAATAGTAATTTAGAGCATTTTTTCATATGACAATAGATAGATTTGATTTCTATATCAGAAAACTACCTGTTCATATCCTTTGACCATTTCTAAATTGGGAAATGACTTGGATTATTATAAATTTAATTTAGTTTCTGATATATTTTAGAAATGAGGCCTCTGTAAGAAATACTGGCTATAAAAATTGTTTGCCAGCTTTCTACCTACCTTTTAATTTTGGATGAATTTGGTTCTGTTTGTACAAAAACATTTAAATTTAATGTAATCAAAGTCATCTATTTTGCATTTCATAATATTCTCTATCTCTTGTTAAGTCATTAAACTGTTCTCCTTTACATAAATCTGATAGGTAGACCATTCCTTCCTCTCCTAATTTACCTATGGTATCACCTTTAATGTCTAAATCATGTGCCCATATTGACCCTATTTTAGGATAAGGTGTAAGATGTTGATCTATGCCTAGTTTTCCTAGCAGTTTTTTGTCAAGTATTAAGTTCCTATCCCAGAAGCTGGAGGCTTTGAGTTTATCAAACAGTACATTACTAAAGTAATTTATTACTATGTTTCCTGTGTCGAACCTATTCCATTGATCCACCACTCCATTTCTTAGTCAGTAAAAAATCATTTTGATGACTGCCACTTTAAACTAAAACTTCAGATTTGATACAGCTAGCACACCTTTCTGTGCATTTTATTTTTCATTAGTTCCCTTGATATCCTTGATGTTTTGTTTTTCCAGATGAATTTTGTTATTATTTTTTCTAAATCTATAGAATAATTTTTAGGTAGTCTGATTGGTATGACACTGAATAAGTAAATTAATTTAGATAGAATTTTATTATATTAGATCAGCCTATCCATGATCAATTGATATTTTTCCAATTATTTAGACCTAATTTGATTTGTGTGTAAAGCGTTTTATAATTGTGTTCATAGAGTTCCTGGGTTTGTCTTGGCAAGTAGACTCCCAAGTATTTTATATTGTCACTTTACTTTAATGTCACGTTACTTTAAATGAAATTTCTCTTTCTATCTCTCACTGCTGGACTTCATTGTTCATGTATAGAAATGCTGATGATTTATGTGGATTTATTTTATATCCTGCAATTTTGCTAAAGTTGTTAATTGTTTCAAGTAATTTTTGAGTTGATTCTCTTGGATTCTCTAAGCATACCATCATATCATCTGCAGAGTGATAGTTTTGTTTCTTCCTTGGCTATTGTAATTCTTTCAATTCCCTTTTCTTCTCTGATTACTAAAGCTAACATTTCTAGTACCTTAATAAATAATAGATGTGATAATGGACATCCCTATTTCACCCCTGATCTTATTGGGAAGGCCTCTAACATATCTCTATTACATATAATGCTTGCTGATGGTTTTAGGTAGATACTGCTTATTATTTGAAGGAAAGCTCCGCCTATTCTTATGTTCTCTAATGTTTTTATTAGGAATGGGTGCTGTATTTTGTCAAAAACTTTCTCTGCATCTATTGAGATAATCTTATGATTTTCATTAGTTTTCTTATTGATGTGGTTGATGATGTTGATAGTTTTCCTAATGTTGAACCAGGCCTGCATTCCTTGTATAAATCCCACCTGGTTATAGTGTATTATCCTGGTGATTACTTGCTGTAATCTCCTTGCTAATATCTTGTTTAAGATGTTTGCATTTATATGCATTAGGGACATTGGTCTATAATTTTCTTTCTCTGCTTTGGAACTTCCTGGTTTTGGTATCAACACCATATTAGTGTCATAAAAGGAATTTGGTAGAACTCCTTCTTCACCCATTTTTCCAAATAGTTTGTATAGTATTGGAATTAATTGTTCTTTATATGTTTGGTAGAATATTCTTGTAAACCTATTTGTCCCTGATGATTTTTTCTTAGGGAGTTCATTGATGGCTTGTTCAATTTCTTTTTCTAATATGTGTTTATTTAAGGATTTTATTTCCTCTTCAGGTAACCTGGGCAATTTGCATTTTTGTAGCTCATTTAATTTCTTCTCTAAGAACTTGGATGCTATACCACTTCTCCCATACATGTTTAGTATTGATATTATTTCATTATCTATCATATGTTTTAGCAAGATATAGTTTCCTTCCATATCTATTTTAATTAGATCTATTTTTGTCTTTGATTTGGCTGAGATAAGGATTGCTACCCCTGCTCTTTTGGCCTCAGCTAAAGCATAATATATTCTTCTCCAACCTATTACCTTTCCTCTGTGTGTATCTCTCTGCTTCAAATGTGTTTTTATAAATAACATACTGTAGGATTCTGGTGTTTAATACACTCTGCTATTTGTTTCCATTTTATGGCAGAGTTCATTCTATCCATATTCAGTTATTATTACTGTTTATTTCTCTCCATCCTATTGACCCTCTTTGTATTTTTCCCCTTCTTTTACCTTATTCCTCCTTACCATTTTGCTTCTTACCCCTGCCTCCCCCAATCTGTCCTCCCTTTTATCGGCTCCCCTCCCTTTTCTTTACCCTTTTCTCCCCTGCTTCTGCCCTCTGCCTTTTACCCTTACTCTTTTACTTCCCTAAACAATAAGTTAAATTTATTTATCCAAATGAACATATGTGTTCTTCCCTCTTTGAATAAAATTTAATAGAGTAAGGTTGAAACAATGTTCACCCCTCCCTTCTTTCCCTCTATTGTAATAGGTTTTTGTACCTCTTAATATGATGTAATTCCCCTCATTCCACTTCCCCTTTCCTCTTCTCACCATAAACTCCTTTCTCAACACTTACTTTTCCTTATATCAACACATCAAAGACAATTTATATTTATACCCTCTGTGTATAATCCTTCTATCTGCCCAAATAGAGATACAGTTCTTGAGTTATAAGCATTATTTTCCCATATAGGGATGTAAACAGTTTATCCTTATTGAATGACTTTTTCCCCCTGTTTAGCTTTTTAAACTTCTCTTGAGTCTTGTATGTTAAGAAGGATTTTCTATTAAGTTCTGCTCTTTTCATCAGGAAACCTTGAATGTCCCCAATGTCATTGAATGTCCATCTTTTCCCCTGAAAAAGAATGTTCAGTTTTGCTGGGTAATAGATTCTTGGCTTCAATCTAAGCCCCTTTGCACATTTTCTTCTATTTTTTTCATTCTTTTGATTTTATTTGAGGGATTCCTGGTGTCTCATGGAATCATTAGCTTCCAACTTTCCAATTTGAATTTTTAAGGCATTCTTTCCTTCAGAGAAATTATGTACCTCATTTTCCATTTGGCCAAATGAAGTTTTTAAGGAATTGTTTTATTCAGTCAATCTTTGTGATTCCTTTTCCAAGCAGCTTATTTTTTTTCATAATTTTCTTGTTTTGCTTTTATTTCTCTCACCATTTTTTCTTCTACTTTTCTCAATTGATTTTTAAAATATTTTTGACCTCTTCCAAGAAGGCATTTTGGTCTTGAGACCAATTCATCTTCCCTCTTGCGGCTTCACATGTAGGCAATTTGAGAGTATTTTCTTCATCTTAGTTTGTGTTTAGTTCTTCATTGTCGACACAGAAGCTCTCAATGTTAAGAGCTCTTTTTTTGTTTCTTACACATATTGCAGCTTTTTTTTTTTAAGTTGAGGTCTGATCCTGGGGTACCAGAGTCACTGTTTCAAGCTTCTTGTGCTAGGGGATAGGGGCTACATCCCTGGCTTTCTACTCTGAGGCCTCCATGGCTTGTGGATTTCTCACTGTGCTTGCTCCCAACATGCTTTGATGGGCAGACCTGGTTGCTCCTCTCCTCTGGGTGGCCTTCTAGCTGGCAGCCTGCCCTCTCAGCTGGTGCTGGTGGAACTCACCACTGGCCTGCTAAGCCACCAGCTTGCTGATCCAGGATCACGGGGCCTCAGTTGCTCGGCTGTGGCCTAGAGCTTCCTACTGATTTACCCAGAACCCCTCCATGCTGCACTGAGCTGAGGTACGAAGTACTCCCCTTTTGCAGTGTGAGACCGACCTTTCCTGAAGTCTTCTAAATTATCTCAGGTTAGAAGATTGTGTCTCTCTGTGTTTTTGTAGTTATTCTAGTTTCAGAATCTGTTTGAAGGCTTAATTTAATGTTCCTTTTGAGGGAACCAAAGGAGAGCTCAGGCAACTTGCTGGCTTCTCTCTACCATCTTGGATCCAGTCCTGGCTTCCTTTAAGTACCAAATAAAACCCCATCTCTTAAGGGAAGCCTTCTTCAATGCTTCTTAATTCCAATGCCTTGCTCTGCTAATTATTTCCTATTTATCCTGTATATGGCTTGCTTTGCATATTTTTGTCTGCATATTGTCTCCTCCTTTGGATTGTAAGGTCCTTCATAGCCAGGACTAAGCCCCTTTTGTATCCACATCCCTTAACTCAGTGTCCTGCACATAGTAGGTGATTAATTGATGAATATTTATTTATTGATTGATATTCTGATTTCAAAACAAAGTCACCATTGCACCACTATGTCTAGCCTAACTTGTGGTATAATACCGTATGTTTAATAATGCTAGCAGTTTGCCTATCTATAGTATTTTTGAGGTTATAAAGCACTTTCTTCACAATTAGATTATGAGACAAGTGTTACTAAAATTATTGTCATTTTTCAGATGGGCAAATTAAGAATTAGGGAGGATGGTGACTTCCCTAAGGTCAAACAGTAGAGAAACAAGAACTCAAATTTAAGCATTACTTGTGAGGAAAGTGTTCTGTAAAAGACTGTAAAAGATGAACTATTAGAAATCACAAAATGATATACTACAGTAAGTGGCTTACTTTGACATATTCAAATTTTAGTCGTTTATCATCTAGCTGATTAAATACTCTTTAGACTCTCTTTTAAATATTTCATAGGCTGAAAAGTTCAGGATTTCCCCAATGAAGTGCAAAAGATAAGGGGGGAGGAGGAGAAAACCTTTTGGTGGATCCTTCTCCTCTCTCTATTTTATCCAGGTTTATCGTACTTTAACATACCTGCATGCAAATCCCATTCAAACAGATACAGTTTCACTCTTACTAGAGTAATTTAGAAATTTATCATTTGCTTGGAATCTTAAATGTCCAATAATAAAAACAAAAGTGGTATTCATGCACTAAATAAAGAAGATAAATCTTGATGCAATTTGAATGTGGAAAATTTGGGGAGCATAAGAGGCTTATCTTTACAGATTAAAAAACATTACTAATTTATTTTTTGGGGTGGGTTTTTTGATCCACTCTTCTCCTTGCCCAATAACAGCTGATGGAACTAATTTGCACCACTTGAATTTTGTGTTATTTTGCCTGCAAAATCTTTATTAATAAAGAAAAAAAATAAATCAAAGATAATTTTACATAAGAGCAGAACAAAGCAGATGAATCTTATTAATTGGCTAACAAGTACATAAGTAAATCCCCAGTTTTACATTAGAAAAATCAGTCAAATGCATCAAAACGTGATGTGATAATACAAGTGAATCTGAAATAAACCCAATATGTGATGAATTCAATCTATTTCACAAAGGCTTTTCAAAAACTCCTGCTGCTTAACAGCCTCAGAGCATTTATTATTGTTCTCTTATTAGGAGAATAAAATCTGCTAAATGAAACTAAATGTTTATGATAAAAATAATAATTTTACCTTTTAAGAGCCTTTTTGAAAGTATCCAAAACATAACTCATAGTTTAGTGATTATATGGCTTTATTTTAAGAAGAAAATATGATTTTTGTTATTTGTAGCCTTGGCAGGTTTACCTCCCACTAAATACAAGTGTTCCCTTTATTTTTGCATATTTAATATAAACATCAAAGTGACAGTATAATAAATATTTCTGGCATGCTTCATACTTATGAAACCTTTCTTATTAAGCCCTCCAAGGGTGTTATTTTTAAAACCATAGATTTATACCTTGAAGTTACTGGTTGAGTAAAAAGGAAACAGTGCAGTGGGAAAAGCATTGGGCTTAGGATAATTAACAGGAAAAATATTCACATTTATATAGCAACTTCATGTATACAAAGTGGTTTTCTTGAGCCCTCTTTTTGGAGGTCAATAATGCAAATATTATTATCCTCATTTATTTGATGGAAAAAAAAGTGAGGCTCAGAAAAATTTAGTTACTTGTTCTAAGACACATATTAGAACAAAGTCATGATTTGAATGCAACATTTAAGAGATTTAGTTGTGAGGTTTTTAAGTTTCAATTTCCTCTTCTAGAAAAGAGGGAGCCCAGTACTTGAACTATAGCCTTACAGGGAATTTGAGTCAATGGTAAGAGCTATATAAATGTATAAGTTAATTGCTTATAATGACTGTTAATGTTAGGGACTTTTGAAATTGCTGTAGAAGAGTTACGCCCATGAAGTGAAGGTCTTTGAGGGCAAGACCAGGAGTCTTTTCTTTGGTGTCAGGAAGTGACGTTGGCTGGTGGGAGGAAGGGGGAAGAGACTAGCGCTCTGTCTCACGTGTTTTCCTGAGGACTCTGGTGGAGAGCGACAAAATGTAATCTATTATCATTAAAATTCTTTGTCTTTCTAGAAAAATTTGAGTAGTATCTAGTTAGAACATCCTCAGAAATGAAGCAATTTACCTTTTATGCCTTCTCTACTTTTGCTAGTCAATAGTCTCAAAAGTGTTATTTCTGTGATGCTGGGCAACTCATTGAATTCCTCCCTGGGGCCCAGTTTCCTTATTTGTAAGATGGGAGAATGAGATGACTACTAAGAATATTTCCAGAATTCAATCTATGGTCTCTTCATCCCAACACAATATCATAGGCACTTTGCTGCATCACTATCCTTTCCTTTTTTGTGTGTGCACAGTTGATTGAAAACAATGATAGATTTTTATTTTCTACATCTTGATTTATATCTATATACACTTCCTCAATCTCCCAAAGGAGGAATCCCTTAAAACAAAGAAAGACCTTAAGAAAACCAAACAACACAATGATCATGAACGACAGTGTATCCAATATTTTACACCAATTATACCCCACCTCTCTACTGAAATGAGGAAATGTTTCATCATCTGCTCTCTTGCAAAGACTGACACAAATTTAGAGAGATTTAAGATTCCTTTCAGTGGTCTTTTCATTCATTCATTATTCAAGATAAATATAATTCCCAAATTCTACTTCATTTGCCTTTTAGAGGATTTTGGTATAAATAAGCATTTGAATATTTTACCAAGAACTTTTCTTTTAACCTATTGATGAAAAAATGTGTTTTGTTGTTTTGTTTATAAAATAAATTGTGCTCATTGTTTCCAAGTGTTGAAATGTACTTGTATCCCTGTTTTTTTTTGTTAGAAATTTATTGATTTTTTTTTCATTTGATTTATACACAAAGTGTGGGGTCCATTGAGTCACTGAGTCACTCAATCAATTTCTGCCATCTCACTTAAAGCAAGTAACAAGAGGCCATGCCGTGTAATATCAAGTGAAAACAACCAATTAATAAGAGATATGAACTGGGTATGAATAAGCCCTGGATATAATTCAATTAATCATAGGCTTTAGACTAAACAGAAAAGTCCTTGATTTATTTGGAAGCTCTTGAAAGCCATTGAATAAAGTGAAGAGATAATACAAAAGGGTGATTATTTTGATCAGTAAAGAGAATGGTCATGCCCTGGGGTGATGGATAATAATCTCATAATAACTGGAAATCAGAAATTCTATTATCTGGCATCTTAGAATGGAAATTTTCTAGCCCAGCCCTTGAAAGGAATCTCTTGGGAGAGAGTAGTACCCCATCCATAGCATTATCCTTAGCTTAGGTCCCAGATTTCTCCTCTTGACCATGATATGATCCAGTAAATGTCAAAAGACTGAATGATTTGGACTTTGTTTTTATCCATGTCCCACAAGTGTTTCAAGAATGGTAGCAGCTGGCAGAAATCCCAAAGACATCAGGAACCAAAAACAAACTACATATACACACACTGTCAAGACTCTCCAAAATAAGTGGTCAAAAAGCTTCATCGTGTTTAAAGGGAATATCATGAGTAAACAAATGAAAGAAAGAAAGAGATTCCAGGAACCAGGAAATATGGCATCATGGTATAACATGTGCTCTAACATTTTGAGCCCACCATTCCCTGAATTCTATATGTATTGGTCAGAAGTTGTATCCCAAACACCTTAGCAAAATTTCCTTACTAAAAGTTCAAAAAGACTAGCTGACTAATATTTATAAACATGAGGGAAACAAACCAATAGGGATCCATTAGCTCTGCAATTTTGTTTTTTAATTAATGACTTATTAGGACTTTATCTAGAAAATTGAGGGGATATATAATAGTTATATGATGGGCACCTACCCTGCCTGGTGGGAAGAGCACCCCCCAAAGCATGTGTATGTATAACTTTCCTTCTCTGTTTTATTTCTCTAATCTGGGTATTAGTCAAATAAAAACGGTTAAGTAGCACTAATCCTTTCTAAATTGTTGAAGATAATTTACATAGCATCAGGATTAATGACTCCTTAAATCTTCAAAAAATTCATGTGTGAATCCATCTGTACCAGGGGGTTTTTCCTTTGCTAGTTATGGTGTGTTCAATATGTCTTTCTGAAATTGAATTAAGATATTTTTTCTTTATTCGTTAATCTGAGTACTTTATGTTTTATAGATAATCATTTATTTAAATTCTTAGATTTGTTGTTTCATTAATAATTAAGCTTGGATTAAGAATATTTATTATTCTGGGAATGAGCTAATTGTTTCCTTTTTGAAATATCATATTTATATATATTGAATTTTTCATTGATGAAAAATAGTTGCAGAATTTAAAATTGAATTTGTTTCATAGGTCCTGGCCTGTATCTTAAATATGTTCAAAATGTTTATTTGGGGAATTGAAATTCTGAAATGTAATTACAACATGATCTGAAGTTTTATGTTAGGGCATTCTACTTGCCATAGAATTATGGATTCTACAAATTATTATTTTGCTATTTTTCAAAACTTGTGGATGAATTGCTTATAATATTTTCTGTAATACAGTTTACAGGTTTTTAAATGTATTGTATTTTCCTGGGATATCAATCATGTAGATAGCACATTATAATAGGGTTTTATTCAAGGCATGAGTGTGTGTCTCTATACACAAACATATTCCTGTATATATGTACATCTGTGTATATATGTAGATTGACACATGTAGAAAGATATATAGATGTATGTGTATTCATAGAAATATATTTATATAAACATATGTATAGAGTTATATACTTAAAATGTATATGGGTATATGGAAGCACATTATTTTTACTAATGAAAATAAAACATACCTTTATTTTAAGAACTCCATTTTATTTTTTAAATACAAACATTAAAAATAAGATGCAAAGTTTCCATGTTTTTGTTATAGTAATCAATCTGTGTATATAGTTATGTTCAAATACAAGTAGATGTGTGTTATATATAAACACATACACAGTTACATTCAATTTTCATGATGTTTATCTTTGAACTGATAGTGTGATTATCCAAACTGGCTAAAATAGATTAATATCTTCATCTTACTAAGCTTGAGATTTTGCTGAAAAAATGTAATGGGCTTAAATTTTTCAGACACATCATTGTAATCAACAGATTCTTTTTTAATAAGCAAAATTTTAAGGTAATGAAATTTGGGATTATACTTTTGGAATTATTTTTGGCATGTACTGCTTTCTTTTTCAATAAAAGTATTTTATTATTTTATAGTTACATGTAGACATAGTTTTCAACATTTGTTTTTATAAGATTTCTAGTTTCAAAATTTTCTCCCTCCCTCCCCCCCATCCCACTCCTCAAGACAAAAGACAATCTGATATAGGTTATATATGTACAATCACATAAACATATTTCTGCATTAGTCATGCTGTTAAAGAAGAATCAGAGCAAAAGGGAAAAACCTCAAAAAAGGAAAACAAAAAAAGTAGAAAAAGTATGGTTCAATCTGAACCTAGATTCCACAGTTCTTTCTTTTTCTGGATTTGGTGATCATTTTCCATCATGGGCCATTGTATTGCTGAGAAGAGTCAAGTTTATTACAGTTGATCAACACACAATGTTGTGATACTGTGTACAATGTTCTCCTGGTTCTACTCATCTCACTAAGTATCAGTTCATGTAATTCCTTCCAGGTTATTCTTAAATCTGCCTGCTCATCATTTCTTCAAATTGATTTTTTAAAACTTTGTCTTCTAAAATTTCTTCCTCCCTTCCTCTTCACCACTCCCTATGGAATCATGCAATTTTATATAAAGCATACATGTGCAGTTATGCCAAATATCTTCACATTGGTCAAGCTGTGAAAGAAAATAGACAGAATAACTTTAGAAAGAGAAACTAACAAATAAAATTATACATCAATCTGCATTCAAATACATCAGTTCTTCCTTTGTTGATGGTTTGCATTTTTCATAATTCCTTGTGATAACATCCTGCTCATCATTTCTTTCATAGTTAATATTGCTAACTGTATTACCCTCCATCCTATTCCTTCCCCTTGATATTTACTCTATTTTCTATCTTTCACCATATCCCTCCTTCAAAGTGTTTTGCTTTTTACTGCCCCATCCCTCAATCTGCTCTCACTTACTTCACTTCTCCTCCCATTTCCCTTGCTCCTCCCACTTTCACTCATGGCAAAATATATTACTATACCTACTTGTGTGTTCGTGTTATTCCATCTTTGAGCCAATTCTGTTGAAAATAAGTCTTACTTACCCCACCCCCCGCTCCTTCCCCATTTTTCCCTCCACTCCATAAGCTTTTTCTTGTTTCTTTTATGTGAGCTACTTTAAACCCTCCACCTCTCCCTTTCCCTTTCTTCCAGTGTATTCCTTTTACACCTTAACTTTATTTATAGATGTCATCATGGGTCAGCCCTGGACCGAGAAAGCCCCAATCCCAAATCCACCCCCAGACATAAGCCACCCCACTCTGCCTGTCCTACAAAAAACCAGGATAAATGCTTTATATATATCATCCCTTCATATTCAATTCACACCTATTCCCTCTGTCTAAGTATCTTCCTTTCAGCTGCCCTAATCCTGAAAAAGTTGTTATGAGTTGGAAGTATTATCTTCTTATGTAAGAATTTAAATAATTTATCCTTTTAATGTCCCTCATGATTTCTTTTTCCTGTTTACCTTTTTATGCTTCTCTAGGGCCTTGTATTTGAAAGTCAAATTTTCTATTCAGTTCAGGTCTTTTCATCACAAATCACTGAAAGTCCTTTTTCATTGAAGTCCCATTTTTTCCCTTGAAAGATTATACTCAGTTTTCCTGTGTAGGTGATTTTAGGTTGTATTCCCAGTTCCTTTGCCCTCTGGAATATCATATTCCATGCCCTCTAATCCTTTAATGTAGAAGCTGCTAGATCTCATGTCATCCTGATTATGGCCCAACAGTATTTGGGTTCCTTCTTTCTAGATGCTTGCAATATTTTCTCATTAACCAGGGATCTCTGGAATTTGGCTATAACATTCCTGGAAGTTTTCTTTTTGGGATCTCTTTCAAGAGGTTATCAATGGATTCTTTGAATTTCTATTTTACTATCTGTTTCTGGAATATCAGGGCAATTTTCCCGACAGTTTCTTAGAAGATGATGTCTAAACTCTTATTTTGGTCATGGTTTTCAGGTATACCAATGATTTTCAAATGATCTCTCCTGGATCTATTTTCCAGGTCAGCTGTTTTTCCAAGGAGATATTTCATATTGCCCTCTAATTTATTTTTCATTTTGATTTGCTTTATTGTGTCTTGATTTCTCATAAAGTAATTAGCTTCTATTTGCTTTATCCTAATGCTTAAGCAATGATTTTCTTCAGAGAGTTTATGTGACTCCTTTTACATTTGGCCAATTTGGCTTTTCAAGCTGTTGACATTTTTTTTCATGAACCTCCTGCATCACTCTCATTTCTCTTTCCATTCTTCCCTCCACCTCTCCACATATTCGTTCTATCTCTCCTATTTTCTCTTCAAAGTTCTTTTTGAGGGCACCCATAGCCTAATACCAATTCATATTTTTTGGAAGCTTTGGATGCAGGAGCTTTAATTTTGTTATTATCTTCTTTTGAGGATGTATTCTGGTCTACCTTGCCCCCAAAGAAATTTTCAATGGTCTGCTGTTTTCTCTTCTTAGCTTTTAACTCCTTCTTAAAGTGTAGTGCTGTTTCCAGGACACACTGCTCTGAGCTACAGCTTGGCCCACGGGATGATTGGGAACAAACTCAGCCTGCCTGGCCTGTGAGTAACCACAATCTGCTTTCTATTTGAACTAGTAACAGAAGTCTGATTGAAATCTGAATCTCTATGGTCTGAAGCTTGACGTTCCTATGCCCTTCCCCTACTGGGTTGCTGTCCCTTGAGTTTTCTTGCTGGTTCAGAATGTGGGCACCACACCCCAGTTCCAACAGAGATTGAAGCTGCTTCCACTAACCACTGGACCCCCTCACCAGGCCGGGAGCCAAGCTACTGTCTGCTTGAGGCTGGTCCTGCTCCACTCACTGTGTTCCTCTCTCAGCTAGAGCAGCAGGTAATCCCAGTCACCTAATTAACACATCTTTGGCTGAAAAAGAGTCTCACTCTGTTCTTCTGTGGGTTATGCTGCTCCAAGAGTTGGCTTATGGCATTATTTTTGGAAGTATGTGGACAGGTTTTCAGGAGCTGGGAGAGTCAAAGCCTTTCTTCTGCCATCTTAGCTCCACCCCCCAGCATGTACTACTTTCAAAGAAGCTTTATCTTGAACAGATTATGACAGATATGAGTGCAAAGTATAGAATAGATGTGTAAATGGTTTGCAACATAGAAGATGAAAAAGCTACTTTGAGCCAATTAAACTTCTCTGGTATTTGTTCATAGTTTCTTCTTTAGGAAGAGATTTATCATAGCTTCAAAACAACTTCAACTTCCAGTTCACCCAAGGATGCTTCAATTTGTTAAAAGTATGGTTGCTTCCAGCTATGCAGCTATTATCATATGATCATAGTTTCCTTACATTGTGTAAGCTCAGCAGCTGTGCAGTCACAATTCTGACAGTCACCTGTTCCAATTGCTACCTAATGGTGGGAATCCTTGAGTCTAAGAACAGAAAAAAATAATTATTTTCTCTAGATCCTCTTTTGTATCAAAGTACTATTGAGACCCAAATGTATCATTGATGTGAATGGAAATCTTTATTTCTTAAGTGGGGAGGGATAAAACATTGTTTACACCCATTTTCCCTCTGTCACAGAAAATCAAATAAACACTTTGTGGATTACTTCTCAAAGCTGACAATGTATTATATGAACTTTTCATCTCAGTTAATGTAGTAAGCTGAGTTCAGGAAACTTGAAGAGCCTTGCTCATTTTTACCAACATTAAGAGAATGCTGTACATCTTGTGAAGGGCTAAGATGAACTTGAATCAACTTAGTTCATGGAGGAAGTCCCTGGATTTTATTTTAGTGTTCTCATTTTGAGATAGCTTAGTTTGGTCATTTCTTATCAATGATGTAGTAAGTGAATGTTTTAACAGCTATTGCTTCTGTGTGCCTTTTGTCTGATAATAATTTCATCTTTGATCCTATTTTTGGGAAGTGTATATTACTGCATATGGCACCAGACATACATACATGAACACATAGAATGTGAAAAACATCAAAAGTGAGTTGTTGTTGTTTCCTTTTTACTGGAAAGGTATGCTTCTGCTAGGATGGGTTTCTATCAGTGCACATTACAATGTACATAGAATAATTATTTATTTCTATATTTAAATCTTGAAGTACATCCAGATATACCAGGTGCACTGTGAAAATAAACAAACAGCACTAATGACCAGCTAAATGAAAGAATATCAAATGTAATATTTAACTGTTAAAAATAGATTAAACATCAATTTTAATAGTTCCCCAATTAACACAAAATTTATAATTGGGTTATGTTTATTTTATTTCATTTTTAAGGCAACAAATCACAATGGACATCTGTTATTGGTGTTCACTGTCAATAATGTCATTTTGAGTTATTAGTTATTTCATTCTTTAGGATAGATATAATCTGTTGTTATATCATATAATTGAATTGAAATGCAAATCCTGATCTTATGTGTAGTATAATAAGTAAGAACAAAAAATACAGACTGTACACAACCTTGGACATCCCTATTGCACTCAATTTTATAGTTAAAATATTTTTATCAAATATTAGTCATAGGGGAAGGGGAACATTGATGGTAATGTGGTGCCACAAGAAGAGGAATGCATATTGCAAGGGAATACATTATTCTCTACATATAATAGAATGAAATACTTAGACTTAAGAAAACTGTTGCAAATTCATACACACACACACACACACACGCACACGCACATGCACATGCACACACACAGTATTTCTGTGAGTAAAAAAGTCAACTAACCACTCTGAGCCTAAATATTTTATCTATAAAAAGAGTTTAGGCCTCAAAAATCCATTTCAATTCTAAATCTCTGAACCTACTATATATTAAAAATGTAGTGCTTATTAGAATTACATTAACCCCTACTATAAAACTAAAAGAGTATACCATATAATTAAAAAACAACATACTCCATATACATGGTAGAGAAATTATATGAACATTCAAAATATTGGTCTTTCATTTATATTTTGCCAAATTTTCTAGCACTTCTATATTTCTGTACTTTATATATGTCGTTCTCTTTTTCATAGCCTCTGTTATTTCAGGGAGATTTTTTTTCATTTTGTGTTCTACTTCATCAACTCAAGTTAATTTATTATTTTAGAGCTCTTATTTCTGAAATTTCCATCTTCAAATATTCTTTTAAATAGCTTATTTTTATTTTAACAATTTGTATTTTTTTTACTCTCGTCCAATGCTTTTCATCTTAATGTTAATATGGTCTTTTCTGGAATGTTTATTCACTTTTCTTTCTTCCTTTATGAGACTTATTATGGGTTAATCTGTATTGAAACTTCCGCCTTCCGTTCTTGTCATTTTTGTCTCTTATCCTTCTCTCATTTTATTCTTGATAGGTTTTATCAGAAAATCCTCTGCATTGTCTAGAGGGTTCAACTCTATCTTTTCCATGTATAGATTCTTCCAATTCCAAAGAATGCATAAAGTGTGTCTGTACGACCGGGAAACTTCCCTTGGTGGGATTGTCCAGGAGAATGTAAGCTTCTTGAGATCAATTTCATTTTGCCTTTGTCTTCCTAATGCCTGCTGCATCATATCACTTTGAATCATGATTACCACATGCCATCAAAAGTTAACTACACCTAGTTTAGATTTTCTGTTGACTGATATTTTAGCTCAAAGTGGTGTGCTCACCTGATAAAGATAAGGGGCATAGAGCATCTTGTTAGTTTCATTACACTACACTACACATTACATTAAATTGATTAGTGTGTGTTTGTGTGTGTGTGAGAGAGAGAGAGAATATATGAATCATTCCTTATAAATAAGAAAACTGTAATTTAAAGAGGAAAATTGAGTTGGGCAAGATCACACAATAAATGTCAGTATGAAAATTAGGATCCTATGCCTCTGACACTAAACACAGAGCTCATTCTTTAGCATCAAATGCCTACAGCTATTTTGATTTATTTTGTTCATTTTTGTTATTTATGAAATTTCCAACAATTTTCCCAAATTCCATTTTTAAATTTTTTTCATATTATATCAAACTGGTTGCAATTTTTATTATGACTACAAAGCTTCTCAATCATCACTATGTTTTTAACAATTTTACAGTAAGTGCATACATACATAGATGTGCACACAGGAGTATGTCTATACATATTTATGTATCATTTCATTGGTTTCCTTTCACATCATAGTTTGGCAATATGTTATATTGGAAAATTAGCTTTCAACTCCTACCTCAATGGTACAGCTGAAGAATACCATTTTGAAACCACATATTATTTTCAATTTTTAAGGAAGAATATTTGATACTTATGGTAGAAGAGACATTGCAAATCATTTTAGTGTACTTCTTGAAATATTCAGGGCTATTCTATCTAAATATTCATGAGCACTTATCTCATAGTATTTTGAATATTTCTTATGATGACACTTTCATGACTGACCTTCCAAAACTATTCCACATTCTAAGTACTCTTACTTTTAAAATGATTCCTGGTATTCAGGTCACAATTATTTTCATTTATTGACAAGATCTATTATTTTTCATTCGAGCCACTATCTGTATGAAGTCAATCTATAGTTTTAAAAGTTAATTCAGAATCATCTTGGCAGAGCAAAAAGAATTACTTTTATCATTACCTCAAAAGGACTAAATAGAATATATGGGCAAAGATCCTGGCAAAGAGAAAATTCAAGGTTTGATTATGATTTGGATATAGACCCAATTATTTTAACATTTAATATAGAGGACACCATTAAGATTTGTCCTTTAAAAGTCTTTAATAGCTTGATAAATATTCAGCAAATCTGAGTGATATTTTGCCTATTCAACTTCAAATTGAGATGAGCAAGCCATTTCACTTATAAAAATTTTTGTCCATATCTAATAAATTTATAAATATCTTTTAGACATCCCCAAACTCTACATGTTGGAAGGTATTCTGAACACTAGAGTTTACAAAATTCCACTTGGAGATGGTTTACTTCTATCTTTACAAAGTATAATTTTCTGATCCCGATGGCACATTTGAACAGCAACAATTGCTGCTTCCTCCCCCTCCCCTATCCCCACACCAATAGTGCTATCCACCATAGGAACAAGACCTTTGCTTCACTTGGCTGTTAATTCTGGTCACCTTTCCTGACTCTGTATAAGCTCTTAAAATGGTGAAGTCCAAAAACTTTATTTGTACTAGAAAGGGTCTCAGAAAATTTCTTTGAGACAAATGTTCAAAATCTACTTTCTTTTCCTGAGGATTTGTTATTAAGTCAAACCTTTTCATCTGAGCTTCAGAATTGAATAAAATGTACAATTAAAGGACATAGAAAAGCACAAGTATATATGTGAACATCTTCATAAAGACAAAAAAGATGAGCAAAGAACTGAATGAATTAATTTGATCAGATGTTGCATTGAATGTAACTGAATTTCTATAGAAAACCATTCTGTTTGCATTGGCGTTTGGTACAAATAAACAAATACCCTATCAACCCAGGAAGTTAATGAAGATTAACTAAGCTGCCCTCAAGGTCTACAAGGCCAACACATAGTTTACTATAAGAGTTAGCAGCAGGAGGAATGACAAAGAACAGAGATCCTTACTTCAAAATAATTGAAGATTAAAGAGGATTTTGTAAACTTCTAAGAGTGAAAAATTTTGTGTTTCTTCCAATTCCAAAGAATGCATAAAGTGTGTCTGTATGACTGGGAAACTTCCCTTGGATGGGATTGTCCAGGAGAATGTAAGCTTCTTGAGATCAATTTCATTTTGCCTTTGTCTTCCTAATGCCTGGTGCAGCATATCACTTTGAATCATGATTAACACATGCCATAAATATATTATAAAGGTAGCAGGTACTTTATGCAGAAATATAATCTGTTAGAGAACCTCACAAAATCTTCATATTATACCCCACATACCTTAAAATGGAAGGATCAATGTTTTTGATACTTAGCTATTTATGAGCATTGTAGAACCAATTCAGAGGGTACAGGGAGAAAAGGAGACCTTCATGGTACATCCTTATAAAAGGGGGATGATGTTTCAGCTTTAAAAAGGCTGGAGAAAATACCTACAGAATAAAGTGATCAAAGATCCTAGGACCACCAAGCACACAAACCATTCCAGGCTGAGTTAGTTATTTAGGAGGGTCCTAGATTATTAACTCCTTTTTGTAGCAGCTATGGGCCACTGAGCAGGGAGAAAAATATTCCAGCTACTCAGAGCTAATAAGTCTGATTAAAAAGAATCATGTGAAATGGAAAGTAGTTGAAAGCAATGAAAAATGTAAAGGAATGAGGCATGGGAAAAGAAGAATGCTGAATTTTTATACCTAGGTAATAGGTATGTGGTTCTTCCTATAAAGGGGCAACTAAACCAAGTTTGTCCGAAACAACTTTCTGTGCTCCAAGTATGATAAAGGAAATCCACAGGTGGCATTAAGAAAGAAGTAATCCAATAAGTCAGAAGGGGAAGAGAGTAGTAGTGGTGGACGGTGACTCCCAATGTAGTGATGATATCAAGGTGGCTACTTAACTTCACGTGAAATATGAAGAAATCAATTTAGGATATTTAAATGGGATGGATATTCTCCTGACTTGTTAAAATGGATGACCATTCCTAATTATCTCTGGGAAAAAATTATGCCACTAAAATTAAATTAGAAAACTTTACTAAGGAATATGAAATGATGGGGATGAAAGTGAAGGCCTTAAGGGTATGAGCAGAGTTTTCATCACTACTGTCAATTGAAAGTAATGGCATCAGGGGCAGCTAGGTGGCACAGTGCATAAAGCACCAGCCCTGGATTCAGGGGAACCTGAGTTCAAATCTGACCTCAAAAAGTTCACACTTGCTAGCTGTATGACCGTGGGCAATTCACTTAACCAGCAAAACAACACAAAAGAAAAAGTAATGGCATCAAAAGATGAAGTCAAATTTGGAAAGTGTAACAGTTGGTAAAAAGATGGTCTGCAAGAATGGGATTTGGATTTCTGCAACACCATTTTAAATACAGGAATGATTTTCTTTTGGCAAAGGTTGTGTTCCCAATCTACTGCAAAATGCTGCACTTGGGTAGAATTAATGAAGTATACAAATTTATTAGAGGATAGCTGGGTCTGGGCAACTGTTTGTAAGCTGTCATGACAAAATTGGCCACAAGTGAGACATGGCAGCCAAAAATATTAATGCTATTATGGATTTCATTAAAACAATAATGTTCAGAATAAGGAAAGTGGTGGCTCCTAGTTATTTTTCCCTACTGGCAATATGTGGAGTATTGTGTTGAGTTCTAGGTCCCATGATTTTGGAAAAGCAAAAATAAGATAAAATCTGTTCAGAAAATTATGACTAGTAATAGAAATTAGCTTAAATGATATTGCATCTATGTGCAATAAGTTTTATACTCACTAAAACATTTACATATTTTCCATAGTAAGTAATTTAAGCTGTTGAAGGGCAGGGAATATTATTATTTTTGTTTGGTTTACTCAGTGCCATGCCCAATGCTTGGTCATAGTGTATTCTTGTAACAGTTTTTCCTACAATCAAACTAAGTTTTCTAATGTATGCTTCATACTTTGACTAGGATAATCTCCCATGTATACAAATCAAATATGATTCCTCTGGGGGCAGCTAGGTGGTGCAGTGGATAAAGCACCGGCCCTGGAGTCAGGAGTACCTGAGTTCAAATCAGGCCTCAGACACTTAACACTTACTAGCTGTGTGACCCTGGGCAAGTCACTTAACCCCAATTGCCTCACCAAAATAAAAAAAATATATATATATATATATATATATATATATGATTCCTCTGCATAAAAATCTTCAGTAATTACTGTAGACTAAAGAATAAAGTTCATAGTACTTAGTCTGTTATTAAAGGTCTTCAAATTTTCATTAAACTTCTTTCCCAAATGGCACTCATCATTATTTTCCATCCTTGTTGTGCCATAAGATACAATAATTCACACTCCACAACTTCATACTCCTAAATTTTTACTAGTATTATTCCCTATATTTGAAATGCTTTCCTATCTTCCTGTTTTGTCTACTGGCACCTAAGTAATGCAATAGATGGAGCAGGCTCAAATCCCCATTCCAAAGCTTCCTAGTTCTGGCACCTTGGGAAATTCATTTGTTTAACAGTTTCCTCAACTTTAAAATGGGTATAACAACACCTAATTCACAGGGTTATTATGAAAATCAAATGAAATAATATCTGTAAAATGATTACAATAGTTCCTATCATATAGTAGATACTTAATAAATTATTATTTCCCTACTCCTTATTGCCTATTGAAATCTTGCCCACTCTTTAAAGCAGCAGTGTCAAATTCATGTAGAAATGGGAGCCTCTTAGCCACAATAAGGATCATTACACACTGAAAATTGACTTAAGAACTACATATTAACGTTTAATCATATTTTGTATATTTCTTAAATATTTCCCAATTACATAATAAGCTAGTTTGGAGTGTACTTGGGAGTATTGGCTGCAATTGACCCTGGGGCACCTTGTTTGACACATCTCCTTTAAAGCATACTGTGATCACTATATTGGACAATAACGTTTTCTCTTTCAACCAGTATTATATTTTTTATCCCTCTTAAAGTTATACCACATTATTTTATACTATAGAATATGGGAGAGATATTGGACCTGTGATTTCATTAGTATTGGAATCTATCAAATTAGTAAACTCCTACCAATACCAGATAACTCCTCCACAATTTAGAGTTTGAGAGAGTTGGTAAAGGCATTGATAAATTAAATGACTTGATGAGGGTCAGACAACTAGAATGTTTCATATTCTAAACTTTGCCTAAATGAAGCTGGCTCAAGGGTAGCTTTATGTCCATTATACTTTTGGAGCCTGTCATGCCATTTGTTGACAATGAATGGCTATTCTTGGTGGAGTGATTCTTAATTTGTGAGAAATTAAATTTTTTCTCTTGTATTTAATAACTTATTATTGTATTAGGAACAAAGCTCTTACCCTAGAAAAATGTTGGTTTTTCCTATTATCCAGAGAGGTGATATGGACATTGAGGTCTCTATGACCAAGATTTGAGTAACCCAAGTCACTTACCCCAAGATAGCCCAACTTCCATTTGATTAGCCAATCAAAGGCATTCCTCAGGAACACCTCCTCTTTGAAAGTCATATAAGCTATGATCTCACCACCATTAGTCATTAGGTATCTTTGGTCTGAGAGAGACAGACACGCAATCATGCTTTTATTAATAATCTACTGGTCTTATTGATAAAATGATTAAATTACCCATAAACTTTGTATCACATATTAAAGTCATAAATTCCAATGACAAATACCTGTCATATGACTTCTGAGTTTTGAATGAAACCAAATAATATTAAGCCAAAATTGAGAATTTTCTTTTAGATAGACTTCACAGGTATAATCAATACCAGATTGCTTGCTTTCTCAAAGAGTGGGGGAAGAGTGAAGAGGAAGAGAAAGAATTTGGAACTCAAAAAAATTTTAAATGAATGTTATTAACTGATTTGTAGGGAAGTAAACAGAACCAGAAGACTGTACACAGTAAAAAGGAACATAAGAATGATCAACTATGAATGATTTAGACATTCTGAGTAATACAATGATACAAGACAATTCAAAAGGACTCATGATGAAAAATTATATCCACCTACAGAAACAGAATTGATGGGGTGTGAATGCAAATTGAAGTATGCTATTTTTCATTTTCTTTTATTTATTTCTTTTTTGGGGGTCTGTGTTTTCTTTCACAACATGACTAATATAGAAATAGATTTTGCATGAATGTATATGTATAACCCATATCAAATTGCTTCCTATCTCAGGGAATGGAGAGGTGAAGTAGGGAGGGAAAGAGTTTAGAATTTAGAATTTAATAAATGTATGTTAACTATTGTTTTTCTATATATATATACCAGAGCACTAAGAAAAAGAAGCCTCTGAGCTTCAATCAGTGAGGGATTAGTTTTTATTGATTGGGAATTAATTAGACAACAAAAGGTGATACCAATTAGGGAAATAGGAAAGTAGAAATACAAATGAATAATCTTAGATCTAAGCTTAGTCTATATTCCTTTATAAAACTCACCAAATCCCAAACTGCCTGCCAGGCTGAGAACCAGCACACCCAAAAGTCGCACACAAAACACATGCACCACCACAGCTAAGTTGAAAAGCCAGAGAGAGAGAAAGGCCTACATTCATCTATCTATTAAAGAGAGAGCGCATTTCTAGCTCCCTTCTCCACCAGAGTCCTCAGGAAAGAGGGCAAGTCAGAGTGCCAGGCTCCCCTTTCTTCCTCTCACTAGCAAACGTCACTTCCTGACGCCAAAGAAAAGACGCATGGTCTTGCCCTCAGAGACCTTCAACTAATGGTGGAGCTTTTCTACTGTAAGTCTCCAGCAGGTGGTGTCATTCCAATTGTTATACTACTAAATGATAAATGCTTTGTGATCAAGGACTTTGTCTTATTAAAACTTTGACATGAAACAGTGGTATGCAATTGTAGTTGGTTGTGGTAGTGGTGGGCAGGGCATGGGGTGGGGATGTCCAAGAGTCTTGTTTAATCCATTGCTGTGAATTCTCAGGTATAAAAGCTACTTCTACAAAGGCACTGGAATTCACCTGTCATATATATTTTTAGAGAACTTTCTGGGGGTACTAGAATATTTAGTGATTTGTCTGAGTTAAGACTAGAACCCAAGTCTTGATGACTGGCTCTGAATCCACTATATCATTGTTGCTCTATTAGAATATAAGAAAAGTATGTATGTGTGTGTATATATATATATATGTAGTAGCTGAATCTGTCCTTGTTGAAATGTGGAAGAGGAGTAAAATACTTGAAATAGTTCCTTTGAAAACTGTCACCATGTCACTGAGCAACAAGAAATAATGACAAATGCTTTGGCAATGGGCTCTTCCTGTGGAGACCCAATCCTGTCAGTTTCCCTCAGCATCAGGAATTACAAGGCTGAGAGATTTTTTTTTAACTTTGAACATTGATCTATATTAAAAGATATCTCAAAAGCCTTTTAAATTGTGTTAGCCATTGATATATTTGGATTATTGCTTCAGATTGTATCCAGTCTCAGTCATGAAGTGAGGTCATTTGATTTTTTCCTCTTTGGCAACTTTATCACTCTGGTTTGACCTGTAACAAGAATAGAGTTAAGTGAAGCATCAAGGGAGACACCTTCTATCAGGCAAAGGAAAATCAAATTTTCCACCTGAGAACTACTAAGAGTCAGAACAGTTGAAATAATACCAAAAAAAAAAAAAAAAAAAAGCAGAATGTGGCTAAATCAAGAGAATAGCCCAGAAATGAAACAGGGAAGATGGATAGAAATAAGAGAATAAAAGTGTTACTCATATTAGGAAAATAGAAAGAGTATGACTGTTTCAACATAAATGGAATAGTAAACATTATGGAAATTATGCAGCAAATAAAAAATCTCTGAGTAGTTATTATTCCAGCTCTCTCCTCCCTTTTACTGACAAATTTCTACTTCCTCTACTACCCTCAAGCCTGTGGAACTGGTTTATATACCAACAGATCTGCTGAATCTGCTCTCCAAAATATTATATTGTTTTTCTTATTACCAACGAATTTTTTAAAATTTAGTATGTACGCTTCCTGATTTTTTTTAGCATTTAACACTGCTTAACCATTTCCTATTGACTACACATCCTCCTTATACTCCTGCTTTCCCCTTCATGCCTTTTGTACTATACTTTTTTCTATAATTTCATTGCTAGTGATCTTATCAGCTACCATGACTTCAACTATAACTTTTCAGCAAATAAATTCCAAATTTATAGTTCAATCCTCAATTTTCCTACAACAGGGGTGTCAAATTCAAATAGAAATGCATGCATGCATGCCATATATTGAATTAGAAAACCAAAAATTAACGTATATTGTATATTATATTTTTATTTATTTTGTTCATTTCCCAATTATATTTTAATAAGTGTTGGGCAGCACACAGAAGGCCTTGAGAGGTCTGTGAATTTGACACCTCTGCTCTACAGAATTCCAATTCTATATTTGCCTTCTGAGTATCTTCAACATAATCTTCTTCCTAGCTAAAACTTATTGAGTTAAAAATGCATTTTCATCTCCAAGATTATCCTCACTCTGCTTCCCTATCATCTTGGCTTAAAGAATTGAATGAGTACTTTTGTTGTTGTTGTTGTTTTGGCACAGTAAATAGAACTCTAGACCAGGAGTTTAAAATACCTGCATTCAAATACTGCATTAAACACTTCCTTTGTATGTGACTTTGGGTAAGTCACTTAACATGCCACAGACTCAGTTTCCTTACCTGTATACTGGAGGAAATAATAGCACATACCTCATAGAGTTGTTGTGCAGATCAAATAGCATATGTAAAAGATTTTGCACATCTAAAATCACTGTATCAGTGTCGGATACTCTTGTTTTTGTTACTCATGATCAGTGGTCATGTCCTTTAAATTCTAGGGTTTTTTTGTTTTTGTTTTATTTGTTTGTTTTTTTGCGGGGCAACGAGGGTTAAGTGACTTGCCCAGGGTTACACAGTTAGTAAGTATCAAGTGTCTGAAGCCATATTTGAACTCAGGTCCTCCTGATTTCAGAGCTAGCACTTTATCCACTGCACCACCTAGCTGCCCTCTATTCTAGCTTTACAATGTGTCTCAAGTATCACTCTTCATTTTTATTACTGATAAAACCACCGTACTTCAGGAACTCTTCTCTCATAATAGATTACTTTAATATCTTCATGGTGTGTCATCTTGATTCTACTCTATATTTTTTCTAATTATTCCTTTTCTCTGATGTATGAATATTCTTCCTAATAAATTTCTCATATAGTATATTTAAAACTTTCAGAAGCTTCACATTGTCTACCTAATTAAAGTACAAAGTATTTATTTTGAAATTTTAAGCCCTCCATAGCCTGCCTTCAACCTGGTTTTCCAGTCTCATTCATAAAGAAAGAGATATACAGTTTGAGGGGAGGAACATTGTCTTTTTTGTTTGTCAAAGAATAATTTAGCCACAATTCTAATCTCCTCCTTGGTTTCAACCAATTGTCTTTTTCTAAACATGGTACTTATATAGGTTGACTCTGGATTAACCACTTGCCTACTGAAGTCTGGAAACATTTAAAGAATAATTTAAAGATATTTTCCCAAAACTCCTCCATTCTCCTGTGGGCTTCCAACTTAAATGGTAATCTTTGCTTGAACTCCAACTAAAACCATCCACCACCCAAGAAGACAATTGAAAATCTCTTTTAATGTTTCCAATCTATCTTACAAGACTGAATGCCTTTATTCACCATATGTAGCTTCTAGGCCACTCTATTTGCCTTTCTGCGTATACAACATTACATCTATCCTCCTAATGCGATAGAAATGCTTCCTCCTGCCCAAGACCTTATTCGTAGTATGTACCTCTTTCTCACTTCTTTCAGAGGCCCCTAGTTTCACTGAAGGCAAAGTTAAAGTACTTTTTCCTAGGAAGAACTTATTCTGACTCCCAAGAGTTTGGTACTGCTGTCCACAATTCAAACCCAAAATATTATTTTGTTCTTGTGTAGTATATTTTTTTAATTTTCTTTTCTTTGTTATGTTGTGACCCTTTCAATATAATATAAATATAATATAAATTTTAAAATAAAAAATGTAATTTAAAAGTTTTCAGACTTGCATGACTTATTTGTGACTATGACAAGGGATTTGCATACATGAAAGCAAAATTACTTCAAGAAAAATCATATCATGACATATATTATGACAAATCATTCCATATTTTGGCAACAGTAGTAGCTTAACACATTTGAGAAACACAGAACTACTAATTAGGGCTGACTAAATTAGATTAAGTACAAAATATATGTTAGCATGATCAAAAAATTATTCTTATTCTCTCCTTTGACTTTCCAGTTAATTCCTTGTCAGATTTAGATGTCAACAAAACATTGTATTTGGGTGGGGTTCAAGAAAGAGCAATTATTTTTTTTTGATAGTTCAGTATTTTATTATTTTCCAGTTACATATAAGAATAGTTTTCAACATTTGTTTTCAAGGGATTTTCAGTTGCAAAATTTTCTTCCACCCTCCCTTCTCTCCCTCCTCCCTAAGATGGAAAGCAATCTAATATAGGTTATATATATGCAATCACATTAAACATATTTCTGCCTTAGTCATTTTGTGAAAAAAGAGTCAGAGCACAAGGGAAAAAAAACTCAAAAAATAAGGAAAAAGAAAACAGCCCCAAAGTAGAAACAGTATGGTTCAATCTGCATTCATAAACCTTTTTTCTGGATGTTGAGAACATTTTCTCTTATGAAGTTCTTTGACATTGTTTTGGACCATTGCATTGTTAAAAAGAGTGAAGTCCACCACCATTGGTCATCATACAATGTTGTTGTCACTGTGTACGATGTTCTCCTAGTTCTGCTTCTCTCAGTCAGCATCAGTTCATGTGCATCCTTCCAGGTTTCTCTGAACTCCCCCTTCTCAACATTACTTATGAAAGAGCAATTTTGATGATTGACAGATTTTTAAAACATATTATGTATATATATATATATATATATATATATATATATATGGAGTCATTGAGGGAAAAATGTAGAATTTATGAGGGATGTAAGGAAAAGTACTTCACCAAGAGTCAGGCAGGACATTCAACTTCATTTAACTGGCATTCAATAGGCACAGGACCATCCAGGATTGACATGTCTCCATTGAAAAAGGCACTATGGTCTCTGAGCAAACAAAATTGGATTAGCTCAAAAGAAACATGAAACACACAAATTTAGAGACATCTTCACTCCAAATATTCATATGGACTATTTGTGTCGACCTATAATAGAGCCTTCCAAACTCTTATTGGTCTGACCAGCCAGTCAGACACTCTGTACCTTGATCCCAACATAGTGATGTCATTTGGGTTAAATCCAATATTGACAAAACATCCATCTTTAAGTTTTCCCAACAAATGTATGAAAACTGTCATGAATACCTTTGCATGTTTTCAAAGTCTAACATGTAAGCTTACTAGTGCCTCTAGTTAAATTAATTCTCTTAACTTTGCCTACTTCTGCCATATCTTCAAAAGCATTCAAAGGAGCCACAAATTTGCCATTGTTTTTAAACTTGTAGAGAGCCTAAGCAGATTGAAAATGAGAAAAAAAGAAGCAATCTCAGTAGCAATACCAAGTAAAATGGGAACTGAATGCTTACTTCCTTGCTGTGTGTATGTGTGAGTATGTGTTTATACGTGTGTGTGTGTGTGTGTGTGTGTGTGTGTGTGTGTGTGTGTGAGTGTGTGTGAGTTGTCCGGAAAACACTAGAAGCAGACATGAGGTTTTCTGTAGACAGCCCAAGAAATTGGCTTTCTTATTTCAGTTTCAGACTCTCTGCTTATGCAGAAAGAACTTCAAGTATGTGCTGCATTTCTAATACCTAATAAATAAGTTGTATTTTCTCTTTCAATTTCACCTGATTCTTAGGCTTAACAGCATCTATGTCAACATTTATCACTCTGGAATGTGACTTTCTCTTGAATATAGTGTCTTTAATGAATATTGTTCCAGGGGTGTTGCAAAGATCAAATGATGTCTATAAAGTGCTTAGCACAGTGCCTGGAAAAAAGTAAGAATTTATAATGTTTGTTTCCTTCCTTTACCTTTTGGGAAAGTCGTTTAACCTCTTGATGCCTCAGACACCACTAAGATTGTAAAGTTACAGAGCAGATTCAGTCTGCATCAGGGACAGTTGTCACCTACACCAAGAAAATCATAGGTCAGGACAGCATTATCATAAGAGCAATAAGTTACATTCCTAAAGCACTTTATATCCTGTCAAATGCTTTAAAAATATCACCCTCCTGGGGCGGCTAGGTGGCGCAGTGGATAAAGCACCAGCCCTGGATTCGGGAGTACCTGAGTTCAAATCCGGCCTCAGACACTTGACACATACTAGCTGTGTGACCCTGGGCAAGTCACTTAACCCCCATTGCCCTGAAAAAACCAAAAAAAAACAAAACAAACAAACAAAAAAAATATCACCCTCCTTAATCCTCGCCCAGCATCACTCTGTGAGGTGGGGCCTATGATCACCTTTTTTACAGAGGAGGAAATGAGGCCTAGAGAGGTAAAGTGGCCTGTCCATAAAGTAGTAAGTGGGATTTTAATCCAGGTGCTCTGACTCCAAATCTAGTTAGAAGAACTTCAGAAACTGTTGGAATTGGCTTGAATTCAGTCTAAGCTTAATATGGAAAATACTACAGCCTGAGAAGAGGAGAAAGAGGAGGAGGAGGAGAAGGAGGGGTGGAGGGAGATAGGTAGAGGAGGAAAAGGAGGAGGGAAAAGAGGAGGAAGGGGAGAAAAAAGTGGAAGGAGTAAGAAGAGGAATGGGATGAGGAGGGAGAGGAGGAGGCTATGATTTCTCTCTTCAGCCTGGTTTTACCAAATCTGTTCTCCTGGTCATCAAGGCTCCCCCAGAGAAAACTCCCTCTGGAATTTTAAGATAATCTATATTGAACTTTTCCTATGCTTTTTTTCCCAGGTAAAATCCTTATGGAAAATCTAACATTAGACAACTTTGTATTTTTTTCTTCAATAATCTATTCAATTGTAGACAGGGGTGAACTGAAATTAGCTTATGCCAGCTGGAGAGTTGATTGTTAAATGTTCAGCAGGATCCTTTGTATCTCAGAAATAAGTAAATATCAAGGCTTGAATTATTACTTTGTTGATTGTCTAGACCTAATACCATATTGGAGAAAATGTTAATAATGCAGATTAAATTTAAAAGTGTGCCATTAAAACATTTTCTTCCTTTAGGAGCCATTTGTTAAACATTTACCATCATACCACTAACTATAATGATGAATGTTTATCATTAAAATATGCTATTGACCTTATCATAACCAGAATTGACATCAGAGATGGTGGAATATAACTCAAACTATAATTGCCCGGTACAATATTCTGGACTGGTGGTCATTTGGCCTTGTCTAATTAAATCCTTCTAAGACTATCTCACATAGTGGTTGTGCTATGTATTCTTCTTTAATTGCTAGAAAGCCATTGCAAACTTCTCTATAACTTCTCCCTACTGGTTTTATTTCTATTCTCCAAAGGAATAGCTTCCTTTGTGCCTTCACAATTAGGTTATTACTCTAAGAAACAACCATATAAATAGTAAAACCAAAAAAAAAAAAATGAGGGGCTCTAAAGAATCCAGTTGTGGACAGAAACATCTATGAAGCATCTCTAGTAATTTTTACTTGGTTCTGTGAAAATTGCTAAATCCTATCTTCCAAAATAAACGTATTCTATCTTTAGAAGATTCTTTATATGTGCTCAATACCAATTTTGATGGTTAAATATGCAATGTTAAATGGTGAAGTTAATATAAGGTTGCTAAATTCCTCCCACTTCATATTTCTTTTTTACCTCCTACTAGGAGTTTCACAGTGGCTTTGAATCTATAGTAGTACAAGATTATTGTACTTACTGTCCTGCCTGATGAGTTATCATTAGAATTGTTTGGCATGGAAGCTTCCGCCCACACCGTGGACCACATGCTGTCCATGACTCATAGAGACGTATAATCCTTTCAGGGTAAATTACTAGTTGGGTCTTTCATTTTTCACCAAGTATGTGTCAGCTTAGAAACACACACACACACACACACACATTTCTTGAAAGTGGTATCCTCTACACCTTAAATATATAAAGTTAAATGTGAAAACTCAATTATGAGTCATTCGAGCATACATTATAATCAAGAATTCATCCTAAAAGAATCTAATAACTAAAGGAAAATGGGGGTAGGGAGTATAGAAAAAAAATCATATAGCCAAATAATAATATGTCATACTTAATATATTTTAAACATCATGAAGGAAAGGACCATGACTTATTTACATTTAAAAAATATTTTTTGGTACCTAACACTGTGAATCTAAGAAAATATAAACAAATATATAATTAGCATTTCTATAACCCATTAAGATTTGTGAAGCACTTTACAAATATTTTCTCATTTTATCCCTATCACAACCCTAGACAGGATGTGCTATTATTTTATCCACTTTACAAATTAATAAAGTGGGGTTGACAGAAGTTAAGTGAGTTGTCCAGGGTCACATAACTATTAAGTATATTAGGCAGGATGTAAACTCAGGTCTTCCTGACTCCAAGTTCTAAACTCTGTTTACTGAACCACCTAGCTGTATTTAAAAGATAGCATTTAGGGTGGGAGTCAAGATGGCGGAGAGGAAGCAGCAAGCTGCCTGAGCTCTCCTTCTGTTCCCTCAAAAAGAACATTAAATCAAGCCTCTGGACAGATTCTGAAACTGCGGAACCTGCAAAGAGACAAAGAGACACAGTCCTTAAACCAGAGATAATTTAGAAGACTTCAGGTAAAGGTCAGTCTGACTCAGGCAAAAGGGAGGCCCAGCGCAGGGCAGAGGCCCAACGCAGGGCAGCAACCCAGCGCCAAGGGGGTCGGGGCAAGTGAACAGGAGCTGCGGGACACAGCCGAACAACTGAGGCCCCTGGAACCTGGTTCAAACATCTGGTGGCCAAAAAGGACAGTGGAAAAACCTACCTGCACCAGCCAGGAGGGCCACGAATGGGCTCCTGGCTGGCCGAGCACACCCAAACCGGAAGTGCAGGGCGGGGGATCTCCACACACCATAAAGGCCTCAGAGTAAAAATTCAGTCACACAGAACCTATACCCCTGCACAAGAAGCCCAAAACAGGGACCCTGGTGCCCCCAGAGCAGACCTCAACTTTAAAAAATAAATAAATAAGCTGCAATAATGAGTAAGAAGCAAAAAAGAGCCCTCTCCATTGAGAGCTTCTGTATCAATAGGGAAGAAGCCAACACAAACTCAGATGAAGACAATAGCCTCAAATTGCCTACATCTGAAGCCTCACAAGGGAAGGTGAATTGGTCTCAAGAACAAAAAGCCTTCCTGGAAGAGCTCAAAAAGGATTGTAAAAATCAATTGAGAGAGGTAGAAGAAAAAATGGGGAGAGAAAAGAAATCAAAACAAGAAAACTATGAAAAAAGAATCAGCAGCTTGGAAAAGGAAGCACATAATTTCACTGAAGAAAACAAAGCCTTAAAAAATTCATTTGGCCAAATGGAAAAAAAAGGTGCATAATCTCGTTGAAGAAAACACTGCCTTAAAAAATTCACTTAGCCAAATAGAAAAAAAGGGGCATAATCTCACTGAAGAAAACAATGCCTTAAAAATTAAAGTGGGACAGTTGGAAGATAAGGAATCCATGAGACACCAGGAATCAGTCAAGCAGAATCAAAAAAAAAATGAAAAAATAGAAGAAAATGTGAAATACCTCATTGGAAAGACAACTGATCTGGAAAATAGATTGAGGAGAGACAATTTGAGAATCATTGGACTGCCTGAAAGCCATGACCAGAAAAAGAATCTAGACACCATATTCCAGGAAATTATTAAGGAGAACTGCCCTGATATCATAGAATCAGAGGATAAAATCATCATTGAAAGAATCCACCGATCACCTCCTGAAAGAGACCCCAAAAGGAAAAGTCCAAGGAATATTGTAACCAAATTCCAGAATTATCAGGTGAAGGAGAAAATACTCCAAGCAGCCAGAAAGAAGCAATTTAAATATCATGGAGCCACAGTCAGGATTGCTCAGGACCTGGCAGCTTCAACATTAAAGGACCGCAAGGCTTGGAATATGATATTCTGGAAGGCAAAGGAGCTTGGATTGCAGCCAAGAATCTATTACCCAGCAAAATTTTCACTCTCTTTCAGGGGAAAAGATGGACATTTGATGACATTGGGGACTTTCGATCTTTCCTGGTGAAAAGACCAGAACTGAATAGAAAATTTGATCTCAACATACAAGACTCAAGAGAAGTTTAATAAGGTAAACAGAGGGGGGAAAAAAAAAAGGTTACCCTATTAGGTTAAACTGTTTATATCCCTACACAGGAAGATAATACTCATAACTCTTTTTTTCTTTCTTTTTTTTTTTTTTTTTTTGCAGGGCAATGAGGGTTAAGTGACTTGCCCAGGGTCACACAGCTAGTAAGTGTCAAGTGTCCAAGGCCGCATTTGAACTCAGATACTCCTGAATCCAGGGCTGGTGCTTTACCACTGCACCATCTAGCGGCCCCCAATACTCATAACTCTTAAGAACTGTAAATGTATTTGGGCAGAGAGAAGGTGTTTAAATAGGGGGTATAAATATAAATTGTCTTTGATGTGATGATACAAAAAAGAATTAAGGGGTTAAAAAGGGAGTCTATGGGGAGGAGAGTAAAGGGGAGGTGGAATGGGATGAATTATATCATATGAAGAGGTGGAAAAAAAAACCGATTACGATAGATGAAAAGAAAGGAGGGGGCAACATTGTTTCAACCCTATTCTCATTAGATTTGATTCAAAGAGGGAATAATATATACGTTCATTGGGATAAAGAAACTTAACTCATTCCTTAGGGAAGCAAAAGGGGAAGGGAAAGGGGGGGGCTGATAGAAGGGAGGACAAAAGCAAGGGAGAAATGGGTAATGAAAAGAGAGGGGGGTGATAAAAAGGGAGGGCACATCGGGGGAGGCAGGAGTAAGAAGTAAAATGTCGGTGAGGAGGAATAGGGTGAAAGAAGGGGGGAAAAGTACAAAGGGCATAAATGGAGGGGAATAGACAGTCAGTCATAATAACTGTGAATGTGAATGGGATGAACTCTGCTATAAAATGGAAGCGAATTGCAGAGTGGATTAAAAACCAGAATCCTACAATATGCTGTTTACAAGAAACACATTTGAAGCAGAGAGATACACGCAGAGTAAAGGTAAAAGGATGGAGCAGAATATATTATGCCTCAGCTAAAGTAAAAAAGGCAGGGGTAGCAATCCTTATCTCAGACAAAGCACAGGCAAAAATAGATCTCATTAAAAGAGATAAGGAAGCAAATTGCATCTTGCTTAAAGGTACTATAGATAATGAAGTAATATCAATATTAAATATGTATGCGCCAAGTGGTATAGCATCCAAGTTCTTAGAGGAGAAGTTAAATGAGTTACAAGAGGAATTAGACAGTAATACTATACTAGTGGTGGACCTGAATCTCCCCCTCTCAGAATTAGATAAATCTAGCCAAAAAATAAATAAGAAAGAAGTGAAAGAGGTAAATAGATTACTAGAAAAGTTAGACATGATAGATGTCTGGAGAAAATTGAATGGGGATAGAAAGGAATACACCTTTTTCTCAGCAGTACATGGCACATTTTCAAAAATTGACCATGTATTAGGGCACAAAAACATCATAGTCAAAAGTAGAAAGGCAGAAATAGTAAATGCATCCTTTTCAGATCCTGCTGCAATAAAAATTACTTGTAAGAAAGAGTCAGGGAAAAGTAGAATGAAAATCAATTGGAAACTAAATAATTTCATTCTAAAGAATGAATGGGCCAAACAAGAAATCATAGAAACAATCAATAATTATATCCAAGAGAATGACAATAATGAGACAACATACCAAAATCTATGGGATGCAGCCAAAGCAGTGCTTAGGGGAAAATTTATAGCTCTAAATGCTTACATGAATAAAAGAGAGAAAGAGAAGATTAATGAATTGGGCATGCAACTTTAAAAGCTAGAAAAAGAACTAATTAGAAATCCCCAATTAGACACTAAATTAGAGATCCTGAAAATTAAAGGAGAAATTAATAAGATTGAAAGCAAAAAAACTATAGAATTAATCAATAAAACTAAGAGCTGGTTTTATGAAAAAAAACAATAAAATAGATAAAATATTGGTTAATTTGATTTAAAAAAAGAAAGAAGAAAACCAAATTACCAGTATCAAAAACGAAAAGGGTGATGTTACCACCGATGGAGTGGAAATTAAATCAATAATTAGGAATTATTTTGCACAACTGTATGCCAATAAATTTGACAATCTAAATGAAATGGATGAATATTTACAAAAATACAAACTGCCCAGGTTAACTGAAGAAGAAATAAAATCCTTAAATAAACCCATATTAGAAAAAGAAATTGAACAAGCCATTAATGAACCCCCTAAGAAAAAATCCCCAGGGCCAGATGGGTTTCTGGGTGAATTTCACCAAACATTTAAAGAACAATTAATTCCAATATTATACAAATTATTTGGAAAAATAGGTGAAGTAGGAGCTCTACCAAATTCACTTTATGACACAAATATGGTGGTGATACCAAAACCAGGCAAAGCAAAAACAGAGAAAGAAAATTATAGACCAATTTCCCTAATCAATATTGATGCTAAAATCTTAAATAAGATATTAGCAAGGAGATTACAGCAAGTGATCACCAGGATAATACAATATGACCAGGTGGAATTTATACCAGAAATGCAGGGCTGTTTCAGCATTAGGAAAACTATTAACGTAATCAACCACATCAATTAAAAAACCAACCAAAATCATATGATTATCTCAATAGATGCAGAGAAAGCTTTTGAAAAAGTACAACACCCATTCCTAATAAAAACACTAGAGAGTTTAGGAATAGGTGGAGCTTTCCTTAGAATAATAAACAGTATCTACCTAAAGCCATCAGCAAGTATTATATGCAATGGAGATAAAATAGAGGCCTTCCCTTTAAGATCAGGGGTGAAACAGGGATGGATGTCCATTATCACCCCTATTATTTAATATTGTCCTAGAAATGTTAGCTTTAGCAATCAGAGAAGAGAAAGGAATTAAAGGAATTAGAATAGGCAAGGAGGAAACAAAACTCTCACTCTTTGCAGATGATATGATGGTATACTTCAGGAATCCTCGAGAATCAAGTCAAAAATTACTTGAAACAATTAACAACTTTAAAAAAAGTAGCAGGATATAAAATAAATCCACATAAATCATCAGCATTTCTATACATGACCAACAAAGTCCAGCAGCAAGAGATAGAAAGAGAAATTCCATTTAAAGTAACAGTAGATAATATAAAATACTTGGGAGTCTATTTCCCAAGACAAACCCAGGAACTCTATGAACACAACTACCAAACACTCTTCACACAGATCAAATCAGATCTAAATAATTAGAAAGATATCAATTGCTCATGGATAGGCAAAGCTAATATAATAAAAATAACAATACTGCCTAAATTAATTTACTTATTCAGTGCCATACGAATCAGACTACCTAAAAATTATTTTATAGAGATAGAAAACATAATAACAAAATTCATCTGGAAAAACAAAAAATCAAGAATATCCAGGGAAATAATGAAAAAAAAATTCACAGTAAGGTGGGTTAGTGGTACCAAACCTGGAGCTTTACTATAAAGCGGCAGTCATCAAAACTATCTGGTACTGGCTAAAAAATAGAGTAGTAGATCAATGGAATAGGCTAGGCTCAGGAAATGCAGTAGTAAATGACACTAGTAATGTAGTGTTTGATAAACCCAAAGACTCCAGCTTCTGGGATAGGAACTCAGTATTTGACAAAAACTGCTGGGAAAACTGGAAGATAGTATGGCAGAAATTAGGCATAGACCAACATCTTACACCTTATACTAAAATGAGGTCAAAATGGATGCATGATTTAGACATAAGAGGTGATACCATAGGTAAATTAGGCAAGAAAGGAATAGTCTACCTATCAGATCTTTGGAAAGGAAAACAGTTTTTGACCAAAGAAGAGATAGAGTATATTATAAAATGCAAAATGGATGATTTTGATTACATTAAATTAAAAAATTTTTGTACAAACAGAAGCAATGTGTCCAAAATTAGAAGGGAGGCAGAAAGCTGGGAAAGAATTTTTGAGGCCAGTACTTCTGATAAAGGCCTCATCTCTATAAATCAAATTTATAAGAACCCAAGTCATTCCCCAATTGAGAAATGGTCAAAGGATATGAACAGGCAGTTTTCTGATGAAGAAACCAAAGCTATCTATTCCCATATGCAAAAATGCTCTAAATCTCCAATGATTAAAGAGATGCAAATTAAAACAACTCTGAGGTATCACCTGACACCTATCAGATTGGCTAAAATGACAAAAAAGGAAAATAATAAATGTTGGAGAAGCTGTGGGAAAATTGGAACACTAATCCATTGTTGGTGGAGCTGTGAACTGATCCAACCATTCTGGAGAGCAATTTGGAATTATGCCCAAAGGGCTCTAAAGCTGTGCATACCCTTTGACCCAGCAATACCACTTTTGGGTCCTTTTCCCAAAGAGATCATGGAAGGGGGAAAGGGACCCACATGTACAAAAATATTTATAGCTGCTCTTTACGTGGTGGCAAGGAATTAGAAGTTGAGGGGGTGCCCATCAATTGGGGAATGGCTGGACAAGTTGTGGTATATGAATACAATGGAATACTATTGTGCTGTAAGAAACGATGAGCAGGAGGAGTTCAGAGAAACCTGGAGGGTCTTGCGTGGGCTGATGATGAGTGAGATGAGCAGAACCAGAAGAACATTGCACACAGTATCATCAACATTGAGTGTTGATCTACTGTGATGGACTATATTCTTCTCACCAATGCAATGGCACAGAAGAGTTCGAGGGAACTCATCATGGAAGAGGATCTGCAAATCCAGGAAAAAAAAAAAAAAGAACTGCAGAGTATAGATGCTCAATGGACCATACTATTTCTTTTGTTTTTGATGCAGTTGTTTTTTTTTTCTATTTTGAGGTTTTTCAACATTGTTCTGATTTTTTTCTCCTATAACATGACTAATGCAGAAATAGGATTAATGTCATTATGTGTGTGTGTGTGTATATATATATATATATATATATATATATATATATATATATATATATATATATATAACCTATATCAGATTACCTGTTGTCTAGGGGAGGGGGGAGGGAGGGGAGGGAGGGAGAAAAATCTAAAATTGTAAAGGTTGTATAAACAAAAATTGAGAACTATTTTTACATGTAACGAAAAAAAATACTTTATTAATTAAAAAAAATAAAAATTTAAAAAAGAGCATTTATATCACTTCACATATATTATCACTTTAAAGGATTTCTACTTTTACTATATCCATTTACAGATGGGGAAACTAAGGCAAACAAAGATTATTTTATATTAATTTTATCCTATTAATCATATAATAGTATCACTCCCTTGAATGTAGCTATTTCCAGAGAAATCAGGTCACAGTATATTTCTAAAAAAAGGGGGGGAAATGATTCGTATGTACAAATGACTTTATTTTGTCATTATTCCTTTGAAAGAATTATCCTTCAATTTCTTTGAGAAATATTAATAATCTAGTAAACATAAGGAAGCATCATGTGAGACTATCGAATCTAGAATCAGAGAACCCGAGTTTTAACTTCCTATTACTCTTGTCTATCATAAGCAGTTCCCAAAGTAATTTTCCTTAAGTGCATATATGATGATGTGACTTCTCCACTCAACCAACTCCAGTGACTCTTGTCTATTGGCGAAATAAAAAAATAAATCAATTGACATTTATTAAATGCCTACTATGTTGCAGGCATAGAAGACTGAGTCCTGGCAATATAAAAAGAGGCAAAAGATAGACCATGCACTAAAGGGACCTAAAATTGAATGGAGGGGGGTCACAACATTCCAATAAATATATGCAAAACAAGCTGTATTCTGGATACATAGGAACAAATTAATGGAAGGGAGAAAAGCATCTTGTAGAAGGTGAGATCTTAGTTGGGACTTAAGGGAAGCCAGGGAGGTTAGTGGTTGAACCAAAGGAAGGAGAGCATTTCGGGGTGGGGGAGCAACTGTGTGGAGTGGTGGATAAAAGCACCTGCCTAGGATTCAGGAGGAGTTGAGTTAGAATCCGGCATCAGACACTTTATACTTACTAGCTGTGTGACCCTGGGCAAGTCACTTAACCCTCATTGCCCTGCCAAACCAAACCAAACCAAACCAAACCAATCCAAACAAAACAAAACAATAACCAACAAAAGAGAGAGAGAGAGAGAGAGAGAGAGAGAGAGAGAGAGAGAGAGAGAGAGAGAGAGAGAGAGAGAGAGAGAGAGCGCGAGCATTCCAGGCATGGGGTAGAGCCAGAAAAAAAAAAAAAATGCCTGTTGAATGGCCAGAAAAATTGCCTGGAGCAATACATGGAATATCTTGTGTGGTGTAATAGTCAAGAAGTCAGTATTACTGGTTGGAAGAGTATGTATTAGAGAATAAGGGTTAAGAAGACTGGAAAGGAAGGATGGGACTTGGTTAAGAAGGGCTTTAAATGTCAAAGAAAGAAGTTTTTATTTTCTTCTCACAGCGATATGAAACCCCTGGAGTTTATTGAGTAGGGGCAGTGATGTGATTATACCTATGGTTTAGAAAAATCACTTAAGTGGCTGAATGGAGAATAGATTGGACTGGAGAGAGCCTTGAGGCAGGCCAACCCACCAAAAGGCTATTGTCATAATCCAGGGAGGATGTGATGAGCCTTCTCTAGAGCCTAGCTTCTTAAACTGTGGGTCATGACCCCACATGAGGTCATGTAACTGAATGTGAGGTTGTGAAAAGTTTGGCAACAGTAAAAGGTTATACATACCTATTTTATTTACCTATATCTCTACACTTACATAAAAATTTCTTGAACAAAAAGGGGATGTGAGTGGAAAAAGTTTAAGAAGCTCTGGTCAGGAGTGCTATTTGTGTCAAAGGAGAGAAGTGGGTGTACTAGAGAGATGTTATAAAGGTGAAATAGACAAACCTTGGGGACAGATTAGATAAAGGAGAGAGAGAGAGAGAGAGAGAGAGAGAGAGAGAGAGAGAGAGAGAGAGAGAGAGAGAGATGATTATGATGAATCCAGGATGACCCTAGGATATTGAGTTTGTGAAATGAGTAAGATGGCACTGCATTCACCAATGACAGGAAAACTAGGATTGGGGGAGGGTTTAGGGAGAAAAGAAAAATTAGTTTTGTTTTAGGCCTATTGAGTTTAATAAGCCTAAAGCACATGCAGTTCAAGATGTATAAAAGGCAATTGGAGGGGCAGCTAGGTGGCGCAGTGGATAGAGCACCGGCCCCTGGAGTCAGGAGTACCTGAGTTCAAATCCAGCCTCAGACACTTAACAAATACTAGCTGTGTGACCCTGGGCAAGTCACTTAACCCCAATTGCCTCACTAAAAAAAAAAAAAAGGCAATTGGAGATGTAAGCAGAGAAATTGGGACAGGGCAGGATAGGTAGATTTGAGAATCTTCATCACAGAGATGGTAATTAAAATGGCAGGAGCTCTTGAGACCACCAAGCAAAATCATATAGAGAGAGAAGAGAAGAAGAACCAGGACAAAAACTGTGGGACACTTAAGAGTAGAGAGCATGTTCTACAAGAGGAGGCAGCAAGAGACAGAAGTAAAAGTCAGGTAGAAGGAGAAACAGGATAGAGTGGTGTACTGAAAACCTAGAGAGAAGAAAGCATCCTTGATAAGAGGAGAGAGTGCTCAACAGTGTCAAAAGCTGCAAAGAAGTCAAGGATAATTAAGATTGATAAAGGGCCATTGGATTTGACTACTAAGAGATCATTAGTAACTACAGGAAGAACAGTTTCAGTACAATGAAAGTCAAAAGCCAGAATGTAAAGGGTTAAGTGAGGAAAAAAAAATTGAAGCACCTATTGCAGACAACCTATTTGAGGAGTTTAGCTACATAGGGCAGAGGAGATATACAATGATAATTGGTGAGAATGGAAGGATCAAATGAAGTATTTTTGAGGATGGATAAGACATAGGCATGTTTGTAGGCCATAAGAAATGGACCAGTAGTTAAGGAGAGATTAAAAAATAAGGGAAAGAGAGGGGATGCTAGAAAGGGAAGTCTACTGAAAGAGACAGGATGGAATAAGATCACTTGACAAGTAGAGATGAATTAGCTTTGTAAAGAGTAAGTCTACTTCATCACGTGAGATAGGGGTAAAGGAGGAGAAAGTCACAGAAGGTAACTGAGTGAAAGGAGATGAGGGCACATGAGGGAGTTCACAGTGAATGGCCTTACTTTTTTCTGTAGATTATGGAGCAATTTTTCATCTGAAAATGGGAGGAGGAGGAAAGCTGGAAGGTTTGAGGATGGATGAACAGGTTCTGAAAAGCTGCTGAAATATTCTAGTTTTGAAATGTGAACAACTTATTAAATGCTTTGAATCTCAGTTTTTGCATCCACTGAACTAAGGTAATAATGTATGTTTCATCTCTACCACATATCAAAACACTATTTCTCAGCAAATATATTAGAACTTCTGTGTTTAAGGGACTGTTATCCTTCAAGTGTGGGGTGTTTAGAGAACACTATCACTGCTGGTACGAGGGCTTCTGAGCCCTTTTCAGGGCTGCTCACCCACCTTTCGTATCTACTTTTCACCCTAGTCTCCCCAGTGGCTCCAAGAAACTGTAGCACACACATTCACACTCTGGTAAAACTGACTGAGCCGATGAAGCTAAACCAGGTTAAGGCTAACTGATAGACCTCAAATAGACAGTCTGTGAGTCATGTTTACTCCATGCATTGGAGACTTCCCCTAGTAGAATGGACAGATGAGAACAATTTTTTTTTCCAATAGCCATGAGGGCAACTAAAGCAAGTGCTGTGGAACTCTTAGAACTTGGCCAGAAATTGAAAATGCCAAGATCTTTCACTGAATCCATGGCCATTGCTAGTTACCTTGACTTTTGTCTTGCCACTGGAATTCAGTGATTCTGTAAGAAAGAATAAGCCTGACAACTTTGTGCAACTCTGCCTCACTTAAATTCAATTCACACAAATCAAGATATTTCCCCATGATGTCATTGGCCCTCTTTGAAACAAAGAACAAACAATAAGAATCCTTCAAAGTAGTCACCTTAGGAGCATATATATTAAGGACCCTGCCATAGATCCAAACATTTTTTATGCTCTTTTGTCTAATTGCCCTCAGAAGCTGTCAGACAAGAGAATTAGTTTTATTATTATATCAATTATACATTTTTGGAGGACCTCAAATGGTCTAATCAAGTTTGATAAACCATTTTATTGGCCAGACTTGGCTCAGAGTAATGTTTGGCCTTTATCCAGAGTTAATTCTACCATGAAATATGAAGATTTGACAGCATTGAGGATATTCAAATGAGTATTACACTGGCTCTGAAGGCAACTCTAAGAGTAGGGGATCATAACATGCTTTGCCAAAAGAATCATAAAAATAATACATATTGATAAATGAAGGAGACAAGACTTATTTAGATAGGTAAATTCTAGGTTTTTTTTAACCAACTGAGTTACAAAAAAGCATTGTACATTTTTGTAAATGTCAATCCTTGGGGCAGATGGGTGGTGCAGTGGATAAAGCACCAGCCCTGGATTCAGGAGTACCTGAGTTCAAATCCAGCCTCAGACACTTGACACTTACTAGCTGTGTGATCCTGGGCAAGTCACTTAATCCCCATTGCCCTGCAAAAAAGAAAATCAATCCTTTATTGAGGTATGGAGGTAAACTAAATGACTTTGAAGATCTCTTTGTACTCCAAGAATACAATATTGTATAGTTCTATACTGCACAATACTTTTGAACTTTCATTTCCAATTTCAAATGATTTTTTTCATCCTTATCTAGATATTTTAATTGATAGTGAACACGAAAAGGGAAGAAAAGGAATAATTAAACCTGTAATGCTGTGTTTCCTGGAGATAGCTTCCTAAAAGAATGTTATCTAATATTATGTGATGTTAAGTATTAATGAACCAATCTGAAGAGATTTTATCATATTCACACAAAGCCCACATAGCATTTATTGAGCACCTACCATATGCCAAGCACTGTGCTAAGCACTTTACAAATATTTCATTTGATCCTTAGAATTGTAAAGAATTAATTGTTATTTGAGGTTTTTATGCCTCAGCATGCACTGTCCTGGGGCTCCACAAACTGCATGGTGCTCCACCCACTGGTTGTAGCCTTTGCCATGGTGCTGGCACCTCACATCATCACCACTCGCTGATGCCTACATGGGCCTGGCAAAATTATAATGATTGGAAGCCTAGTGAGGGCAGTCATGTGACTGTCAGAGTGGCCATCCCATTGGCTGGGGCTGGTGTGGGTTTTTCTGGGATAGGGGGAGGAGAATTGGGCATTCTAGCTGGATGCTGGAAGGTGATCAGAGCTCTGCTGTGTATTCTCAGCTGATTCGCGTGTGGTGGTATCTTTTGAGGTTGTATAATTTCCCTTTCCCCATTGTATTTCCTTTCCCTTGATCCTACTTGATCCTATTTGTGTGTTGTTTTTTTAAGTTCGTTCTTGTTAAAATAAATCCTGTTCTGTTTTGAGGGAGGCTGCTAGTCTCCTTCCTTGCGCCAATATTGTGGCAAGCTGATTAGCTACCACTCTCCAATTAAAATTGGTCCCCACTGAATAACTCTGTGAAATAGAGGGTATTATTATTTTTTTTGGTGAGGCAATTGGGGTTAAGTGACTTGTCCAGGGTCACACAGCTAGTAAGGGTCAAGTGTCTGAGGCCAGATTTGAACTCAGGTCCTTCTGACTCCAGGGCTGATGCTCTATCTACTGTGCCACCTAGCTGCCCCTAGAGGATATTATTAATCTCATTTTATAGTTGAGAAAATTGAGGCTGGGCCAGCTAGCACCGGTCTTGGAGTCAGGAGGACCCAAGTTCAAATCTGGCCTCAGACACTTGACTCTTACTAGCTGTGTGACCCTGGACAAGTCACTTAACCCCAATTGCCTCACTAAAAAAAAAAAAAAAAAGAAAGAAAAAAAAAGAAAATCGAGGCAGATGGGATTTCAGTCTTGCTCAGGGTCACACAGCTAGTCAGTATCTTTGGCAGTATTTGAACCTCAGTCTTCCTAACTTCAGTCCACACCAAAATTTTAATTCCTAAGTGTCTCCATCCTGTTGCACATCATTTTGATATGCATTGCTCATCTTTACCATTATAGCTATGAGACATTACTAGAAATTGAGTGCTTCAAGTGTTCCTTCTGATCACCCTATTTTCAGGTAACATTCATTCATTTATCCATTCATTCATAAAAGGGTGTTGTGAGGACAAGGTGAGTAGCCACATTACATAATTAAGGATTAGTCTTTGAGTCAGGAAGACCTGGGTGCATATTCTGGTGCTCAGAAATAATAGCTGTGTGACCATCAGCAAGTCATTTCATTTCTCTATGTCCTAGACAGCTCTCTAAGAGTATAAAGTAAAGAAGAGGCACCTAACTGCATTGATTTGTACTTATCTTAGTACAAAACATGTGTGGCGGAAGAGTTCCTCACACAAATGAAATACTAGTTCTGTTCAACCTACACTAACACACACACACACACACGCACACACACATACACACACAATGTTCTAGGTGCTGGGAATATAAAGACAAATGTGGAAACTCTCTATGCCCTTGAGAAGCATATAGTCTGTTGGGAAGATGTAACCTTTATTAAGATAAAGAAGATACAAGATTATTTGAAATGGGAGAAAGCAATAATGACTAAGGATAACCAGGAAAAACTTCTCTGGGAGCTAATAGGACCTGAGTTGTGCTTTAAAGGAAGCTATGGATTACATGAGGAAGCTAGATGGTATAGTGGATAGCGTGCCAGACCTGTAATCAGAAAGACTGATCTTCCTGAATTCAAATTTGACCTCAGATATTTACTAGCTTGTGTTACTCTGGGAAAGTTACTTAAAGATTTTTGTCTCAGTTTCTTCATCTCTAAAAATGAGCTGTGAAATGAAATAGCAAACCATTCCAGTATCTTTACCAAAGAAACCCCAAATGCGGTCACGAAGAGTTAGACATTATTGAAATGACCAAACAGCAAAACTACATAGGTCATAAGACTTGCAGTGGAGGAGACCATATATTATATGCATGTGGAATAGTCTATGAAAAAGTGGTTGTTCGGGGGACCAGCAAATAGGTCAATTTGACTGGCAGCATACATGAAGGCAAATGATGAAAAAAAGCATCTAAAAGAAGTCTGGAGATAGGCCACAGGGCCCTAAATGTTATACTGAGAAGTTTATATTTTATTCTAGTGATAGCATAGGGATCTATTAAGGTTTTTGGAGAAGTGACATGGTTAAATCTGTGCTTTATCATTATAAAGCTATTATCTAAAGTATTTTTCTATGATGATATAATATATTACTAGACTCTTAGTGAACAAAACATGGGTTCAAATGTACCTCAGATTCCTACTACCTGTACTGCCTTGGTCAAGTAATTTAACCCTTCTGGGCCTCAGGCTATTTAAAATGAGGGGTTTGATCTTGATGACCTCTAGAGAGGTCCCTAAATTTACAATTCTGTATTCTTTCACTCCATTCTAATCAGAGGAACTGTGTTATACATATTTGCTAATCATTGTCAATTCTAAGAAGTAGAAAGGATATAAACGATTTGTTACGTAAGGTTTTTCCCTGGAATAGATCAGAACACAGACTTTTTCAGGGTTAGTTTGATCCAAAGCTTTGCTGGCTCAGCAAAGTGGCCCATGGTCTTTAACTTGTTTTCTTCTGTGGACAACACTAAAAGCCCATTAATACAAACAGCTCCTGGACTTTGGATTCTGTTTGCCACCTAATTGAACATTTCCTGGGAGGAATGGATAAATAGTTCCACAGTAGCTGCCAAGGACAAACGTAACATCTTCGAAAAGAAGCTAATTCTAATGCAAATACTGTAAATCTTTCTGAAATAAAACATAGAACTTTACTGATTAATTTTGCATGTATCATTTTCAGAAGATTATTAAAGATTTAGATACTTACCCTTGTCCTGCCTCCCAGAGTGCACTGACACTTGTAAGATCCACATTAGAGGGCAAGGCTCCAGCTGTCCAGAGTTTATAGGGGCCATAAAACTGAAAAGGGCTAATTAGGAATAAGCAAATAGCCTACTAGGGATACCCTTAAAAGGCAATAAAACAGGATCATGATAGTATTTGTTAATGCCTTAATACATGCACAAACTTACCTTCCTATTACTCAATTACCAAGGATTTTAAAATATTCAATTCAATCCATTCCTATTCAACTCAAAAAGCATGGAGGTTTACAAAGGATTTTCTTTGAAAAATAATTTTATTGGAGCTGCTAGGTGGTGCAGTGGATAAAGCACCAGCCCTGGATTCAGGAGGACATGAGTTCAAATCCAGCCTCAAACACTTACTAGCTGTATGACCCTGGGCAAGTCACTTAACCCTCATTGCCCAATAAAAAAAAATAATAATTTTATTGTAATATTTTGTTTTTGCATTGTCTACATTTTCCCTCCATAATTCTTTGTCTCCCCCCAAAAATTATCCCATATAAGAATGACTTGGGGAAAAAAATAGAAAAAGATGAAGGAGGAGAAACTCAGTAAAACCAATCAATATATACACAAATATATGTGTGTGTGTATACACATATATATTATTCTGACTGTACATACAGTGTTTCATAGTGGTGGACCACTCTTCTTTTCAAGGGAGTTTGGGCTAAGAAAATTTCATTTTATATCCCCTATTGATAATCAAGGTTTTATTAATTAGCTACACTGTGCTGGGCACAAAGGGCACATAAAGATAGATGACAGAAATATTGATATTGATAGATACACACATGCACACAAATATATACATGAGTGTGTTTTTAATAAATATTATTTTCTTCTTCCTCATTTAGGGGAAGAAAATTATTTTTAAAACAGCAAAATTTATATTTTAAGAACAGTAAGAAAGTCTAGCCTTTCTTAGACAGTGCTTATATCTAATGGTTAGAGCTAAGTAGAAACCATGACAGAATATGGTGATAATTTGGATCAACTCTGGCTGGACTCATTGCATTACCCTAAAGTAAGTCACAACCTTGCTCAGAGTAATGTTTCACAAATGCTTGTGAAGCAGTTTAATGTTCTCTGAGGCAGGACACTAATTTAAGTAAATAGATTACTACAGCATTAGGATTTGTTCAGAGATTAGTAGAGAAAGATATTTGGAAACTGAAGGTTACAAGGGATTGGAGTGAATGTTATGGAACATTCCTCAGGTTTAGTTTAGAGGTGGATAACTTGCCTTGGGCTCACACACCTGTGATAGCTAGTGTTTGCATGCTTAATAACAGAATAATTGTGAGAACGCTTCTGACTGTAACTTAAAGTAAAACTATATGTTGTGTTCTGTTTACACAAAAGTAGCTATTTTCAGGGACCCAGAAGACCTAGTCATATTGATCACACTGCCAAGAGGGAGGGGTAATTTGCCTGAAGAGAATTTAGGGGTACTTTGTGTCAAGATAGTTTCCATACTGATAAGACCATCAAGTTACTACAATTCTACTCTCCTCAAAAGCTCATCCCAAAACTACACACTAGTATACTATGTTTTCTTTATTGACATATATCAAACATTTAGAAGCTTTTAAAGACTTTTCAAATATTATTATTAATATTAAAATAATGGTTTTAATTGTTGCAGATTTGGAATTTAGAAACAGCATAATCTCTCAGCACATCTCAATACTTCAATTCTAATTTATGCTATTTCATCAATGTGAGTGCATACTCTCTTAATCTAGGCAGATTACAGTTCATTAATGCTGGTCATCTTTTGTGAGTATTGTCCTTGTCTTCCCATAAAGACATCATGGGTTACCCATCAAACATTCTGGGGGCCTTCCTCATATAGTGAAACCCAATGGAGTACAAGAATTGTCCATTAGCTATTCCTCTTTCTTGCTAAATGGCAAGTAATTCTTTGATTATTTGTTTTCTTAGCAGAAGGTGGCAGTGAAAATATATTTCTCTGGAAAGAAATTTACTACACACGATTCAGAATTTATTTTAGAAATATCCCAGAAAACATATGAGCATCAGGTTTTCAGATAGGAACATACTTTACTCACATATAGTCTTCATTGCTACAAAGAAGTAGCCTGATACCTGATACAGTCAATAGTCATTCTCATTATCCTGAGTAATAAGGTAACATAGGGGGTTGTTTGTACATTCATTTTTTTTGGCAGGGCAATGGGGGTTAAGTGACTTGCCAAGGGTCACACAGCTAGTAAGTGTCAAGTGTCTGAGGCTGGCTTTGAACTCAGATTTTTCTGAATCCAGGGCCAGTGCTTTATCCACTGCACCACCTAGCTGCCCCTGTACATTAATTTATTAAATATATGATGTTGAATTTTTTAAAATGATGAGACCTGGGGTAAATCTTGCTTCTGTCACTTATTTTTTCTTTCACCTTGAATAAATCTTTTGCACCTTAAATTTCCTCATTTGCAAAATAAGAAAAGAGGACTGGATTATTATTTTTTTTTGCAGGGCAATGAGGGTTAAGTGACTTGCCCGGGGTCACACAGCTAGTGTCAAGTATCTGAGGCTAGATTTGAACTCAGGTCCTCCTGACTCCAAGGCCGGTGTTTTATCCACTGCACCACCTGGCTGACCCTCACTGGATTAATTTTTAAGGTCTCTTATAGCTTAAATCTGTCATGATATGATCCTGTTGACCAACTCATGCAAGGTTCTGAAGAAGATTCAAGCCCTGCTCTGCCTCATTAAAAGTATTGGAGGATAATGATTAAACCATATGACTTTGGAAAGGAGGGGGGAAGAATGTTTCGAAAAATGCCAAGCTAAGTATTCTTTCAAGTACACCAGGCTGATCCCTGATTGACTGAAATGATCATGTCTTATGTGACCTTTGAATTTCTATTATGGTGCAGATTTCTCAGCACATGGAAGTAGTTAATACATATTTGTTGAACTGCTTTTATTTAAAGTTTATTTTAAAATGTGGAATATTGGAAATAGTTCTGTATATCATTATTTTTAGATAGCTAAAATAACCTACATGTATTTCCTAAAACACAATCTTACTGAAAAGCTTATCATTGACTCATGCACAAGTGGATGTTCTAATAAATACCTGAGACAAGCTAAAGCAGCAATGTCTTTCCCATTAAATTGTTTTCTTCCTATAGGGCAAAGGCTAAATGACTTGCAATGATTTCATTTGCTAGTGTCTCTGAATTCCTATCTCCTCAATTAAGATTTCTTTTCACAGATTCTTAGTTAGTACCTGAATGTTTCTCAAAATATTGTTATCCTGATGAATATCTTCATAACCTTCCTACTAAGAAACTGCATTTTATTTTTCTGTTCAGTATCCATCAGTGTCCAAGTTCCAAATGAAGCAGTAGTGCCATGGGGAATCAATAAGGCACCCAAATCATAATGAGTCCAAGTGATAAAAAACGATATATTTCAAATGGGAAATCTCTACTTTTTATCTTGGAACCTTGAATATTCAGTTGTTGCCCTAGAATGAGCTTGAAAACATTTAAGTGCCTAGTCATTTATTTATCTGTTTGTTTATATGTATATGCGTATGTTCAGGAACATATAGTCACAGGATTTTAGACTTATAAAGGACTTTAGCCATGACCTAGTATAATGGCCTAATTTTATAGTAAAAGAAACTAAGGCCAAGAAATGTCTTAAATAAGTAGTATGTTTGGCTTAGGTTAGGTGACAAATAGTAAAGTCTTACCAAAAAGAAGTCCAGAGGCAGAGCAGTAGCTAGAGTAGTAGGTTTATATTAGAGGCAAGAGTGTGGGATCATAGCATGAAAATTGTCAAGAAACAGCAACATAATGAGTCTGAGTTGGCCATAAGTCGATATACATGGTCATTCAGTGTTTAATAACATTCTTGCATTTCCACATTTAGTCCAAATTCTGCCTTTTCAACATCACAACATTTGCAATCTTCTTTCTTTCATATATGGTTTAATAGAATCTGTTCTGTCTACTTCTTGTGTTGTGTCAAGTTGTTCACACTCAATCACTGTCGTAGAGGAAATGGGCAATGTTTTCCTACCCAGTTGAACACTGAAATCCAAAAATATGAGGTTGTTTTAACTGGATAGTCCCATAGCACAATGTGTCCTGAGGGTGGGGAAGAGGAATGGTATCTTTAAGTAACTCAATTTCCTGATTTAATTTTATTCACCTTATAATTTGTGGGATGTTTCTTTCTTCTTATCCTATATATTCCTAATATCGTAGATTGAGGTTTGGAAGGGCCCATAGACAATACCTAACAGAACCATTTTAGCTTTGTAGTTATGATAGATTCGAAGTACATTTCCTTCCCTTGAGCATTTGAGGTTGGAATGTTTTATGCGAAACAACTTTTCTGCAATATTGCTGAACAAATACCTCAACATGTCATCTAATGTCTCTATGTCTACAGACAGTTTGTCTCTCATGACTTAAAATCATGTATTTCTTATTTTCTCTTAGAATCCCTAATTTCCCTTAAGCCTCAACTCTTGTGCTATGTTCTACCTAAATCATTTTACAATCATCCATTTTTTAGGACTTTTTATCACCTGAAATTTCTTTGTATTTACTTATTTTCAAGCATGTTGTAACTCCACAGAAAAATGTTGATATATGGCATTTGTATACCACTTTACATAGGTAATATCATGTGACCCACCTACCTCCACCAATCCTGTGAAATAATTAGTATTAGTATTAAGTATTATTGTCTTTTTTATAGGAAACTAATGCTTTGAGGTGAAGTAACTTATTTTTTTAATTATGAAAGTATTTTATTATTTTCCAGTTACATGTAGAGATAGTTTTCAACATTTGTTTTTATAAGATTTCTAGTTTCAAATTTTTATCCTCCTTCCCCTCCCTCCCTTTCCCTTCCCCAAGACAGCAAGTAATCTGATATGGGTTATATGTGTACAATAACATTAAACATATTTCTGCATTAGTCATGCTGTGCAAGAAGAATCAGAGCAAAAAGGAAAAACCTCAAAAAAGAAAAACAATAGCACCAAAAACAAAAGAAATAGTTTGGTTCAATCTGCATCCATATTCCACAGTTCATTTTTTTCTGGATTTGGAGAGCCTTTTCCATCATGAGTCCTTTGGAACTATCTTGTACTGTTGAATTGCTGAAAAGAATCACATCTATCACTGTTGATGAACACACAATATTGTTGATACTGTGTACAATGTTCTCTTGGTTTTGCTCATCTCACTCATCATCAGTTTATGCAAGTCCTTCCAGGTTTCTCTGAAATCTGCATGCTCATTGCTTCTTACAGCACAATAGAGTTCCATTATATTCATATACCACAACTTGTTTAGATATTTCCCAATTGATGGGCAGCCCCTCAATTTCCAATTCCTTGTGACCACAAAAAGAGCAGCTATAAATATTTTTGTACATATGAATCATTTTCCCTTTTTAATGATCTCTTTGGAAAAAAAGACCCAATAGTGGTATAACTGGGTCAAAGGGTATGCACAGCTTTAGAGCCCTTTGGGCATAATTCCAAATTGCTCTCCAGAATGGTTGGATCAGTTCACAGCTCCACCAACAATGCATTAGTGTTCCAATTTTTCCACAGCTTCTCCAACATTTATTATTTTCCTTTTTGTCATATTAGCCAATCTGATGGGTATCAGGTGGTACCTCAGAGTTGTTTTAATTTGCATTTCTTTAATAAATAGTGATTTAGAGCATTTTTTCATATTATAGCTTTGATTTCTTCATCAGAAAACTGCCTATTCATATCCTTTGACCATTTCTCAATTGGGGAATGACTTGGATTCTTATAAATTTGATTTAGTTCCCAAAATATTTTATAAATGAGGCCTTTATCAGAAGTACTGGCTATAACAATTGTTTCCCAGTTTTCTGCCTCCCTTCTAATTTTGGATACATTGCTTCTGTTTGTATAAAAACTTTTTTAATTTAATGTAATCAAAATCATCCATTTTGTATTTCATAATATTCTCTATCTCTTGTTTGGTCATAAACTGTTCTCTTTTCCAAAAATATGAAAGATAAACTATTCTTTCCTCTCCCAATTTACCTATGGTAGAGGTGAAATAATTTATCCATAGATATATACCCAGTGTGTATCACAGGAATGATTGTTTTTTTAAAATTTATTTTCAATTAGTCTATTCACCATGACACATTGTCCCTTGGTTGCAAGTCTGTTTTCTGCCATTAATGTTTTGATATGGCTTCTAAAAAGGGTACCTCCGTACATCACATATTTTTAAAGTGATGCAGTCTGTTCAGTCTAGGATTTTTCCTCTAGAGAACAAGGGAAGTGGGCTGAGGAGATATAGATGTAAATAGCTAAAATGATGGCTATCAGTATCACTAAACCCAAGAAATATCAACTCTTGTACACTGCTCTTGCTTACTCATAGCTCTTATATTCAAAAGTATTTGTGTCTGTTAATGCTAGATTGTTACATTTATTAATAATAATAACTGACCTTTACTTAATAATTTGCATAAATTATTCCATTTGATTCCCTTGTAAACATTGTTGGCCTAATTTTACACATGAGGAAACTTAATTTGAAAGATTAAGTGACTTGCTAATGATTTCAGAACTAACAAGTGTCAAAGGCAATGGTTAAACCCTGGTCCCTCCTGACTAAAAGTATTATCCCATGCCGCTTTTCAATCTCTCTTTATCCTCCTAACTATAAAACTATATAATCCTCCACATTCAAAGACACTTAGAACAATTTGTAGTCCTGGCAGAGTCCTGGTCAGACATGTGCCAAGTTAGTACAAAAGGAATCTAGTTTCCATTTGCCAAAGGTTGATTGAAGGTCTTGCTGTATAATTTAACAACAATAAATTATACCTTGTTAAGTCCCATAAAAGTATGAGATCTCTGTCTCTTTTCCTCTGATGCAAGTGACTAGTTACCAGTAAAATAAGGGAAGAAAGAATAGTGATTATTGACAGATGCAGTTTCAACTACAAAGCTGTAGCTTTTGTAGTCGAAATTTCTTGTTTAGGCTTTCTCCTGTAGTCTTTTTTTTTTTTTTTGCAGGGCAATGAGGGTTAAGTGACTTGCCCAGGGTCACACAGCCAGCAAGTGTCAAGTGTCCGAGGCCAGATTTGAACTCAGGTACTCCTGAATCCAGGGCCGGTGCTTTACCACTGCGCCACCTAGCTGCCCCTCCTGTAGTCTTAAAGACAAAAACCAAAGAGAAAAATAAAATGAAAGAGGGACTTAAAATGGTTTCTGTTTCCTTTTTAATTTTCTTCCCCAAATGCTGGTTTGTTAGCATTTTACAATTTCATTTCTCCTCCACGTTACAGTCCTAACTCCTCACTGCATCCAGGGCACCAGACAGAAAAATTTATTGTTTCCTTGATAGAGTACCTGATAGCTCCCAGGTCACTGAAAATCAAATTTGTTGAGATTATTCCATTTTTTCTCAGATGATCTGATCACCACCTCATTTGATATGAATAGTACTGTAACTACCCAGTACCATAATTCACAGTGGTCAAATCATTCTCAGATCCTCATTGGTCAGCATGTTTTGAAAACCTAGATTTTTTTTAGAGTACCATTTTAATAAAAAGATTTATTCAGCAAGGATGGAAAATAATTCACTCTCCTGACATTTTCCAAGAAGATATTCTAGCATACTAAGACCAAGCACTCTAAAGCAAGGGTCTTCCTTTTTTGCCCTTGCAAATAGTGTATAAATATAAAAAAAAATCTGAAGAATCACAACAGGAAAGAATTCCCTCTTGAAGTGATTTTTTGGGCAATAGAATCTTTTTGTTCCTAGGCTGGCACATAAACACATGCCTAGTCAGTAACAAGATGAATATACATAACATAGCAAAATCATTCAGGTTTAGATTATATCTATAAAGTTTAGATATATCCATAAATATCTTTAAGTGAATTAAAGAATAGGTTTATAAGGCTTCAAATTGGGAGAAGCTTTAGAAATCATTTCATCTAATTTCCTCCATTTCAAAGACAAGGGACTGGGGATCCAGAGAAGGAAATAGACTTTATTATGGCCATGTCAAGCATTTAAAATTTTAGTTTACTTTTCATCAACAGTTACTCTCCCAATTATTTTGTTAATTGTGTTCTTTTATTCTGTTTTGGGGACAAATCCATTTTTTAACCATACCACATTTCCATTCATGACTTCCCATTGTACTACTAGCAACAAATTTATTAAGAAAGAAAGCAAGAAAGCAAGAAAGCAAGAAAGCAAGAAAGCAAGAAAGCAAGAAAGCAAGAAAGCAAGAAAGCAAGAAAGCAAGAAAGAAAGAAAGAAAGAAAGAAAGAAAGAAAGAAAGAAAGAAAGAAAGAAAGAGAAAGAAAGAAAGGAAGACAGGCACTAAAATTAATAAGGACTAGTAAAAGTTTCCTATAAAATGTAGGATTTTAGTTGGGACTTAAAGGAAACCAAGAAAGCCAGTAGATAGCTTTGAGGAAGGGGACCACTACAGGTATGATGGTCAACCAGTGAAAATACCTGTAGAGGGAGGCAGAATGTCTTATTTAAGTAACAGCAAGTAGGCCTATGTCATTGATTCTGACTTGATTTGGGTGTGGGAGGTATAAGTGTAAGAAGTTTGAAAAGGGATGAGGCCTATTATAAAGGACTTTGAATGCCAGAGGATTTAGTATTTGATCTTATAGGTGACAGGGAGCAACTAAAGTTTGTTGAATAGAGGAAATAAATGTATGGTCAGACCTGTATTTTAGGAAAATATGTTTAGCACCTAAATCTAGAATGAACTGAATAGGTGTAAAGAATTAATTATGATTTGAGGTTTCTATGACCCCATATTTGGTTAAAATTAGAATCCCTGGCATGCACCCTCACCAGCCTCAGGTACCACCGCTGGCACGGGTGCTCTACCCACTGGCTGTGGTGCTTTCCATGGTGCTGCACCTCATATCATTACCACATGCCTATGCCTACATGGGCCTGGGCAAACTACCATGATTAAAAGACTGTTGAGGGTAGTCAGGTGACCTTCGATGTGCAGAAGCTGGGAGGCTGGCAGTTCTATAGCTGCCTGTTAATTCTGTCGATCAAGGCTGCCAGCCAATTAGCTTGGGGCTATGTGTGTATGTGTGGCCACCCTGTTTCCTGTGAGGGGGTGGTTGCTGGGAGAGAGAAGGGAAGAGAGATTCACTCTGGTGTGAGCAGTGGAGGGAGCGAGATGCTAGATCATTGTAGCAGGTTGTCTTTGAAATTGCTGATTTCTAAAAAAAAAATTGGGGGCAGCTAGGTGGCACAGTGGATAGAGCAGCAGCCCTGAATTCAGGAGGACTTGAGTTCAAATCCAGTCTCAGACCCTTGAGACTTACTAGCTGTGTGACCCTGGGCAAGTCACTTAACCCCAATTGTCTCACCAATAAATAAATAAATAAATAAATAAACAAACAAACAAACAAATAAATAAATAAATTGCTGGTTTCTGGGTGGTGGTGAGTTGTGGATTGTATCTTTTTCCCTCCCCTATTCCCTTTTTCGTTATCCATATTTCTATTAACCTTATTTGTGTTTTAAATTTGTTCCCAATAATAAACCCTGTTTTGTTTTTTAAAGAGGCTGTTTATCTCCTTTCTCACCCCAATATTACAGCGAGCTGCCTAATTAACACACTCCCCAGTTAAAATTTGGCCCTTACATAGGGGAAATATTTGTGGTAGTCAGAAAAACCAGCTGGGTATTGTAGCAGTCCAGACATGAGGTGATAAGGGCCTGTACCACCACTGTGGTGGCAATGTCAGCAGAGAGAAGGGGTCATATGCAAGAGATACTATGAAGGTAAAATTGACATATACTGACAAGTTATCAGGGTGAGGGAAGAGGGGAGTGAGTAAGTAGAGGATGATTAGTAGATAGCAAATCTGGGTGACTGGGAGGATTGTGGTACCCTCAAGAGTAATGGAGAACTCTGGAAAGGAAGAGAATATGAGTGGAAACAATAAAATCCTTTTGGACATGTTAAGTTTAAGATATCTACAGGACATCTTGTTTGAGATTATAATAAATAGTTGAAGATATTACACTAGAGGTGAGTGGAAAATTTAGGGATATTTAAGTAGATTTAGGAATCATAACCATAGAAATGATAATGATGAGCAGGATGCTATTAGAAGGATGTATGAAAAAAGCAAATCATCAACAAAGAAAGAACTGATGGTATCTGAATAGAGATTATAGTATAAATTTTTTTCTTATTAACTCTTTCTAAAGTTATTTTATCTATTTTCTTTCGCAACTTGATTAATGTGAAGATATGTTGCATGACTACACATGTATAACATATGGAATTGCTTCATTTCTTAGGGATGGGTGAGGAAGGAGGGAGGAAGACAATTTGGAACACAAAGTTTAAAAAAAAAACTCAATGTGAAAAATTTTGTGTTTTTTACATGTAAATTGGGGAAAATTATAAATAAATAAATAAATTTAATTCTAGATGACTTTAATGCCAGAGCAGGCACAAAGTACCAGACATGGAAGAGAGTCCTTGGGAAAAAAATGGGTCAGAAACAGCAACAGAAAGAATCACTTATTACTGAAGACTTGTGCATCTCCTGACCATTACCAACATTTTCTTATTTTATTTTGGTTTTTGGTTTTTGGTTTTTGGTTTTTTGCAGGGTGATGAGGGTCAAGTGACTTGCCCAGGGTCACACAGCTATTAAGTGTCAAGTGTCTGAGGCCAGATTTGAACTCAGGTATTCCTGAATCCAGGGTCAGTGCTGTATCTACTATGCCACCTAGCTGCCCCCTAACATTGTCATATTTTTACCTAAATGCAACAAAAGTTCATGGATTGATCCTTACATAAAACACTGGAATTTAAAAGACTATGTAATTTAGGAAGAAGAAACAAGATGTGAGAGTAATGAAGGTGATGTGTGGTGGGCAGAGTGTTGGACCAATAATATATTTACCAAGCTAAAAATTCACATTCAACAAAAGCAGCAGCCTCAAGGCAAGATGACTAGGTGAAGACTTCTTTTTAACAGATTAGAGTTCTTCCCCATATGTAAACAGTTTGTGGTTAACTTGGAGGGAAAACTGAGCAAACACATGATTGGCAACTATGGAGCAGAAAAGGAATGAGTAGCTTTCACTGATTTTATGTACGGTACCACATTTAATCATACAGGCCAGAACACTCAGAAACATCAGGATTGGTTTGAGGAAAATAATGAGGAAATTCAATGAAAAACAAGAAATCCACAGGATTTACCAGCAAGATAATTCATCTATCTCTAAAAACACAGTTTTTAATTCCATCAAAATCAAAGTGCAAGTGAAGCTTAAAGAAATACAGGATTCTTGGCTCATAAAGAAAGCAGATGAAATTCAGTTTGAAGCTGATAGTAACAATACGAAGTGCTCTTATGATGCCCTGATGAACATTTATGGGCCATACCTACAGTCCATCTCATCTATTCAGCAATGATAGATCCACCAATATTAGGTATAAGTATATGATCCTGTAGAGATACACTGAAAACTTCCATATTGTTCTCAAAAGACTATCATCAACCAATGCCAAAGCTATCATCAACAGTATACCTCAGGTTGAAGTCAATCCCTTTCTAGTCAAACTTGCAAGTGAAGAACCATTGAATGCTATTAGTCTCCTCTCAAGTGGCAAAGAACCTGGTGCTGATTCTATTCCAGCAGTTATTTATAAGGCGGTGATTCACTGCTCATGCAAAAGCTTAATGAAATCTTCCAGTTTATATAGCAAGAAGATGTTAGCCTCCAGGAGACTAAGAATGCCTACATTATCGATCTCTATAAAGGAAGAGGAAACAGGTTGTCTTGTCACAATCACAGAGGAGTCTCTCTCTCTCTCTCTCTCTCTCTCTCTCTCTCTCTCTCTCTCTCTCTCTCTCTCTCTTTCTCTCTCTCTTTTTTGGTGAGGCAGTTGGGGTTAAGTGACTTGCCCAGGGTCATCACACAGCTAGTAAGTGTCAGATGTCTGTGGCCAGATTTGAACTCACATACTCCTGAATCCAAGGCCAGTGCTCTATCCACTGCGCAACCTAGCTGCCCCTCTCTCTCCTTCTTAATTAACACCTCCTTAATTGTCTGATCCTTCCCCTAGAAGATGGTCATCTAGCCAACAGTCAGTGTGCCTTGAGAGAAGGGCTAAGGAACAGTCAACATCATGTTTGCCACCCAACAACTCCAGAAGAAATTCTAGAACCAAAAAAGAGATCTATAAACAATATTCATTGACTTAAGTAAGGCATTTGATATTGTCAGATTTGAGGGCCTGTGAAAGAACAAAGTGGAACAAAAACAGAGAAAGAAAATTAAAGACCAAACTACCCAATGAATATTGATGCAACAATTCTAAATAGAGTATTAGCAAAGAGATTACAGCAACTTAACACCAGGATAATAAACTGTGACCAGGTGTGTTTTATAGCAGGAATGCAACACTGGTTCAATAATAGGAAAACTATCAACATAGTTGACCATATTAATAACAAAACTAACCAAAATCATATGATAATCTCAATAGATGCACAGAAAGCTTTTGACAAAATACAGCACCGATTCCTATTAAAAGCACTAAAGGGCAGCTAGGTGGTGCAGTGAATAAAGCAGTGGCCCTGGATTCAGGAGGATCTGAGTTCAAATCCAGCTTCAGACACTTGAAACTTACTAGTTGTGTGACCCTTGGCAAGTCACGTAACCATCATTGGCCTGGAAAAAAATGAAAAACAAAACCAAAAACAAAACACTAGAGAGCATAGCAATAAAAAAATATTTCATGGAAATAGAAAAATAATAACAAAATTCATCTGTAAAAACAAAAGATCAAGAATATGAAGGGAATTAATAAAAACATGCAAAGGAAGTTAGTCTAGCTGTACCAGATTTAAAACTATATTATAAAGCATCAATCATCGAACCTATTTGGTACTGGCTAAGAAATAGAGTTGTATGGGCAGCTAGGTGGTATATTGGATAAAGCAGTAGCCATGGATTCAGGAGGAACTGAGTTCAAATCCAGCCTCAGACACTTTACACTTACGAGCTGTGTGACCTTGGGCAAATCACTTAACACTCATTGCCCCACAGAAAATAATAATAAATAAATAAACAAATGAAAATATGAATGAATGAATGAATAGATAAATAAATGAAGAATTAAGTAAATAAATAAATAAATTGAGTGGTGGATCAGTGGTACAGGTTAGACACAAAAAACAAAGCAGTAAATGAATATGTCAATATCCTGTTTGATAAATCTAAAGACTCCAGGTTCTGGGATAAGAACTCAACATTTGACAAAAATTGCTGGGAAAACTGAAAAATAGCATGGCAAAAATTAGACATAAAACCAGCATCTTACACCATACAACCAAGAAAGTCACAATGGGTACAAGATCTAGATATAAAGGATGATACCATAGGCAAATTAGAAAAGGAAGGAATAATTTACTTATTGGATCTATGAAGAGGGGTAAAATGAAGAACCAAAGATGAGATAGAGAACATTACAACATGCAGCATTGAACATTTTGACTACATTAAATTAAAAAAAAAAACTTTTTACACAAACAAAACCAATCTATACAAGATTGGAAGGAAAACAGAAAGATGGAAAAAAATATTTACAGACAGTATTTCTGAGAAAGGCCTCATATCTAAAATATATAGAAAACTGAATCAAATATATAAGAATACAGCTCATTCTCCAATTGAGAAATGATCAAAATATATGAACAGTTTTCAGATGATGAAGTTAAAGCTATCTACAACCATATGAAAAAATGTTTTCAACCACTATTGATTAGAGAAATGCAAATTAAAACAACTCTGAGGTACCACCTTAAACCTATCAGATGGGCTAATGTGACAAAAAAGGAAAATAATAAATGTTGGAGAAGCTGAGGAAAAATTGTAACACTAATGCATTGTTGGTGGAGCTGTCAACTGTTCCAACCATTCTGGAGAGCAATTTGAAACCATGCTCAAAAGGCTATAAAATTGTGCATAACCTTTGACCCAGCAAGACCACTATGAGTTCTATATGCCAAAGAGATCATAAAAAAGGGGAAAGGACCCACATGAATAAAAACATTTATAGATGGATTTCAGAAAAACCTAGAAAGATTTATAAGAATTGATGCTAAGTGAAATGAGCAGAACCAAGAGAACATTGTACACAGTATCAACAACATTGTGTCATGATCAACTGTGATTAGACTTAACTCTTCTCAGCAATGCAATGATCCAAGACAATACCAAAAGACTTATGGTGGAAAATGCTCTCCACATTCAGAAAAAGAACTATGCAGTCTGAATGCAGATTGAAGCATACTATTTTCACTTTTCTTATTACTTTTTTGTTACTGTTCTTGTTTATTCTTTCTTGTGTTTTTTTTCCTTTTATTCTGATTCTTCTCTTCCAACATGACTAATGAGGAAATATATTTAACATGATTATAACACCTATATCTATATCTATATCTATGTCAAATTGCTTGCTTTCCTTGTGAGGGGGAATGGACGGGAGGGTGGGAGAAAAATCTGGAACTCAAAAAAAATCTTTACATATAATTGGGAAAATAAATGAATAAATAAATAATAAATGAATGAATGATTTTTAAAAAGAAAAAGTAAAAGAACGAACATTCTCCAGTTTCCCTGGAGAAGTTCCTGATTCTTGTATGCCACTTTAAAGATGTCGTGCTTGCATAGGATCTGAATAATGCTCTCATGCTTTCCTAGGCACCAATAGAAGGAAGCAGGGATATGATTTTGCTGTCATCCTTTTTAGCATGGTGTTTTCAGTAATGTTGTGGGGCACCTTTAATGTAGTTCAAAATGGCATGAAAGTCAGCTACTACACTGATGATAAATAATTTAACTTGAAAAGGCTACAAGCTAAGACAAAAGTAGTAGGAGAGTTAGTTTTGTACCTTATTGTTCACAGATGATTGTGAACTCACTGTGACCTCTGAAGCTGAGATGCAACAGAATATAGATTCATTCTGTTGGTTATGCTGATTTGGGCCTGACGAGACCAGGAAAACAAAGGTTCTCCAGCAGTCAGCATGGCACCATATATAAGTAGAAACATTGATCAGAGGAAATGAAGACATTTCATTTATTTATTTGTTTGTTTGTTTATTTATTTATTTATTTATTTTGCAGGACAATGAAGGTTAAGTGACTTGCCCAGAGCCATACAGCTAGTGTAAAGTGTCTGAGTTCAGATTTGAACCCAGGTCCTCCTGAATCCAGGACCAGTGCTTTATCCTGTGCCACCTAGCTGCCCCCTTTTTTATTATTTATTTACTCACTCACCTATCTATCTATCTATCTATCTATCTATCTATCTATCTGTCTGTCTGTCTGTCTGTCTGTCTGTCTGTCTTTTTATTTGTTTGTTTGTTTGTCTATTCATTTACTTGGTTTTTTGTTTGTTTGTTTTGAGGAATTTTGAATGTTGAGGATAAGTTCACTCACCTTGGCCACATACTCTCCAGGGATGTCTATACACAGATGATGAGATTGATGCACACATTCTCAGAACTAGCTAAGTATTTGGAGGCTCCAAAAGAAAGTATGGGATAGAAGAAATATTAGATTGTCTACCAAACTAAAGGTCTACAGAGTCATTGAGCTGACCCCATTGTTTTATGCCTGTGAAACCTGGACAGTATACCAGCACCATATCTGTAAATTGAATCACTCCCATTTGCATTATCTTAGAAACATTCTGTAGATCAACTGGCAAGATAAGGTATTGGATACTGACATCCTTTCTTGAGCTAAACTCCCAAGCCTTCAACCCACTGCAGAGAGTAAACTCTGATGGGCTGGCCATGTTGTTCAATTGTCAAAAGTATGTTTGCCTTAAAAAACTATTTAATAGAGAACTCATACAAGGCAAGTGCTGACATGGAAGTCAGAAGAAGAAATAAAATGAAACTCTCAATGTCTTTCTGAAAAACTTTGGAATCAGTTGTGAGATATGGGAGATACTGGCACAGGACCATCCAGCATCATATCAAAGAAGGAACTATGCTTTATGAGCAAAGCAGAATTGCAGCAGCTCAAAAGAAATATGAGGTAAATAAATTTAGATACATCTCTATTCCAAATGTTCATATGAACTATTTGTACTGAACTCTGGTAGAGTCTCTGAGATCCTCTTGGTCTGATCAACCTCAGTAGGACATACTGTACACAGCAATGCCATTTTGGTCCTCTTTGAATACAAAAAACAACAGCCAAACTTGGTTTAGCTATTTATTAGACATTTATTAATGTAAATTACACATTAGATATTTATTAATGTAAATTGCTAAAAAAATACCACTCATTCTATGTAATAAACTGGTAAAGTTTGCCTTTCATGCCATTTCCCTTTACTTTTAAGTACCCATCTTCCCCCTTTCTCTTTTTCAGGGACCCAACCTGAGCTCCATTCCTTCAGGCCTTTGTTTTCCACTACCTATCAAAGTACTTTAATTTGTTTTCTAATACATACTTGAGGGATGATACCTCTCTCAAGATAATATTATCAAAAGAAAAAACAAAAAAGGTAATATTATCATTTGCCTTTGTGACAGAGATATTTTAATTCCCCTAAAAATGCTTTCATGATATATAATCATTTAAAGAATTTAAAGGTGGAAAGGGAATTAGAAATAAACTATTCTAATGGAGTAAATTTCCAATGGTAGAAATTCAGATACCTTAATGTTTATTGGAAAAAAAGATGAGCCAGACCACAGCATCCTTCCTCCTCAAACCACACAATATTAACAGCAGCATATTCTCCTTAATTATCTTAGCAAACTTGATTCTTTTCTCATGTGACAGAAAATTCATTCCCTGGATTCATTATCTATTTAATAAATGGTTCTTCCATGCTATGACATAAAGAAAAAATAAGGGTGGGGAATACTAGATTAGATGCCTTCAAAGAGTGTTTATATAATAGGGGAGGGATAAAACAGAGATATTAATTATATATATATATATATATATATATATATATATATTATCCAGCTTTCTGATTTTATTGATTCAGGAAATTTCCAATGAGGAAACTTACTTTCATCAATGTAAATTTAAAATTATTCTGGAACCTATAATATTAGAGTGTTGCCTGAGTAATTGAAAGCTTAAGTGACTTGTCCATATTCCTATAGCCAATATATATCAGAATCAGGACAACTATGAGGCATGGTAGATAAAGCAATAGACTTGAAAACAGGAAGACTCATCTTCATGAATTCAAATTCTGCCTCAGACACTTACTAGCTGTATGTGCCTAGGTAAGCCACTTAACCTTGTTTACCTGTTTGTTGATTATAAAATGAGAAAGAGAAGGAAATTGCAAACCACTCCAGCATTGTTGCCAAGAAAATCCCAAAATGAGGTCACAGAGAGTCAAAAATGACAGAATGCCTGAACAACAAATCAGAATCAGGCATTGAATGCTAGCTTTTAGGGTAGAACTCAATCCATTGTCATGCCAACAGCCCTTTAAATATGATACCAATTATTCATAAATCTTATACAATATAAAAAATTTTATTGTCTATAAGAGGACAAATTGAGAAACAGGAAGGGGTATAGTAGAAAACAAGTTTAATAAATTGCAACTGAGTTCAATTTGGACTACTGTCATTTTTTAGTATAGCAACACATTTTCCCATAATAATTCTTAATATTATGCATTCATAATCCAAATACAAACTCACAACAAGGTTTTCTCATGAAAACATTACCTATTAAAGACTTTCAAAAGTAACACTTTCATATTGGGCAAACTTTGCTTCTTCAATACAATAATGGATATGCTAGAGACACGTGTGGATCCATTTGGTTGCTAATTTTAAATTTAAAATATCCATGAATAAATCAACCATTAAATAATCATTTTGTAAGTACCATTTGTCAGGCACTATGCTAATTTCTTCAGATACAGAAACAAAACTGAAACTGACTCTGCACTAAGGGACATTACACTGAAATAGAGTACACGGCATGTACACATATATAGGTATATACTAGTCACATACAAAGAAGACAAAATAGAATTATGACTCACATAATTTTATTTTTCCCAAGTCCAAATATGGAATAAACCCAGAAAAGAATACTGTACATGAGTTTTAAACTATAACTGAAGTGAGAAGTCTTTCTACCATTTTGACTGAACTTACTATTCATTTTATTCAATCAACCAGATAATCATTTGTTTCTTTAAGGGGAAAAAAAAAAGCAAACATTTCTTCTTAAAGTGAATTGACCATATATTTGCCTGAATTAATTTGAGGATCAGTCAAATTAATAAAACCATTTGTGCAAAGAAGCAAATTTACTTTCAACTAATTAAAATCCAGTGCCAAAAAATGAATAGCAAATAAGGTAGAACACAACGGGAATAGATTAATTAAACTGTCTATCATGTGTTAAAATAAACCAGACTACACTTGAAATATATTTGATCCAAAAATCTCATAACTTCAAGAATTATAGAATTAGATTTTTGAATCTGAACACTCAATATTATCAGGTAATTTTAATTCATCATTTCCATAATAAAGTGACACACAGGTGATTCATTTTTAAAGCTTATGAAGTTGTGAAATTTCCTTTCAATTTTGATCATTTTAATTATCAACCAAAAAAATTATCAAAAGATCTCCTTATCTGACTCCTAAAATATCCAGAAGAAAAGAAGGGGAAAAAATCTAGTAAATTATTGATGATTTGGGGTCCTGTAATATACCAAATATCCAAAAACAGTATAAACATCTAAATTGTAGTTGTCATGAAAACCAGAAACCCCCAAACTTCTCAGGGCAAAACTACAATAGCAAGATGAAAGATACCACGTATGTAGATCACATGCTTTCTTTTCATTTGACTCATTAAAAAACCTGAATCTGAATTAATGGATGAATGATATTACATTTGATGGGACATCCAACTCTGACAATACATAAAAGATTTAGAGCTAAAAAAGATATTAAAATCCATCTAATTCAATCACCTAAATTGAAATATAAATCAGTCTCAGAATATTCAAGTACATTGTTAAAGATAAGATGGTAGGTAACATATTTGTGATTTGAGCCCAGGTTATCAGATTCCAAATCCAGAGCTCTTCCCACACTAAACTGTTACAAAAACCTGTTATGAGGACCACTGATGGACAGGATTGTAGAGGAGTTGTTTTACCCATGACTCTCCAACCTAAAACAAAACAAAACAAAAAATTCAGAGGGGGGCAGCTAGGTGGAGCAGTGAATAAAGCACTGGCCTTGGATTCAGGAGCACCTGAGTTCAAATCCAGCCTCAGACGCTTGACACTTAACTAGCTGTGTGACCCTGGGCAAGTCACTTAACCCTCATTGCCCTAAACAAAAACAAAAACAAAAAACAAACTCAGAGGAAGGAAATATGCACCAAATTTACAAGAGCTGGAGCTGAATCCAAAAGATAAGAAATACATTTGTGTGAAATAATACTGGAAAAAGTATTCTAAAAACTCTCATTCATGGTTCCTTCTCCTAGCCCAACTTTTGTAGCTACTACAATTTGGATTTACAGAACTTTTTTCCAGGGTCTAGTTGAAGGAGTCCCAGGTTTTTATCCCACTTCCTCCATCTAACTCTCACATGTGAGAGGCATAAGATAATGATTTTGCCCAGTTACTTCAAGGAAAGGCATTATATTTAGTTGTATGAGTATGTGTGATATGGGAGAGTAACCCAATCACAAAGATAACTAGAAAGAAAATTACTTCTGTTCCCATTGGGAAAGGAAACAGAAGTCTAATTGTAGTCCTTCTTCTATCCATGGCATTTTCTCTGCTCAGGAAAACAGGAAGGTCACTATAGCTACAAGAAAAGGAGGCTAGAAGAAAAAGTCTGTTCCCCATGAACAGTAAAAGGAAGATGAGGCAAGAATAAAGATCTAAGACAGAAATGACCTAAAGTGAATATAAGAAAAAGGATGAATGACACAATGTCTAAGAGAGAAAGAATGCAGATGATAGTAATATCTTAAATGCTATATTGCATAAACTAATTGTGCACTAGAAGAAAGTGATTCAGAAACACTCAATGAAAAAAAGAGAATTTGTAGCCTCCACAGAAATTGTGAGAAAACAGAAAAAAACACAGTGGTTCAAAGAGAAATAGGGATAGGCACTAAAGCTTTATTTTCATTACTACTGGGAAATGGTAAGGAAATAACCATTAACAATACAGTTCAGCTTGTCCTCAAAAGTTTCAAGTCAGAGAGACTTGAGTAGAAAAAATGAGATATAAATATTCTCAGGGTCACACAGGAAGTTTGTACAAGTAGCACATGAGTCAGAATTTGAAGCCAAATCTTCCTGAGTTCAAGACCCATGCTGTATCTACTACTACATATATTATATAATGCCTTTCATTCAAAAGAGAACTAAAAATTTTAAATAACATATTAACCAGGTTAACTAGGTTGGAAAGCAGATCAAGCAAAGCAGCTTTAATGAAAAAAAAAATACTGGTGTATGACTTAGAAATTATGTGGAGGGGGGGCAGCTAGGTGGCACAGTGGATAGAGCACTGGCCCTTGAGTCAGGAGGACCTGAGTTCAAATCTGGCCTCAGACACTTAACAATTACTAGTTGTGTGACCCTGGGCAAGTGACTTTTTTGCCTCACCAAAAAAAAAGAAAGAAAGAAAAAGAAAAAAGAAATTATGTAGAGGGATCCCATCAAAGCTGTAAAGTATATGAAAAAGAATGACAAATTTGAAACTTAAAAGTACAAAAGTGAGGTTTGTCAGAAGTAAAGCAACATTGAAATAATATGAATTCTGTATGAGCCTACTTATCTATCCTTGAAAATAGAATGTGCAAAGATATATTAAGAATCAGAGGGTCTTCCAGAAAATAATGGTAACCTAAAAATTCTTAATATCATATAGGAAAAATACAAGAAAACTTCCTTTGATTGGGAAAATGAAAAGAAATACTGATATTAGTGCAATAAATCAGCACCAGAGTGAGATGGGTGGGGGGGGAATGATCTTGCTTAAAAAGTCCAGGGCACACAGTGGTGAAATTTCAGAATTTCAGTATCAAATAATAGAATTTTCAAGGGTAAAGAGAAAAGCCTTTAGATTAAAGAGACATCAATTTTCATAACTGAGGATTATTCCACACGCATTAGAAACTATAGACAACAAGGAATACTACAAAGAAAGAGGAAAAGCAAAATGAATATACCATGGAGTATAAATTTCTTGCTCCCTTATAAATAAACACTTTTATTTTGTTTATTTTGTTAATTTGAATACATTTATGTATGAGGTGGGACAGTGATAGAATGATAAGTTGCTTGAGTGGGGAGAGGGGTGGCAGGAGATAAACATGTTTTATCCACAAAAAAAGTTAGAGGTAAACAGAAGGGAAAGAATTTTTTTTTGTCATTATCTGTGTGTGTGTGTGTGTGTGTGTGTGTGTGTGTGTGTGTATGAAGACAGAGACAGAGAGACAGAGACAGAGACAAAAAAATGGAGAGACAGAGTGACAGAGAGACAGAGGTGGGGTGAATTAGAATGCAGTGTTGGAGTAGTGATAGGAGCTATTAGAATGGGGGAGGCAGGGATGGAAGTTAGGTTTTTCCCTGGAGAAGGCGAAAAGAATGGATTTCATTAAAGAACTTGCTTGCTTTTGCAAAGTGTACTCTGTAGTGAGAGAAAAGGAGATAAGATAATATCAAGGTTTGTTTTGGTTTGTTTTAAGGGGACTTTCTTTAGACAAGGATTGTGATTTCCAGGTCTTCATCATACTGCATTAGAAGGGATATATGGGCTCATGTACTGGCCAGCACCTAGAGTCTTAGGGAATACATAAACCCATAAATAAAACAACCGGGCCTTTCTAGTGGTGACTGGTGAAGACAAGGGTAGGATGCAGGACTGTACCTTGAGACTGTCAAAGCACAATGATATTCACTATACTATACCATCCTTCAGTTCCACCAATATAGGAAAAAGAAACAGAGGTAGTGTTCAGTAAAGAAATCTCAAGTATAGCATAGAGATAACTAATGACAGGAATGGGAGACATCAACTCTCACTTTCTCTGTTAAAAGCAGAACTTATCACTGTTGGGTTTCTTGTTTTGTTTTTAATTGCTTTAATGATATTATAGCCTTCAAAAGGTGCAGGAAACAATGAATGGAATTTTCATGCCAGATATGATTCTCACTACCAAATTTGGGGGCACAGGATCGTTCCCTCATGGAGTTTGTGTTAGATAAAGAGAAAGTCAAGCATATTGTGATATGTATCCTAAATTTGAAGAAAGTAGATTTTAAAAGTTTCATAAGAAATGTATATATGAACTAACCTTCAAATTCATTTGTAAAATGGGGAAAATAATAGCACCTACCTATAGCACCTTAGAATAAACTGATATGACATGTGTAAAGCACTTTTCAGACCTTAAAAGAAGGGATATATATATATATATATATATATATATATATATATATATATATATATCAGCTATTGTTATTACTGTGTCATTATTATTCCATAGACTATGATTCAATAGGAAAAAAAATCCAGTCTCCAGAATAATATTCAGAAAATACAAAAAAAGAATAATTCCAAGAAGTGAGGAAATGTAACTGGAGCTTTGAAGGAAGACAAGAATTCTGAGAGACAGAAGGGATAAACCCATTCGTTTTAGGCAGCGACAAAACATGTGTAAAATCAGGAAGATGAATATAGCATGTTTTGTATAAGTAACAACCAGAAGGTCAAATTAACTCTAAAAGAAAGTATCTAAACTACTGAGAGACAATTCTAGAGATGTTTCTTTGAAAGAAGCATTTTTTGGGTTGCCTTATCCAGAGCCCTCAACCCTTGATAGTTACATTCACCCCTAACTGAATGGTGGCCAGGACAGCAAAATCAACCACAAATTCTTTAACCAGAATGCCCACTCTTTTAGGAATTGGAAGAAGAATCACTTGTTGCCCTGCTGAACCAAGAATGATCACCTTGAGTGGGGAAAATAAGAGGCAGTTACAGGGTCTGTGGTTATGTTTTTAAGCAAAAAAAGAGGTAGCATGGCACATTGGGTAGGGTACTCCACATGGAATCACAGGACTTGAGATCACATATTGCCTCCATCTTTTACTACTTTTATGATCGTGAAGAAATCATATAATCTCTCTGTAGCTCAAATTCTTCATTTGCAAAGAAGGGAAAGAAGATAATCTTGATAGCCTCTAAGATCCCTTCCAGCTCCAAACATCCTGTGAGCAAATTTATCAGTCAGAAAATGAAAAATGGTCTTCTCATACAGGTGCATAAAATTGTGAATATCAGTAGCAAGGGAACCTACTTCTAGTGAGAATGAGGGGGATGGACCCTCTCTCATAGACCTTAAGTCACCTTTTCTAAGACTCCCAAATTTGATATAGTATGACTGCAGTCTTCATATAAAGTTATGCTAGTTCCTTGACTTTTTTCCTAGGAAAAAATAGGTTGTGGAAGGAAGGAAGGAAGGGATGGAGGGAGGGAGAGAGGGAAAGGAAAATGAAAAAATAATGCATGGAAAAGAAATTTTTTAAAAGTTCATTCCATTGGGTAGAAACTATTCATCCCCCTCTACACATATTAAACTTCATGAAGCAACATTTAAATTGCATTTCCTAATTTTAACGACTTCTTTTACTTATATAGAAGTTATCTGGACACTGATCCTTGGAGGTTACTTGACAGCTTGTTCAAGTGGTTACATTTGTCTGACCTTGGTGTTCACTTTTTCCATTTCAGATTCACTTGGGAAAGTACCATGAGACATTTTAATTTGGGCTATAAGTGTTCTCATTCTGTCACACCATCCGACATATGGTAGATGGGCTGGTGAATGACCTAGCTTTGAGTTCAATCTTTATAAAAAGAAGATTTGTAAACTTTCAAATTCAAGGTTTTTCTGTCTTCCAATAACAAAGAAAAATCATACTTTTAAAATATATTTTAAAAGTCATAATAGTTTTTACATTCTTTTGTCTCCCTGGAATGTTTATTACATGAATACAAAGGCAATATTACTGGCATGACAATTTGAAAATATCCCAAAATATATTAAGCTCTATATTAATGTTGAAAATACTTTATCAATTATAGACACATGTATGAATGTAATATTCTTATCCTGAAAATGATATCTTATTTTGATCAACAATTAACCCAATAAATGATTTTTTATGTTATAGTTTTTCATATAATAGTTTATACTCTGACAACTGAATCAGCATGTTGGGGAGTGATGTGTTGGCTCTGGGCCTTGGGATGCCAACACTGACTTTTCCAAACTTGATGCACTCCTTGGCAGACTTCAAATTTACATACATTCACATACGTATATGAATTCCATAATTATTTTAGATTAAATTGATTTTATCTCCCTATAATAAACATACAAAATGAAAAATCCATTTTTCAGATGATAAGCTTGTGATTGTTTTTTTATGTGTGTGTTAAACCTGACCTATGACTTTACTGGCACAAGTGACTTTCAGGGAAGAAACCCCTCCTGTTAATGTACCTATTCTGCAACTTGTATTATTATAAAAACTCCTGGAACACTTAGTGTCTAAATGACTTAGCCCTTGCATGCAGGTCCTGACTATCTTTCTGTATTTTACTTCATGGTTAACTCTCATGCTGCTCATGAAATCACTCTTTTTGCCTGGAAAGTCAACCAATTTCTATTCCTATAAACTCATGGATTTTTCTCAAGATTAAGTACATAATTAAAAAATAATCTCTTACAGTTAGATATGCTGTGTCTTTTTTAAAGCAAATCCTTGTTATATGAATGTAATTATATATGAATGTTATTAAATATGTTGAATTCCTTCAGTCTCTCAATATCTGATACAATGCTTATAATAGATAAACTATTTTTGAGGGGAGTCCCTCATAGAAAATGGTTATATCATAAAGTATCACATTATATGTAGGGGAAATAGTTTGAAGAACTAAAGTTCCGACATTTTCTGACTGTCAGTATAAATAGCTAAGCCACTTACCTTCTCTATCAAACATAAAGTCCTGTGCTTAGCATTTAAGACTCCTCATAACCTGACTCCTCCTTACCAAATTATTCCTCTCCAAAAAACTATGATCGAAACATAAATGTTTATTCACTCTTCCTTATATATGATACTCCATCTCCAGCCTCAGTACCCTTGAAGCAATGATCTTCTACATCTGAAACATTCTGCTTCCTCACTTCCTCCTCTCGGAATTTTTTTTGAGTGGGTCAATGAGGGTTAAGTGACTTGCCCAGGGTCACACAACTAGTAAGTGTCAAGTGTCTGAGTCCAGATTTGAACTCACGATCTCCTGAATCCAGGGCTGGTGCTTTATCCACTGCACCATCTAGCTGCCCCCTCTCCTCTCGGAATCATTGGCTTCTTTAAAGACTGCTCAAACACCACTCTGTCATGGGGCCTTTGCCTGTTTCCCAAGATACTAGATCCTTCCCTTCTAATGATGCCTTTTACCTGCAGTGTTGTTTTTTTATTCTTTCATGTACTTAGTAATTTATATGTTGTCTCACCCACTGGAATGTAAACTCACTGAAGGCAGCAACTGTTTTGGTCTTTCTGTGTCCAAAACTTAGCACAGTGCCTGGCACATTAGTAAATGCTTTCTGATTGATTAAAATATATCTCAGTTTCCTCATGTATGAAATGGATGAAATCATAGTTGAATCATTGTAAGGAAAATACCTTGTAAACATTTAAGCACTATAGATAAGCAGATGAAAAATAAATTTTCCTTGACCTATATATCTTTTGTTCATAAATTACATCTTAATAATCTCTAGAACTTTAAGCATTGGAAATATTTCTCAATACAAGGAATTGATGGAATACAAAATTTTGTTGAATTGTAATCACCCATATGGCCCTTACCAAGTTCATACCCTCATCACATTTGACCTATTGAAATAACTTCCAAAATGTCATCCCTGCCCCAAGTCTCTCCCCTTTCTTATCCATTTTCTGTACAACTGGCAAATTCTTATTTCCAGGTGTGAGCATTCACTCAATTGTCCAAATAGGTTTAGTGAATCTCTATTGACTTTAGAATAAAATACAATTTCTTTTTTTTTTTCATTTAAAGACCCTTAGAAGTAACCCATGGGCTCTAACCCATCTTTCCACATTGATTTTATATTATTACTCACTCATTCTGTGTTCTTGAGAAACTGATATAATTGCTGTTCCCCAAGCACAACTTCCTATTGTCCATTTCTATATCTTTACAACACTAAGGAACAGAATGCTTTTGCTTTACACTCCTGCTACTTAGACTTCATCATTCCCTTCAAAGATCAATTCAAGTGCCATTTCTGAAGCATAATCTTTCATGATGCTTATGGATCCTTTCCCCCAGTCCTTAGTGTTCTTCTCCCCTACTACTAAATTATTATTTAATTTAACTGGAAAAAGGAAATGGCAAACTACTCCAGTATCTTTGTCAAGAAAATACCAAATAGGGTCAAGGAAGAGTCAAACATTACTGAAATAATTTAACAACAACATTTGATTTCCATATATTCAATTAATTTGTCTTTGTGTATTTTTTCTCCCTCCTTTTTCTAGACAATGTAAGATCCTTAAGGTCTTATGTCTTTATGCTTCCAGCATATAGCAAAATGTCTGACACAGTATATAAAATTAATGTTTGCTAAACTGCATTATATTGAATTATAAATACATTGTCACAGTAATGGAAAAGATCTTGAGACACCACCTAGTCTATATCCTTATGATAAAAAAAAGATCACATCTGATTAAAAAAAAGTCTATGCCATTTTTAGGGACTTCCTTCCCTCTCTTTCTCCCACAGGTACAATATTTATTGAACAACTTGGTTAAGTCTCTCATAGTGCTGTAAAAACACATTTACTCTAAATTCAGTAACAGGAGGAGGTGGGGAATCGTTGGGCACATAGCACTTCAATCAATTCACATGAAGCCAATTCAATTCAACCAATATTTATTATGCACCTGTGTTCTATGTTGGAATTGTGCCAGAAGAGTTGTTTTTGCTAGGACTGCAAAAACATCAATGCAAAAGTACATGACCTCGGAGAATATCTGTTCTATTTGTTGAGAATGGGTAGCAGGGAGGTGAAAAGGAGGCAGTGCAATGCATAGACAGGTAAATAAATTTAATTTAATGATATAATTATTTATAAAGAACCCTAGTCTTACAAAAAATTGACAAAATGAAAATCAGTCCCTGATTTCAAAATGCAATCATTTGAGAATGGAGAATGCTCTAACAATTAGGGATATTTTAGAAACACCAAAGTCAAGAAATGGAAGGGACCCAGTGGACATCTATCTTGCACAACCCATAAATGGAAAGAATCTCCTCTATAACATACAGGCAAAGAGAACATTAAGTCTCTCCTTGAAGGCCTCCAAGAAATGAGCACCCACCAGCTCAGAGATATCCCATCCTACTTTTGGACAATTCTAATTCTTAGAAAGATCCCTCCTTTCCTTCCCTCCCCTTCCCTCCCCTCCCCTTCCTTTCCCTCCTCTTCCCTACTCTTCCCTACTCTTCCCTCCGCTTCCCTTCTGTTCCCTCCCATTTCATTCCCTTTCCCTTCCCTTCCCTTCTCTTCCCTCTCCCTTTTTTTTTATTCCTGAAATCAGGACTAAATTTGCCCCTTCATGGCATCCACCTATGAACTCCTGGAGGCTAACAGAACTTGTCTAATCCTTGATCTAATACTTGTCTAATCCTTAATTCTACCCCTTCAAATGTTCAAACAGATATGCCTACCTTGAATCTTCTCTATACTAAAAATCCCAAGTTCCTTCAACCAATCTTCATACACTTCTATTCAATCCCCTTCACCATCCTGGTTGACCTCCTCTGAATAGTTCATATTCGTCCCTCTTTAATCATGGTGCAAAAATTGAGGACAATACTACAAATTAGTTAAGAGCAGAATACAGGGACTATCAGTTAGGAACTATTACCCTCTAATCACATTAGTTCTTGTGGGTTATCTAACTATGATGTTGATTGATGTTCACTTTTTTGCAGTTCACTACAACCCCCCCACCCTCCCCCACCAGAACAACTGTTATTTAATCAGGCTTCAGTCACTGAATACACCTGAAGTTAATATTTTTGGTACCAAAATGCAAGACTTTATGTTTATAAAATTTAGTTCAATGCTCTAGTCGGTCAGAATCCTTTTGGATCCTGATTCCATCATCTATTGTGTTTTAGCTATCCTTTTCAGCTTTATGTCATCTTCAAATAATGCATTCGAACTATTCTTTTTATCCATCACTGATTTAAAAAAAGTCTAATAGCATAAAGGCAAGCATAAATCTCTGAGGAATATCACTAAAGATCATAGGCCACATTGACATGGAACTAATGACAACTCTTCTTGGAGTTAGGTTATTCAAACAATTCAGAATTCCACTGATTATATTATTATCTAATCCAATAACAATCCATCTTCTTAACAATATCCATAGCATTCACCCCAGATCCTAGTTTCAGTAATTCTGTCAAAAAAATAAATGAGACAAATGTGGCATGGCTGGTGTATTGAATGAAGCCATTTTTCTCATTGTAATCACCACTTCCTTTTCCAAATGATCACTGAGGGGAAGCTAGGTGGAGCAGTAGATAGAGCAGTGGCCTTGGATTCAGGATGACCTGAGTTCAAATCCAGCCTCAGACACTTGACACTTACTATCTGTGTGACCCTGGGCAAGTCACTTAACCCCAATTGCCTCACCCAAAACAAAACAAAATAAAAACCAAATGATCACTGAGTATCTCTCTAGTGCTCTATTCTAGAATTTTCCCAAGAATATCAATCTCAATAGCCTTATATAGTTTGTAGATTCTGTTCTTGTCTCTTTTTTGTGTTTTTTTTTTAAACTTGGAATATCTGTGTCCCCTTTTGTGGTACCTCTCTCATTTTCCATGACGTTTAACATATCAATTAATGCCTCAGCAGTTACATCTGCAAAATTGTTCTAGATTATAAATTATAGTCTATCCAGGCTGTGACAAATTCCTCAAAGGAAGCTTATGAGAATTGTAAACTTTATATTGGTTGATGTTATAATAACAGGACTCCAAGATGGAGTCAAAGCCTAAGCGGCCTTAATGCCCACAAAACATATAAGAAAAGACAGACAAGGTTTGCATTTTTCCACTTTTCTAAACTTTTAATCGTGTGTTTGGCAAATAATGCTCACAACTTCTGATTGGGTAAAGCTCTTGACAATCTGCCCTTGTTCTGAGTCACTCTTCTGTGGCCTTTGTTTACTTAGGTCCTCACCCAGTTTTGATATGATAAAGGAACTCCCCCTAACCAAGCCTGGTAACAGTATGTCCCCCTGAAAACTTCTCCAACACATCTGGATCTGATTGGAAATGTCCTCTCAGGGTGGAGCCAAGATGGCGGAGAGGAAGCACCAAGCTGCCTGAGCTCTCCTTCTGTTCCCTCAAAAAGAACATTAAATCAAGCCTCTGGACAGATTCTGAAACTGCGGAACCTGCAAAGAGACAAAGAGACATAGTCTTCCAACAAGAGATAATTTAGAAGACTTCAAGAAAAGGTCAGTCTGACTCGGGCAAAAGGGAGGCCCAGCACAGGGCAGTAGCCCAGCGCCAAGGGGGTCGGGGTAAGTCAGCAGGAGCTGCAGGCCACAGCCGAACAACTGAGGGCCCTGGAACCTGGCTCAAAAATCTGGTGGCCAAGAAGGACCGTGATAAAACAAACCTGCACCAGCCGGAAGGGCCACGACCCAGTCAGGCGGGATCACACGCCAGACCGGGCGCCTGGCTGAGCACAGGCAGACAGGAAGTGCAGGGGGGTGAACTGCACACCCTATAAAGGTGTCAGAGTAAAAAGCCAGTCACACAGCACCTATACCCCTGCACAAGAACCCCAAAACAGGGACCCTGGTGCCCCCAGAGCAGACCTCAACTCAACTTAAAAAATAAATAAATAAGCTGCAATAATGAGTAAGAAGCAAAAAAGAGCCCTCTGCATTGAGAGCTTCTGTATCAATAGGGAAGAGGCCAACACAAACTCAGATGAGGACAATAGCCTCAAATTGCCCACATCTGAAGCCTCACGAGGGAAGGTGAATTAGTCTCAAGAACAAAACGCCTTCCTGGAAGAACTCAAAAAAGATTTTAAAAATCAATTGCAAGAGGTAGAAGAAAAAATGGGGAGAGAAATGAAAGCAAAACAAGAAAACTATGAAAAAAGAATCAGCAGCTTGGAAAAGGAAGCACATAATTTCACTGAAGAAACAAAGCCTTAAAAAATTAATTTGGCCAAATGAAAAAAAAGGTGCATAATCTCACTGAAGAAAACAATACCTTAAAAAATTCAGTTGGCCAAATGGAAAAAAAGGTGCATAATCTCACTGAAGAAAACAATGCCTTAAAAAATTCACTTGGTCAAATGGAAAAAAAAAGTGCATAATCTTACTGAAGAAAACAATGCCTTAAAAATTAAAATTGGACACTTGGAAGATAAGGAATTCATGAGACACTAGGAATCAGTCAAGCAAAATCAAAAGAATGAAAAAATAGAAGAAAATGTGAAATACCTCATTGGAAAGAAAACTGATCTGGAAAAGAGATCCAGGAGAGACAATTTGAGAATCATTGGACTGCAAGAATCAGAAGATAAAATCATCATTGAAAGAATCCACCGATCACCTCCTGAAAGAGACCCCAAAAGGAAAACTCCAAGGAATATTGTAGCCAAATTCCAGAATAATCAGGTGAAGGAGAAAAGCAGCCAGAAAGAAGCAATTTAAATATCATGGAGCCACAGTCAGGAATGCTCAGGACCTGGCAGCTTCAACATTAAAGGACTGCAAGGCTTGGAATATGATATTCCGGAAGGCAAAGAAGCTTGCATTGCAGCCAAGAATCTATTACCCAGCAAAAATGTGCATTTTCTTTCAGGGAAAAAGAAGAACATTTAATGATATTGGGGACTTTCAATCTTTCCTGGTGAAAAGACCAGAACTGAACAGAAAATTTGATCTCAACCTACAAGACTTAAGAGAAGTTTAAAAAGGTAAACAGAGGGGAGAAAAAAAGGTTACCCTATTAGGTTAAACTGTTTATATCCCTACATGGGAAAATAATACTCATAACTCCTAAGAATTGTAAATGTATTTGGGCAGAGAGAAGGACTTTACATAGAGGGTATAAATATAAATTGTCTTTGATGTGATGATAAAAAATTAAGGGGTTAAAAAGGGAGTCTATGGGGAGGAGAGGAAAGGGGAGGTGGAAGGGGATGAATTATATCATAAGAAGAGGTGGAAAAAAAAACCTATTACAATAGAGGGAAAGAAAGGAGGGGGCAACATTGTTTCAACCCTATTCTCATTAGATTTGATTCAAAGAGGGAATAACATATATGTTCATTGGGATAAAGAAACTTAACTCATTCTTTAGGGAAGCAAAAGGGGAAGGGAAAGCGAGGACTGATAGAAGGGAGGACAAAAGCAAGGGAGAAAAGTGTAAAGAAAATTGAGGGGGGTGATAAAAAGGGAGGGCAGATGGGGGAGGCAGGGGTAAGAAGTATAATGTCGGTGAGGAGGAATAGGGTGAAAGAAGGGGGGAAAAGGACAAAGGCGGTAAATAGAATGGAGGGGAATAGACAGTCAGTAATAATAACTGAATGTGAATGGGATGAACTCTGCTATAAAAAGGAAACGAATTGCAGAGTGGATTAAAAAAACAGAATCCTATAATATGCTGTTTACAAGAAACACATTTGAAGTGGAGAGATACACACAGAGTAAAGGTAAAAGGCTGGAGCAGAATATATCATGCTTCAGTTAAAGTAAAAAAAGCATGAGTAGCAATCCTTATCTCAGACAAAGTGCAGGCAAAAATAGATCTCATTAAAAGAGATAAGGAAGGAAATTACATCTTGCTTAAAGGTACTATAGATAATGAAGTAATATCAATAGTGAATAGGTATGCGCCAAGTGGTATAACATCCAAGTTCTTAGAGAAGTTAAATGAGTTACAAGAGGAATTAGACAGTAATACTATACTAGTGGGGGATCTGAATCTCCCCCTCTCAAAATTAGATAAATCTAGCTGAAAAATAAATAAGAAGGAAATGAAAGAGGTGAATAGATTACTAGAAAAGTTAGACATGATAGATGTCTGGAGAAAATTGAATGGGGATAGAAAGGAATACACCTTTTTCTCAGCAGTACATGGCACATTTTCAAAAATTGACCATGTATTAGGGCACAAAAACATCATAGTTAAATGTAGAAAGGCAGAAATTGTAAATGCATCCTTTTCAGATCCTGCTGCAATAAAAATTACATGTAAGAAATGGCCAGGGAAAAGTAGAATGAAAATCAATTGGAAACTAAATAATTTCATTCTAAAGAATGAATGGGCCAAACAACAAATTATAGAAACAATCAATAACTATATCCAAGAGAATGACAATAATGAGACAACATACCAAAATCTATGGGATGCAGCCAAAGCAGTGCTTAGGGGAAAATATATAGCTCTAAATGCTTACATGAATAAAAAAGAGAAAGAGGAGACTAAAGAATTGGGCATGTAACTAAAAAAGCTAGAAAAAGTACAAATTAGAAATCCCCAATTAGATACTAAATTAGAGATCCTGAAAATCAAAGGAGAAATTAATAAGATTGAAAGCAAAAAAAAAAAAAACTATAGAATTAATCAATAAAACTAAGAGCTGGTTTTATGGAAAAAACAATAAAATAGATTAAATATTGGTTAATTTGATTTAAAAAAAAAGAAAGAAAACCAAATTACCAGCCTCAAAAATGAAAAAGGGGATGTTACCACCATTGAAGTGGAAATTAAATCAATAATTAGGAATTATTTTGCCCAACTGTATGCCAATAAATTTGAAAATCTAAATGAAATGGATGAATATTTACAAAAATACAAACTGCCCAGGCTAACTGAAGAGGAAATAAAATCCTTAAATAAACCCATATTAGAAAAAGAAATTGAACAAGCCATTAATGAAATCCCTAAGAAAAAATCCCCAGGGCCAGAGGGGTTTACAGGTGAATTCTATCAAACATTTAAAGAACAATTCATTCCAATATTATACAAATTATTTGGAAAAAATAGGTGAAGAAGGAGTTTTAACAAAATTGTTTTATGATACAAATATGGTGGTGATACCAAAACCAGGCAAAGCAAAAACAGAGAAAGAAAATTATAGACCAATTTCCCTAATCAATATTGATCCTAAAATCTTAAATAAGACATTAGCAAGGAGATTACAGCAAGTGATCACCAGGATAATACACTATGACCAGGTGGGATTTATATCAGGAATGCAGGGCTGGTTCAAGATTAGGAAAACTATTAATATAATCAACCACATCAATAAGAAAACTCACCAAAATCATATGATTATTTCAATAGACCCAGAGAAAGCTTTTGACAAAATATAGCAGCCATTCCTAATAAAAGCACTAGAGAGCTTAGGAATAGTTGGAGCTCTCCCAAAAATAATAAGCAGTATCTACCTAAAATCATCAGCAAGCATTATATGTAATGGAGATAAGTTAGAGGCCTTCCCAATAAGATCAGGGTGTAATAGCAATGTCCATTATCACCTCTATTATTTAATATTGTACTAGAAATGTTAGCATTAAGAATCAGAGAAGAAAAGGGAATTAAAGGAATTAGAAAAGGCAAGGAGGAAACAAAACTATCACTCTTTGCAGATGATATGATGGTATACTTAAAGAATCCTAGAGAATCAACTCACAAATTACTTGAAACAATTAACAACTTTAGCAAAGTAGCAGGATATGAAATAAATCCACATAAATCATCAGCATTTCTATACATGACCAATGAAGTCCAGCAGGGAGAAATAGAAAGAGAAATTCCACTTAAAGTAATGGTAGAAAATATTAAGTACTTGGGAGTCTACCTGCCAAGACAAACCCAGGAACTCTATGAACACAACTACCAAACACTCTTCACACAAATCAAATCAGATCTAAATAATTAGAAAGATATCAATTGCTCATGGATAAGCAGAGCTAATATAGTAAAAATGACAATACTGCCTAAATTAATTTACTTATTCAGTGCCATACCAGTCAGATTACCTAAAATTTATTTTATAGAGAAAAAAAATAATAACAAAATTCATCTGGAAAAACAAAAAATCAAGAATATCCAGGGAAATAATGAAAAAAAAAATTCAGAGGAAGGTGGGTTAGCAGTACCAAACCTGGAGCTTTACTATAAAGTGGCAGTCATCAAAACTATCTGGTACTGGCTAAAAAATAGAGTGGTAGATCAATGGAATAGGCTAGGCTCAGGAAATGCAGTAGTAAATGACACTAGTAATGTAGTGTTTGATAAACCCAAAGACTCCAGCTTCTGGGATAGGAACTCAGTATTTGACAAAAACTGCTGGGAAAACTGGAAGATAGTATGGCAGAAATTAGGCATAGACCAACATCTTACACCTTATACTAAAATGAGGTCAAAATGGATGCATGATTTAGACATAAGAGGTGATACCATAGGTAAATTAGGTGAGAAAGGAATAGTCTACCTGTCAGATCTTTGGAAAGGAAAACAGTTTTTGACCAAAGAAGAAATAGAGTATACTATAAAATGAAAAATGGATGATTTTGATTACATTAAATTAAAACATTTTTGTACAAACAGAAGCAATGTGTCCAAAATTAGAAGGGAGGCAGAAAGCTGGGAAACAATTTTTGAGGCCAGTACTTCTGATAAAGGCCTCATCTCTAAAATATATAGGGAACTAAATCAAATTTATAAGAACCCAAGTCATTCCCCAATTGAGAAATGGTCAAAGGATATGAACAGGCAATTTTCTGATGAAGAAACCAAAGCTATCTATTCCCATATGAAAAAATGCTCTAAATCTCCAATGATTAAAGAGATGCAAATTAAAACAACTCTGAGGTATCACCTGACACCTATCAGATTGGGTAAAATGACAAAAAAGGAAAATAATAAATGTTGGAGAAGCTGTGGGAAAATTGGAACACTAATCCATTGTCGGTGGAGCTGTGAACTGATCCAACCATTCTGGAGAGCAATTTGGAATTATGCCCAAAGGGCTCTAAAGCTGTGCATACCCTTTGACCCAGCAATACCACTTTTGGGTCTTTTTCCCAAAGAGATCATGGAAGGGGGAAAGGGACCCACATATACAAAAATATTTATAGCTGCTCTTTATGTGGTGGCAAGGAATTGGAAGTTGAGGTTGTGCCCATCAATTGGGGAATGTCTGGACAAGTTGTGGTATATGAATACCATGGAATACTATTGTGCTGTAAGAAATGATGAGCAGGAGGAGTTCAGAGAAACCTGGAGGGTCTTGGGTGGGCTGATGATGAGTGAGATGAGCAGAACCAGAAGAACATTGTACACAGTATCATCAACATTGAGTGTTGATCTACTGTGATGGACTATATTCTTCTCACCAATGCAATGGCACAGAAGAGTTCGAGGGAACTCATCATGGAAGAGGATCTGCAAATCCAGGAAAAAAAAAAAAAAAGAACAGCGGAGTACAGATGCTGAATGAACCATACTATTTCTTTTGTTTTTGATGCTGTTGTTTTTTTTTTCTATTTTGAGGTTTTTCATCATTGCTCTGATTTTTTCTCTTATAACAAGACTAATGCAGAAATAGGATTAATGTTATGTATGTATGTATGTATGTATGTATGTATGTATATATATATATATATATATATATATATATATAACCTATATATATATATATATATAACCTATATATATCAGATTACCTGCTGTCTAGGGGAGGGGGCAGGGAGGGGAGGGAGGGAGAAAAATCTGAAATTGTAAAGCTTATATAAACAAAAGTTGAGAACTATATTTATATGTAACAGAAAAAAATAATATACTTTATTAATTAAAAAAAAAAAAAGGAATGTCCTTTCTCCTGAAAAGACTTACCTGAACTGATGCACAGTGAAGTGAGCAGAACCTGGAGAACATTGTGCACAGTGACAATATCATTAGATGAAGATCTATGAATGACAACAATTCTCAGTAATACAATGATCCAAGACAATCCCAAAGGATGAAGCGCCTCCAAAGAAAAAACTAATATTGGTTGAACACAGATTGAAGCATGCTATTTTCACTTTCTTTTTTTTCTTTTATTTGAGTTTTCTTATACAAAATGACTAATATGATAATGTTTTATATAATTGCACATGTATAACCTATATCTGATTACTTACCACCCCATGAAGGGGGGGAGGGGAGAGAGGGAAGGAGGGACCTAGTTTGGAACTCAAAACTTTAAATAAAAATGTTTATTAAAAAAAAGAATAGAAATGACCCTTCCCACATCTGGAAATAATTACTTGTTTTCAACCAAGCCCATCATTAGGTTTTATAATTTCTCCATTTGAACCCCAACTTTGAGCAAGTTTCCTCCCTAACACATCTCCCAACTCTTCATGCTGTGTGAGTTTCTTGTTTTCTGTGAGGAGAAACCTCTGTCTCTTTATATATGCCACAGAGTATATGGGTTCTTTTGTCTGCCTGTTGTGCTGAATAATAATAACCCCCCCTCTTTTTTGTATAAGCTTCATGAGTGCCAATTTCCTGTAAATTTCAAAACCCAGGTCTTTGCTTTAACCTGAGTTATGAAGCCAAATAAAGCAGTGATCTCTTACTTTCTCCGAATTTATCTTGGGTATCAACTCCCAGTTAGATATTTTGAGTGAAAAGGTAATTTTCCTTTATAGAGAAAATAAGAATAATTTAAAATTCAATAGACTTTCCTTTTTCTGTTCAGGTAGTCTAATCCCTTTCTACCTTCTTTGGCCTTCATCCAAATCATCTCTCTCATAGTCCCTACCTCTTCATTCAGTTCCTATGTTATATATTCTTAAAATATAATGCAAAATCAACTCCATTTTATCTATCTCCTTTCTTTTGAAATCCATCCAACGCCAAAGAATAGTCAAAATTTTCATCTCAACAAGACTTAGTTATAACTGTGAGGTCACATTTGTATTTTTGTAATAGGGTCTCTAGATCATCTTGCTTATTGCCTAAAGTTTCAAAATCTGTATATAATCTTTACAAACCATGGGCATGAGTACTGATTATTTCCTTGAATTTGTATCTCTTGGGAATTTCTGCCTTTCTCAGCGGATAATCTTCTTTTGTCTTTGTGGCTATTCTCTATTTAGTCTATAAGTTTGGGAAAATATCCTCTCAAACTTTTCTCTCTTTTTTTGTTAGATCAAAGCCCATTTAATTTAGTTTGAAAGTTTCTAGGCAAATACATCTTTTACCAGTTTTTGTTACAGGTAGTCTATCTCTGGAGTGAGAGAATATGTGAACCCCCTATTTTAAGCTGTGATCTAGACACCTAAATCCCATTTTCAGATATTAACTTCTTAGTCAGTTGTTTACTTTGCAAATTACTTTTTTCTCATCTGCATCATTCATTGCCTTCAATGGGAAATGGGGTGCAGGGGAGATATGCCCTTATGGTTTTTCTTATTCAGGACTGCAAAAATCATTGATGATAATATTTTCCTGACATTCCTTCTGGGAATGTCATCTGTGCCCACTTGAATCAGTAGAATAGATAGTTATTATTTGTTTGAAACATCTTAAAAAGTTCTGTATTTGTGTCTTGGATACCTTCCCCATGAAGACAACATACCTCTTTGCCATTATACTAAGCTAATAAATAGCTATCTTAGTATTCCTGGTCAGAAAATCATTTACTAATGCTACTTGTCTCTTCTTCCTCTGACACATACTAGATAATTTCTTACCTGATAGCTTCTATGGCTTTAATATATCATTATCTGGAAGACAAGAAGTTTTGTTCCCCTCTGATAATCCATTTTTCTTCTCTTCAAGAAGAGCTTAAATATGTTTTAAGCTTTAACTGCACAGCTATCTTTTCCCCTCCCTTCATATTTCCTAGTGGTTGTTTGGTGATAAGGTGGTTAGAGCATCAGGCCTTAAGTCAGGAAAAACCTGAGTTCAATTCATCCTCAGACACTGCCTAGATGTGTGACTCTGGGTAAATCCATTAACCTCTATCTGTCTCAGTTTCCTCCTCTATAAAATAGGGATAATAATAGTGTCTAACCCCAAAGGTCATTTTGATGATCAAATGAGATATTATTTTTAAAGATGTTAGCACAATGTAAAGAATATTGCAGGCATTTAATAAATGCTCATTTCCTTCTTTGCTCCTCTTTATAACATTCTCTCATTTTCCCATCATACTGACACGACTCAGGTTTCACAACTTTAGATTCTCCTTTTCTCCCATTGAAGCCTTGTTTCTATTTATTTTCAGAGCCCTTATTTCTCCCTAACAATCTGGAGTGTGGAGGTAGAATTCCTCAAATTTGAATATGTAATATGACAATGTGTAATATTCCACTCAGCTGTGTCAGGAATGCAAGCTACACAGTCAGTGAAAGTCACCATACAATTTCCCCTACTCTCCATTATGGTTGATATTTTCACTCTTGCTACTCAAAAGTGATTAAGAAAAACTTAAGATTATAGGCGTATATTAGCTGAACATTGAAGGGAGCTATGTATTATAAGATGTAAGGTTACAGTCAGTGCATTCCAGGTTTGGGGAAAAGAAATATTCCCATACATTGAGAGAGGATGTAATGTTTATCCTAGAGGCAATAGGAAAACCCTGAGGATTTTTTAAGTATGGGAGTGACAATTTCAAAATTGTGAATTAAAAATGAATATTTTTTACAAATATCAGAAAGACAGATAGACAAGGCAAAGACTAAAAACAAGCACAACTGTAAAGAGGGAGGATGTTGCCAAAAGCCCGGTTAAAAGATATGAAATTCTGAACCAGGAAAATGGTTTTGTGAATGGAGAGATGATGTAGAAACAGAATATGTAAAGCGCAGATAATTGATTGCATGTATGGGGCTATGGAGAGAGAATCATCAGCAATTAATCAAAGGATATGAACCTAGGTGACTGGAAGAATGGGAGCAGCACCAACCATAATAAGAAGGAAATTTGGAGGAGAAACAAATTTAGATAAAGTCACTACATTTTGGTTTGGATATGTAGAGCTTGAAGTTCCTATGATAATGCCAGGAATTGATGGAGTTTTCAGTAGCCATCTATGATGGACTGTAGCTTAGTACAGAGATCAGAATTAGACATGTACATTTGTATAGACATTATAATTACATCCATAGAACCTAATGAAATGATCTAGGGAGAGAGTGCAGAGACTGATAAATGAGTGACAATGGCAAAAGCTAGAATGAAGACTAAGAGAAGTAATTTTTTGTCATTGTTAATGATTATCATTACCCTACAAAAGAAAAGGTTGAGTTTAGTGGTCAGGTCAGAAATCAGGGCAGGTAGGTAGCATAGTAGTAAGAGCACCAGACCTGAAGTCACGAAAATCCAAGTTCAAATCTGGCTTCAGACATTTACTAGCTGTGTGACCCTGGGCAAGTCACTTAACCCTGTTTATGTCAGTATCCTTATCTGTAAAATAAATTGGAGAAGGAAATGGCAAACCACTCCAGTATCTTAGCCAACAAAACCCTAAATGGGTTCACAAAGAGTTGGGCACAACTGAAACAACTGACAACAGAAGTCATATTACAAGACACATAAAAATGTGAAGTAGGAAAATAGAGACATCTGATATAAATAATTCTTTCTAGGAGTGTAGCTGTGAATAGCAAAGAACTTTCCCAAAGAAAAATGTTATGGCAGGTCAAATCAAGGAGTATTGTGTGTGTGTGTGTGTGTGTGTGTTCATGTTTATATATGTGCATTAGGGAGGATATACTTGTGTGTAGGAATCAGGAAAAGAACTAGTGAATTAGGAAAAAATTAAAGAAAATCAAAAGAAAGGAAGAGATTAAGGATCAAGATCCCAGAGAAAATAGGAGGTGATAGAGTTCGGGGCATGAGTAGAAGGTATGGCTTGGCAAGAAGAAAAGATAATTCTTCTACAAATCATATAAAGAAAAATGTTAATTGATGTAGAGGGATTTTGAGGTGAGAAATGAGGGAAAGAGAAAACTTACAATGGATTCATTAGACACATACAGTGCCTGGCACACAATAAATATATAATAAGTACTTGTTGGCTGACTGGCTGAATGATTTCTAATTTCTTTCAGGAAAATAGTAACATCAAGAACTAAAATTTATAAAGCATTTACTATGTGCTAGGCACTATGTTAAGTACTGTAAGGAATTAATTGTGATTTGGGGTTTCCATGACCATATCTTTGCTTCATTTTGGTCAGACTGAAATGATTGTAATCTTGAAAGCCCTGCAGCTTCAGCATCAGGAAGCGATGTTTCCTTGTGGGACTTTTCGATCAAAGTTGCCAGTCAATTAGCTTGGGGCTGTGTGTGTGTGTGCGTGTGTGTGGATGTCCCTGTTTCTGGTTTCACAGGAGGCTTCAGGAGGAAGCCTGGGAGGAGAACTCTCATTTTTTTGTTTGTTTGTTTCATTTTTGTTTTTTCCCACCCACAAGTAAGGAGGAGAAGGGCTGGTGTGGTGGACATTCAGGCTGAGCTAGGGGACACTGTGCAGCTCATTCTCCTTGGAACTATGGATTCTGGGTGGTGGTGAGTTTGTGTTGTTGAAGCGAGGCTAGATCTTTGGGCTACCTGAACTGGAGGCAAGTTTAAGATTTGTGTTGGTTTTTGTTTGTGCCAGGCTTGTTTGTGGTGCCTGGGGCCTTTTTGCCCTAGAGATTTAGATTCTAATCATCTGGGAAGTGGGTCATATCTTTCCCTTTCTCTATCCCCTTTCTCATTGTCCATGGCTCTATTAACTTCACCTGTGTAGTAGATTTGTTCCCATTAATAAAACCTGATTTGTTTGTGGAAAAGAGGCTGTTAATCTCCTTTCTTACCCCAATATTACAGCGAGTCACCCAATTAACTCTCCCCATACTAAATTTGGCCCTTACAGTACTTTACAGGTATTATCTTCTTTGATCCTCACAACAACCATGGAAGGTGCAGTTCTATTATTGTCCCTATTTTACAAATGTGGAAATCAAAGTTAAGTGACAGATCCAGGGTCATATAGCTAAGAAGTGCCTGAGGCCAGATTTGAACTCTAGTCTTCCTCACTCTAGGTCCAGTGACTGTCCCTTGTGCCAGCAAGCTGCCCCATGTAGTTGAAGGAAAGGTCCACAGTAAGGGGGAAAAGAAGTGATACTGGTTCAAAGAGAAATTTTGGAAAAGCTGATAGAGAAAATATAGTATAAATGCAGATCAGGAAGCAATATAAGCATTGCCATGCTGCAGTGAAGGCCCAGGTAAGATTATATTAGATTCTTCCTGTCTTTGAAAAAAAAAAAAAAAAACAACAACATGACAGCATAGAAATCTTTTAAATAAATGTTTTTAGCATTAAAACCAAATTGAATGAATGATTTCTTAGGCTCTTATCCAAAATGATTTTATCTAAAAGTCTTTACTTTTTCATCCTACACCCTATGCTGAACTATTCAAGACATCTTGATTGTTCTTTTAGTTTAATACATATTAAGCTCTATTAAAAAATGAAACAAAATATCCCAAGAAGTTCATTTCAAATGGTTTATGTGTAACTGAAACACCAAACAAAATAATACCACATGTATAGAAGAGCCAAAAAATTATAGAATGCTGAGTCTCAGCACTTAAAGCTAGAAAACACTCCGATCACATAATCAGATTCTCTCATTTTACATACAATAATATTGAAATCTAAAGAGATGAAATATACTGCTCCAAATCACACATTGTAAAATGGCAATGACTATATCTGCTTTAATTCTCAAATGAGATAGAGTATGCAAAATGTTAATACCTGAAAGTCAAACCAACATCAAAAATTGTATCAGAGAAGAATTCAAATGCAGTTGCTCTGATTTCAGATCAGGCTATGTTTGAAAGAAGGAAAAAGAAATAATTTATTAAGCACCTACTAAATGTCAGGCACTGTGCTAAGCACTTTAAATATATCTCACTTGAGCCCTACCAAAACCTAGAGAGGTAAGTGCTGTTTTCATAATCTCCATTTATAATCATCTTGGTCAAGGTCACACAGATAGTAAATAATGCATGTCTAAGGCTGGTTTTGAACTCTTCTTACTGATTCGAGGTTAAGAACTCTATCCTTTGTAACAATGAACTATCTCTGTTTGGTACATTATGTCTCATTGTCTCTAGCCTGTAAGGGGCTAAAATTCTAGCTATACTATCCAAAATCTGAGTGGTCACCAATAAACTATAAGCTTTAGCAATAGTTTAGACTTTTAAGCATTTATTAAGGAGAATAAGGATTTGGTAAAGACAGAGAAAAAGGCCTAGATTCATCTATCTATCTCTGGGAGCTACCATTCTCCTCCTCTGCTCTCCACCAAGTCCTGGCGAAAGGGAGCGTCAGAGTGCCAGCTTCACCCCTTCTTCCTCCCACAAGCAAATGTCACTTCCTGACACCAAAGAAAAGCTGCATGGCCTTGCCCTCAGAGGCCTTCTCCTTATGGTGGAGCTTTTCTACAGTAAGTCTCCAGCAGGTGGTGTCATTCCAATCATTACAAGCCCCAGGGAGAAAAATCTAAAGTAAATCTAATGATGATTGGATGAAAAAAAAAGGAAATTGTCACATCCTTTCAAGTAACATTTTTGAAGAACAATCTTAGCATCTCGTCATTGGAAAACAATTATAAAGAAGCAATTGTAAAAATACAATAAAATGTCCCTACCCATGAAAGGTTGAGAAAATTTTTGTTTATCTTCTGAGTAATAGGAGAGCCAATTTTCTTGTATATTGTAGTATGAAAAACAACTGTCCTTAATAATTATGTAAGAAAAGGAAAAAAAAACTTTTTTTTATTCCCAGGTTAGTAATAGAATAAAAATAGATGCTAGTTAGATATCATTTATCCTGAAAAGAAGACAGCATTAAAGTTTCTACCCATAGCCTTCTAAAGTTTCCCAAATGTTAAAGATAACACTGGACAAAATCCAGACATTCTTTTAAAGTTTGTGCCATGTCACTGATGATATAATTTATTTTACCTATTTTTAATATATTATCTTAATTGGTAATCATGCTATCTGAATTTGTCTTCTTCATGGCCATCCTGTAACATTCTGTCCAGAGATAATGTTGTTAAAGGTTTTATTTCTTGGCATTTGTATTCTAAGTCGCATAAAATTTATGAGGTAGCACATAATGAACAAGGCTTAAAATGCATCTGTACAAAAACATTGTCCATTTTATAAAATAAATGTATGCAATAGCAGTTCATTTCATTAGATAATAAAATGCATCTTTTTCTAACTATGATCTCACTCATTCTAATTTCTGAATGTTATGATATTTATTTTCCTCTAATGTTTGAAGGTTTCCAAAGAAAATCCTAGAAGTAGTGATTCAGAATGTAGCAATTCTCTATTAAACTAAAGCATTAATTCCCAGAAATCAAAATGGCCAGTGCATATTGACGGATAAATCACCATTATGTTATATGTCATGTTACATTATATACATCCATATCATATAACATTATGTCATGCCATTTGACATGCTATAGTAAATTACACATAGGGTAGAAAAATAGAAAGATAATGGGTTAAATTGTATGTATGTACATGTGTATGTATGTATATATTTGCACATGTGTGTTTATCTGCACATTTTGTATGTTTATTCATATGAATAAATATACTGTTTCATAGGATCAAAGATTTAGAGATGGGAGGGACTTTAAGATAAATGCATCAAACACTCCCATTTTACAGATAACAAAATTGAGCCCCAGAATGCTTAAATGATTTGCCCAGTGTGGCACAGTTATTACATATATGTGTAGGATTCAAACTTGGGACTTTTAGAAACCATGTCCAACACTCTCAGAAGTATGGTCCAATATCCTCTCACATATGTGATTGAATGTGTGTTACTACATCACTGGTACACAAGTAGCAATGATAATAGTACTGTGACGGGTAAAATTATATGTGTATGGTCACCCTACCTGTCCCCTGTGTGGGGAAAGCTAACTAGAACAAAAGTTTAACAGTTTAGGTATTAAACATTTATTAAAATATATTAGAGGTTAACAAAGAGAGAAGTGTTTCTGAAAGAAGAGGAAAACCCTAATTACCCTATAGGAGCAATCAGAGCTCCACCTCTCACAATATTCCAACCACCAACTCCCTAAACCAACTGACAAAACACACACATATATATGTGTGTGTGTGTGTGTGTGTGTGTGTGTGTGTGCGCTGCCTTACACACCGCTTCAAGCTGATTGGTTGAGACTGGTCTCATGTTGATGCGAGGTAACTTCAGGACACTGTACCTTAGAAAGGTCAACCCATGCTCTCACAGCAGGGGGTCCCTGGTAATGATATTCTTATAGTACACAAAGTAGAGCAACTATAATTTATTTAGATTTTTATTTTATTGGAAAATATAATTTTTGATTAGCAGTTAATTTTTCATTTTTGCTGATAAAAATAGACAAGAAGCACGAGTGAGTTTCTCCTAAGAAACATTTTCACATTCTGTATATTAAAAAATAGGATACAAATATTGATCTATTTTATGGATTTGTTTCTCTTATATGAAATTTATGAAAAGCCAAGTTAACAGAACTCAACAAATTTACTAACTCAGAAACATTAATCAGTGTTTCCAAGTTAATGCAATTTGTCAAAATTTCCCAGCCCATTCTGCCAGTGAAGAACATTTTTTGACAAGTGGATTGATTAGTGAACCAAGTGTATTTGACTTAGGGATGTCTATCACAAAATTCTTAAAAGAAGTTGGTAAATGCATTTATAAATGTTCACACACAAGCTGGCATAAAGTATTTTTATATGGCAAAATGTCACTTGACTGATGAAACAGCTATAAGAAATTCTCTTTCAAACCTGATGTTATTCTCTTTGTGAAATAATTAATAACAACTTTAAAAAGGGGGAGAGCAGGGCTCAAATGAAAAATACCCAATAGAATTGAATGATAAGCAAAATAGACAATTTTACTGAGCTTACAGACTTTGAAATGGAAGCATCTCTAACTTTCAGTATAAAATAACAAGATATTTTGTCTGAAATATTATGGCCAAGGTATATCTATAACTACATTATAGAAAATTGTCATTCAAAGGAAATATTTAGAACATGGTAAATGAGTTTTAGCTATTGCAAAATGGAGGGGAAAAAAGATGAGGGAACCACTTTAGTAAGTAGCAATAAGAAACTAGAATAAATATTGTAGGGGCATTATGACACCAGAGTAATATATACTCTAAATGCATAAATTGACCATAATTCAAGAACTTAAAAACTCCACAGGACCCATGGCTAAAAGGTAACAGTCCCTATCAAGGACTGTCTTCATAGGGGCAGTTAGGTGGCATAGTGGAAAGAGCACCAGCCCTGGAGTCAAGGACTCAAAACATGGCCTCAGCCAGACACTTGCCACTTACTAGCTGTGTGATCCTATCAATTAACCCTCGATCACTTTGCAAAATAACAACAACAACAACAGTGGCTTCATAACATTATAAAGCCACAAAAGCTCAAATTGTGAAGGGGCCTTTGAGATGATCTAATCCAAATAACAATCATATAGAAAATCTTTCTACAAAAATTCTCACAACTGGGAGAAGAAAGACACCATCAATGTAAAAAAAAAAAAAATCCCATCACCTCCCAAGAAATCCTATTTTACTTTTACTTTTAACATTTTTATTTATGAAGGAAATAAAATCATGCAAATAGAAATGAAAAAAAATAATTTAGTTATTTTCACCACTTGACATAAACATTCTGTCCAATAAATTATAAACCACCAAACATTCCCAATCAACTTTGATCATTGTGAAGAAATATTAAATGACAAAGATCACCTGCTTTTTGTTGGAGATAAACATGAAGGGTTGTATCAGAATATTGTGTTATTCTCTAGTAGTCTGTAAATCAAAATATAAATTGCTCTCTTTGTTATTTAAAACCCTTACAATTTGGTGCAAACTTCTATTTCCAAGCTGATTACTATGTACATACCACCTCTGACCCACACAGTAAGAGTTAATCTTGAAGGCAAATGGTTGGTCCACAACACTTCTGAATAGAACCAGATTAGAATGTAATTGGAAATAATTTGCAAAATATGTAAAAATACAATAAAACAAATAATATTACATTTTAACACTGTCTACACACAATCTGCAGGGATTTTATGTAGGGATTAGTGGTGCTTCCCTCCTCCCACTTCTATGTGAGTTTGATACCACTGTTCTTCATTCTAGCCAAATTCTCCCACTTGACATTTACTCCATACATAGTACTCAATCTCTACCTCCATGTCTTTGCAAATGACTGGAATGTTCTCCTTCCACATATATAATTTCCTTCAAGGTTTAGCTCAAATTCTAACTCCTTCAAAAAAGCTCTACCTCATTTTCTCTACTTATTATTATCAGTCTCTAAAAACTATTTGTTGTATATATATATATATATATATATATATATATATATATATATATATATACATATATACATATATACACAGATGCATCTATATGTGCATATAAGTATATATAGGTGCATATTGTAATTGGTTTACTGTAAATGGATTTGTTCCCACACACACCACTTTTGTTGACCTTAAGGGCAAAAAAAAAACAAAGCCTTTTGCAGGACAAGGACTGTCTCACATTTGTATTTGAATCCCTAGTTCCTAGCACACAGCTGGTAATTAATGAATTTGTATTGATTACTAAATTTTATCAAAGATCACTCTTTCTCTACCTTCCTTCCTTAATTTTCACCTTCTTCATGAAGCTTTATGTGAAACTCTAACCCAAATCAGGTTCTTCCTCTGAATATTCAGTGACTAAAATATAAAATTGGCATTAAATATAACATGGCTTGAATTACTATTTTACTTGTTCCTTTATGAATGGTGGCAATATTCTCCTGGTGATGCTATGTGATTGTGAATTGGAATACCACAGTCTCCAAAGATAAACTTAAAAAACAAAATTCTGGTCACTCAAAGGACATCAGAGAAATTTGTGAAAAATATAAACTATGTTTTCATAATCTTATCTCTAATCATGATGCTAAAAAAATAAGTCAGAAAGGGTACTCAGAATAACCAGTAACATAGACATGTAATTATAAGGAAGGGTAGGGGCAGCTAGGTCATGCAGTAGATAAAGCACCAGCCCTGGATTCAGGAGAACCTGAGTTCAAATCTGGCCTCAGACACTTGACACTTACTGGCTGTATGACCCTGGCCAAGTCAATTAATCCTCATTGCCTCACCAAAAAAAAAAAAAAATAGAAGAAGAAAGAAGAAAGAAGGCTAACAAATAGCACATACACTATACTGGTACCCATGAAATATTAAAAGACCTAAAGGGAGACTTCTAACATATTAGATGAACTCCTGTGAACAATTTTTGGAAAGAAATAAAGAAGAGGAATATAGGCAGAGAAGGCATAGGTGAGTTACAGTATTTACCACTGAAGAAAGAAAGAAAAAGAGAAAAGGACAGAAGCAAGGATGAAACGAAGGAAAAAAGATTCCCTCCTCTCAAGAAACTCATATATTAATGGGGGTTATACACATATAAAAGTTTCAGATGCAAGTCAGAAAATAATGGTTTTTAGATGCTAATGCATTTTTCTTTGATGTCATTTCTATTGATAAAATTATATTATTTATGATGTAACATTTCTGTTGGATAAAATACCCTCTCACCAGTGAAATCACAGACCCATTAAAGTATTAAATCATTTGTATTGACCATTCCCCCACCCCCAGCCTCACTGGACTGTAAGTTTCTTTAAGGGAAGTACTTTGGCTCATGTTTCCTAGTTTCATCCTTTTCCTCCTAATCTCCCTACCCTAACACAGCACAATAGAGGGCTATGAATGCACTAGCCCGTTAAACAAAAGTTTAAGGAAAGAAAGGAGGTTTATAATGAAGTTCTAATATTATAAGTTTGAAATTTTCATCATGAAAATATTCTTTTTTTCAGAAATGCGTTAAGAAAATATGGCACTTAGAAAGACTGAATGAGACCAGGCTCATGCTCATGATGCATTAAAAAAAGCATACAAGCAAAGCACTTAGAAAGTTACATATAGAAAGGCAAAAAGACCCAAGAAACAAGCTAGTAATCAACTGTGCTACCAATGAAAATCTATCATCCAAAGCTGGGCATTTAGGTTTAGCAGGTGTCAAGGAAATCATGTGTAGCTGAATCTTAGTTCCTCTGCAGAGAGAAGAAAGGAAATGAACAAAAAGAGAACTTTTTTTATGAGTGCCAATTTTTTTTTTTCTGACTTAGTATTTCTACCACATGTGTATGGGCAGGAAGTAGATATCCATTTCTTTCACAATTTGAGGACAAATGTTTAGAATGAATATGCATTCATTTCAAATAGCTTTGAAACAAAATTATATTTCTTATCTAGAACCAAAACTTTCACAAAATGATCATCACTCTGAACTATCATCATTGCTGAGTTGTTTCAGGAGTTTCTGACATTTCATGAACCCATTTGGGAAATGGTTTGATATTTCCTTCACCAGATCATTTTATAGATGAAGAAACTGAGGCGATTAGGGTTAAGTAACTTACCCAGGGTCACATAACTAGTAAATGTTTAAGATCATATTTGAACTCAGCTCTATCCGGACTCCAGGCCCAATGCTCTATCCACTGTGACACCTAGCTATCATTATCCAAGCTAATGTTATTTTTATATTATATCGTATAGATGGCATTTTAAAGTTGTACTAAATTGTAGGTTCTAAAGAGAGAGAATATGCACTCTCCTTGGTCCTATATTAAGCCCAACTAGTATGTATGTATGTATTATGTATACACACACACACACACACACACACATATATATATAGTCTCCTCCCCCGCAGATTTTTATAAAGAATAATCTCTTTATTCTTCTTGCTATCATATTCATAAATGTTCTTATTACTAACAACCTCAACTACAACTAAAATCTCTTATCTGTTCCCTGGCTACTATTCAGATTTTCTCTTCATTCAATTGATCCTTCAAACTATTATAAGATTAATATTAAATCTCTGGGTCATATTAATGTCAGTCCTCTGCTTAAATTACCCTATTATTCATTTCTATTCCCTGACAAATAAAGTGATAGAATCATAGAATCTCAGTGTTAGAAAAGATATAAAGGTTATTTAGTTCAGTGATGTCAAACTCAGAAACTGGGGCCACCAAACCATATATAAGGATCCATGATGACAACATATCGACTTAGAAAACCACATGTTAACATTGTTGTCATTAAGTCATTACAGTTGTGTCAAACATTTAATGAACCTATGTTGAGTTTTCTTGGCAAAGATACTTGAATAGTTTGTCTTTTTTTCTCCAGGTCATTTTATAGATAAAGAGACTGAGGTAAATAGGGTTAAGTGACTTGTTCAGGGTCACATAACTAGGAAGAGCCTGAAGTCAGATTTGTAGTCTTCCTGACTCCAGGCTCATCACTCTATTCACTATACCATCTAGCGGCACTATCTTTTTATTTATTTTGTTAAATGTTCCCCAATTAAAATTTTAATCTGGTTTTGGTGGGTCATTTTAGGAAGGGGGCCAGCAAGGCAATAGATGTTAAGTGACTTGCCCAGGGTCACACAATTAGTAAGTGTCAAGTGTCTGAAGCCGAATTTGAACTCAGGTCCTCCTGACTCTAAGGACAGTATTCTATCCATTGCACCACCTAGCTGCTGGTATGTCACATTTTTGACAATTCTGTCATAATCTATCCCATACTCCAATGAACACCTTTTCCTATATCATCTCCAACAAGTTCTTATCCTGTATTTTCTTGAAGATTCAGAACCCAATATTTCCTCAGTCAGTTCATTTAACTTTTTTATTGCTAAAATTGTAGGGGAAAAAATTGATAGTATTAAATGGACTTGTCTCTCTGAAATTTCTACCCATTGGTTTTATTTCTTAAGATTACAGTCAATCATACTAAATCTGATCTTCCTTCCCTGTGACAGTTTTTTATATACTTGAAGATAGCCATCACACCCGTTATGATTATTCTTTTCTCTAGTTTTACTAAGGTCATTCCAAATTTTCCAAGTTCCTCTAGCTCATTCAAGGATGTACATTTATCTCAGTTAAAAACATAATCTCTGAAAAAAACAAACAAAAGGGATAGCTAGGTGGCATAGTGGATAGAGCACCAGCCCTGAATTCAGGAAGACCTCAGTGCAAATCCGACCTCAGACACCTGACACTTACTAGCTGTGGGACCCTGGGCAAGTCACTTAACCCCAATAGCCACACCAAAAAACACAAAAAAGGAAAACTTAATAAAAAATGATTCTGGAAGCTAGGTGGGACGGTGGATAAAGCACAAACTTTGGATTTAGGAGGACCTTGGTTCAAATCTGGCTCAGCACTTGACACTTACTAGCTGTATGACCCTGGGCAAGTCACTTAACCCTCATTGCCCCGCCTCGCCCCCCAAAAAACCTTGTACTTCTGAATTATAGATATTCTATTTCAAAACCTGATTTCCTGAGTGTCATCTCCTGTCCCTTCATTTTTTAGAAATAGCTATTTAATCAGCAGTTTATATCAAACCTGGGATATACCGTTACCTTTCCAACACAAAGTCTTTAAGGATAGTGGGGTCAAATTTAGAGATCAGGTGTGGTCCAAGGATACATTTATAGTGTCTAATTACTGAAAATCGTTTTCTTCCTGTGAAGTACTTGATGAAGTTGCCTTTGTGTGTGGCATTCCACTGAACTTCAAGAGTCAGAACCCCTATAGATATTGCCTTTCATCTGTTTTTGTAGATCCTAATGTAGACTCTGCCATCAACCACTGCTACTGATTCTGGTAGAAAGTCCAGCTTCAACATTTCACAGTTGACAGAAAAGTTAGCATTTGGTCATTTGGAGAAAGAGGTCATGGCATTCTTTTTTTTCCTTTTTTGTTTTGTTTTGGTTTTGCAGGGCAGTGAGGGGTTAAGTGACTTGTCCAGGGTCACACCCCTAGTGTTCAGTGCAGTGTCTGAGGCTGGATTTGAACTCGGGACCTTCTGAATCCAGGGCCAGTACTTTATCCACTGTACCACCTTGCTACCCCTAGGTTATGGCATTCTCATTGGCCTTCATCTGCCCTTTTCCCACTCTGATACCCCAAAGACCCAAAGGTTGTATACTTCTTAAAGCTTCTCATGGGACTAGACTGCCTTCCAGCTAATATGTACATAAGCACAGAGTAGTGTTGTCTGATTTCAACCACTCCTGATACAATTTTTGTCATTTGATTGCATCTAATGACTCAAAAGCACTTCTCACCTCCCAAGTTAAGTACTTATTCACATAGTCTTATGCATTTTTAAAATTTTAAATAAAAGTATTTTATTATTTTCCACTTAAATGTAGAGATAGCTTTCAGTATTTGTTTACAGAAGATTTCCAATTTCAAATTGTTTCTCCCTCCCTTCCCTCCCCCTCTCCCCCAGACAGCAGGAGATCCTATATGGTATATATATATATATATATATATATATATATATATATATATATATATATATATATATATATATACACACACACACACATATATATATGTGTGTATATACACATATATACATACATAACAACATTAAACATATTTCTGCATCAGCCATGCTATAAGAGAAGTATCAGAGCAATAAGGAAAAATCTTAAATAGAAAAACAACAGCACCAAAAGCAAAAGAAATATTATGGTTCAATCAGCATCCATATTCCATAGTTTGTTTTTTTCCTGGATTTGGAGAGCCTTTTCCATCATGAGTCCCCTGGAACTTTCTTGTACCATTCTATTGGTGAGAAGAATCCAGTCTATCACAGTTGATCAACACATAATGTTGATGACACTATATATAATGTTCTTTTGATTCTGCTCATCTCACTCATCATCAGTTCATGCAAGTCCTTCCAGGCTTCTCTGAACTTCTCCTGTTCATCGTTTCTTTCAGCACAATAGAATTCCATTACATTCATATACCACAAATTGTTCAGCCATTCCCCAACTGATGGGCAACCCCTCAATTTCCAATTCCTTGCCACCACAAAAAGAGCAGCTATAAATATTTTTAAACCTATGGGTCCTTTTCCCTATTCTATGATCTCCTTGGGAAAAAGAACTGATAGTGGTATTACTGGGTCAAAGGGTATGCACAGCATTATAGCCCTTTGGACATAATTCCAAGTTGCTTGCCAGAATGGTTAGATCAGTTCACCGGTCTACCAGCAATGCATTAGTGTTCCAATTTTTCCACAGCTTTTCCAACATTTATTATTTTCCTTTTTTGTCATATCAGCCAATCTGACATGTGTCAGATGGTACCTCAGAGCTGTTTTAATTTGTATCTCTCTAATCAATAATGATTTAGAGCATTTTTTCATATGGGAATGGATAGCATTGATTTCTTCATCAGAAAAGTGCCTGTTCATATCCTTTGACCATTTCTCAATTGGGGAATGAATTGGATTCTTATAAATTTGATTTAGTTCCCCATATATTTTAGAAATGAGGCCTTTAGGGGAAAGCTAGGTGGTGCAGTGTATAGAGCACCGGCCCTGAAGTCAGGAGTACCTGAGTTTAAATCCGGCCTCAGACACTTAACACTTACTAGCTGTGTGACCCTGGGCAAGTCACTTAACCCCAACTGCCTCACTAAAAAAAAAAAAAAATGAGGCCTTTATCAGAAGTACTGCCCATAAAAATTATTTCCCAGATTTCTGCGTCCCTTCTGATTTTGGACGAATTGCTTCTGTTGTACAAAAACTTTTTTAATTTAATGTAATCAAAATCATCCATTTTGTATTTCATAATATTCTCTATCTCTTGTTTGGTCATAAACTGTTCTCCTTTCCAAAGATCTGAAAGGTAAACTATTCCTTCCTCTCCTAATTTACCTATGGTATCACCTTTTATGTCTAAATCATGTATACATTTTGACCTTATTTTAGTAGAAGGTGTAAGATGTGGGTCTATGCCTAATTTCTGCCATACTATCTTCCAGTTTTCCCAGCAGTTTTTGCCAAATACTGAGTTCCTTTCCCAGAAGCTAGAGTCTTTGGGTTTATCAAACACTATATTACTAATGTCATTCACTATTGTGTCTCCTGTGCCTAGCCTATTCCATTGATCCTCCACTCTATTTCTTAGCCAGTACCAGATAGTTTTGATGACTGCAGCTTTATAGTAAAGCTCCAGATTTGGTACAGCTAACCCACCTTCCTGTGCATTTATTTTTTCATTATTTCCCTTGAGGTTCTTGACTTTTTGTTTTTCCAGATGCATTTTGTTATTATTTTTTCTAGGTCTATAAAATAATTTTTAGGTAGTCTGAATATGTAAATTAGTCTTGTGCTTTTGATTTCTTGATTTAATGGAATTTTTCTGAGACTTATTCAAATGCAGTTTACACCTTTTATTGACTGATTCAGTGAGAAGTTTGGGCCTTCTGTGTTTAGTTGGTGGAACATGGATCCCTATCGTTACACATCACTGATGATAGTCCTTATGTGAATTTAACTGTCTAAAGTCCTTGCTTTCAGCTTTCATTGCTTATTTTTTATTTGAATTATATTTTATAAAATCTCATTACTGGAATCCCCTTTTTTCTTAAACAAAGAATTACATATTAAATTTTAGACCAAGGATGTAATTTCAATCAAGTTGTATCTTTTATTGATGTGTTCCTAGAAAGCAATATATTGGGGGGTTTTTGTTTTATTAATTATTTTTATTTTTAAATAAAATTCAGTATATTCACATTTATTTTTATATTATTTTTATATAAATGTTTTACATGCACATATATACATGCATTGATATTTGGAGATAGATTATAGATAGAGATGATAGAGAGATGAAGAGATAGTACATATATAGATTCCCTCTACAAATGAAGATTTGTACCTATTAGGCAAAACAGTCTCTGAAGATTCACACAACCAGCAAATTGATAGGGATAGACCGTGAACTCAAGACTCCCTGACTTTGAGGCCAGTTTGCTACTTCTTCAGAATGTAATAAAATAGGGGAAGCTAGGTGGCACAGTAGATAAAGCACCAGCCCTGGATTCAGGAGGACCTGAGTTCAAATCCTGTATCAGACACTTGACACTTACTAGCTGTGTTACCCTGGGCAAGTCACTTAACTCTCGTTGCCCTGTCCAAAAAAAAAAAGTAATAATACAAATTTATTTAATCTTTTGTTGATGTTGTTGACAACAATTTAGAGGGAGTAAATTCAGCTTTAGATTTTTAATCTTCAGAACTATTCTAAATCCAAATGATAAGATATATTGAATTTGGGGTTGTCATGTTTAGATTATTGGATCTTATATTACTTGGAGCATAACTCTCATACTTTTATAATGATATAGTTGTTTTACTTTTTGGATTGCTATTTACCTCCCTTTTTTACTTTTTTCATACTTGTGCAACTTACCTCTGATAAATAGCTATTTTATTAAAAAATAGATGCATTAGAGAGTGGTTCACTATTTTTGGATAATCCTAATTTATATTTTATCCTGAACACTAATTTATTTTTTGTTAGCATTAAGAAAACTTATATCCATTAACCGTATCTTTACTATACATGGAAACGTAAAAAAACCCTCAATATATAATAGTAGTCCTTGAATATATCCTTATGTTTTTTCAGTATTATCTTGGGTTTCTGTTTCTAATGTATGTGTGCACCTCTGTTGCTGTTGTTGCTGTTTCCTGATGAATTCTTCTTGGCTTCATTTGTCTTTGAAGCGAATTATTCTATTCTCAAATAATATTTTTTTTTGTAGAGTATGCAATTTGCGGGGGGAAATTCCGTTTTTTAATTTTTTTTCAAATAAAACATTTTCTTTGTTGTTTTGAAAATTTAATGCTTTTAAATTTGTATATTTTTCATTTTTCTTCATCAATATAATTTTACAATTTTACAGTATATTCATTGTTAAATCATGTTTAGGATTTCTATTTGCTGATAACCAAAATGTTTTATAAATTAAAAGAGAGCTTTTAAATTTAATCCATATGCTAATTTAGTCTCTATTTTGGTACTCAAATATAATATAAAACCATTTATTATTATTATTATTATTATTATATCTTTTGCCTTGCTGATTATCAGAATTTGCTGTTTTGTCATGCATATAAATGATATGTTTGTTGAGTTTCATTGGGATTGACATTTTTCTTCAATTTTTAACTTTTTTGTTGTTTGGCTACATTTATTCTGGTATATATATCTTCCATCAATGATTTAAGCCCTCAGATATGTATTTTTGCCTCTTAATTGCTCCATTATTTTTTTAACCTAAAATTAAGTCCTGATATAATTGGATTAATGCTTTTGCACTTCCTCTACTCCATCCATTAGTGATTCAACATGAACTTACTAGATAATATTGTCCCTTCTATCATGTTTGTACATTTATATGTATGTATTATACAAATATATATTATAGAAATATTTCTAATAATATATTGTATTGCATGATATAGTCATACAAATAATATATATGTGTGTGTCTTCATTTGTGTATATATAGTTATAGCATTAGCTATACATCTATATTTATATGTGTGCATATTTGTAGATAGATGATAAGTACATGGTTGAATGGATGTAAAACTTTGAGGTAGGGCTACTGCTTCAATGGAAAGACAAATGGCTAGATAGAGTTTATCTAGCAGCTACATGTCTATTTATTACTATATGTGTATCTATACATTTAAAGGGATATGGATAAGTAAATGATAGATCACTGTATGAAGCTATAGAAAAATAGATCTAGATAGATGGATTTAGGTCTAGTTATAGATATGCATATGCATAAGGGTAAAGATGTCCTCTGACAAAAATCTCTTTGGGATAGGAATAGTAGGGGAAGAAATCTTTGGAAATTTGCTTTTGAGAGTTTCTAGGCAGTCTAGAAATTACCTAGGTTTTGTCATCTTGGGTGGGGATGCACTCCAGCATAGGAGAGTATGTACCTCTGTTTACCACTTGCTTAGATTAGTGAACTGAAAAGGAAATCCCCCTTTGAAGACCAGGCAGGAATAGGCATTTGAAATACACTTAGTTGGGGCCTGAGGGCTGTTGTATGCAATAGGAAATGAGATAAAATGAGACTTAGACACTCCTGCATTACCTAAACTCTAACAGGCTGGGAGATCAAGATGGTAGGGGTGGATATCTTTTGTTTTGAGCAGTGGAGAGGAGTTATTAACCCAGCATTCAGCATATGTTCATAGTCCAGAAATTCAGGGCAGGGTAGCTAAGTGACTGATGCTGTTCTCAGATTTAATTCAGTTCCTTAATAGATTTTCCAAGTGTTGTTATAATTGCTGTTGCTGCTCCTGCTATTGTGATTGTTGCTGTGGTTATAATTAATGGTGACTATTGTTATTTCTATTATTATTTTCTACTGGTTTGTTAAAATGCAGAAATGGTAGGCCCTGATTCTTTTTATCATAAGAATACTCTATGCCAGGGTTTCTTAAACGTTTTCCATTCCTGATCTCTTTTTTACCAGAGAAATTTTTTACATGATGCCAAGTATATAAGTATATAAAATAGGCATGCAAATCAAATATTTGCTTCCAAATTTTTCAGGACCTCCACATTCAGTTACAGTACCCCATATGGGGTTGTGAACCAAAGTTAAAGAACCTTTGCTCTATGCTCTCTTTCAGGATGTCTGCTTTTGTATTTTTTAAATAACACAGCATATGCAAATGTTGTGATGAGGGGATAGAACATTTAATTTTTTAGGCTGACAAATTCACTCATATTTGTGAATTTTTCAAGGTGTGGATAACTGGAACATCAGGTGGACAAAAAAAATACTTCATTATAACAGAAGGGTTTAGGAAGACCTACATTTAGAAATTTGGAAGGCCTTTAATATCCACTCTTCTGTACTATGAAAAAGAATCATGTGTTTTTTGAGGACATCCATCTCAGGATATAAATACATAACCAAAAATGGGCAGAGAAAGGAAATTTTTTTTTTCAAAAGCTTCTTCAAGAAAGAGAACACTCTTTAAGACCATATTTGAAAACACACTTTTTAGCCAAAGCCCTTCAGGATGATGTATTGCTTCACAGCTTAGGCTGTGATTTTATTTTATATGTCTGCATTCTGTAGATTGTGTTCAATAGGACAAAAAAAGAAACATTTATAGTAAATTTTCATTCCAGAAAATATTACATTATTTCTCCTTCAAAAAATATCTTGTTATGCTTTAATGAGAACCTACTGTATGCTCAGGAAACTATATGTACCCTAGGGAAACCATGTATATTAATAATTATAAATTACATACTATTTTAAGGTTTGAGTTTTACAAAGCTCTCTCTCTCTCTCTCTCTCACATATATATATATATATATATATATATATATATATATATATATATATATATATATATATATATATATATATATATATATATATATATATATATATATCCTCATTTGACACCCATTGGGACATTTTAAGGTAGGTACTATTAATATCTACAATTTTTTCAGCAATTATCAAGTATTTATTTAACAGCTACTATATGATATATCTGTGTTAGGTGCTAAGGGGAGATAGAAAAGTATTATAAGATAATTATTGTACATGATAAGTAAGGAAGTTAGTTGGATCAAGTGACATTTGGTAACAATTTTAATAGAATTTATACACATATTAATGTATTTATATATTTATAGACATAAATTTATAGACATATATAAGCATATATATGTATGCGTGTATATATAGTGTTGCAAACCCTAAAGTTTTACATATCAGTTGCTGAATAATTATGTTTTTAAAATAATAATAACAATAATGATACCCTGGAAGCCCCTATTTATGTAATATTTTAAGGATTAGAATTTTAGTTTTAGAAATGGAAAAGGCTTCAACATCATCTATCCCAAATCCCTGTTTTAATGTTGAAAAGACTGAAGTCTAGAGAGGTTAAATAATTTAACTCAAGATCACACAAAGAATAAGCAGTAAAACTCAAATATGAAATGATATGCTTTGCTTCAGATCCAGCATACTTTTCACAGTTAACACACTATTCCTCACTCCCTTTCGAAAGTACTTCCTCACAACATTAAGAATAAATACAAACATAATTAGTCCTGTTTTCCAGAGGAGGAAACTGAGAATTATAAAGGTAATGGACACAGTCTGGTTGTTGTTGTTAGTAATTCACCTTTTTATCATAAAAGTATTTTTAAAAAATTTTCCAGTTACATGTAGAGATAGTTTTCTACATTTGTCTTTATAAGATTTCTAGTTCCAAATTTTTCTACCTCCCTCCCTACACTCCCTCCTCCCCAAGACAGCAAGCAATCTGATATAGGTTGTAAATATACAATCACATTAAACATATTTCTGCATTAGTCATGTTGTGAAAGAAGAATCAGAAAAGGGAAAAATTTCAAAAAAGGAAAAAACAAAAACAAAAAATGTAGAAACAGTATGGATCAATCTGCATATAGATTCCACAGTTCTTTTTTTTCCTAGATGTGGAGAGCATTTTCCATGATGAGTCCATTGGAATTATCTTGGGTCATTGTATTGCTGAGAAGAGTTAAGTCTCTCACAGTGGATCATCACACAATGTTGTTGATACTGTGTATGATGTTCTCCTGGTTCTGTTCATCTCACTCAGCAATAGTTCACGTAAGTCTTTTCAGATTTTTCTGAAATCTGCCCAATCACCATTTCTTACAGCAAAATAGCATTCCATTACCTTCATATACCACAACTTGTTTAGCTATTCCTCAATTGATGGGCATCTCCTCAATTTCCAATTCCTTGCCACCACAAAATGAGCAGCTATAAATATTTTTGTATATGTGTCTCCTTTTCCCTTTTTTATGATTTCTTTGGGATAAAGACCTAAAACTGGTATTGCTTGGTAAAAGCATATGCACAGTTTTATAGCCCTTTGAGCATAGTTCCAAATTGCTCTCCAGAATGGTTGGATCAGTTCACAACTCCAGCAACAATGTGTTAGTGTTCCAATTTTTCCACAGCTTCTCCAACATTTATTATTTTCCCTTTTTGTCATATTAGCCAATCTAGTAGGTCTCAGGTGGTACCTCAGAGTTGTTTTAACTTGCATCTCTCTAATCAATAGTGATTTAGAGCATATTTTGGTATGGCAATAGATAGCTTTGATTTCTTCATGAGAAAACTGCCTGTTAATATCCTTTGATCATTTCTCAACTGGGGAATGACTTGGATTCTTATTAATTTGATTTAATTCTCTATATATTTGAAAATTGAGGCCTTTATCAGAAATGCTGGCTATAAAAATTGTTTCCCAGCTTTCTGCTTCCCTTCTAACGTTGGCTACATTGCTTCTGAATTTAATGTAATCAAAGTCATCCATTTTGCATTTCATAATATTCTCTATCTCTTGTTTGGTCATAAATTCTCCACTCCATAGCTCTGAGACGTAAACTATTCCTTCCTTTCCTAATTTACCTAAGTTATCACCTTTTATGTTTAAATCATGTAAGATGTTGTGTAAGATGTTGGTCTATGCCTAGTTTCTGCCATACTATCTTCCAGTTTTCCCAGCAGTTTTTGGCAAAGCGTGAGTTTTTATCTAAGAAGCTGGAGTCTTTGGTTTTATCAAACACTAGATTACTAAAGTCCTTTACTACTGTGTCTCCTGTGCCTAACCTATTCCATTGATCTGACATTTTATTTTGTAGACAGTACCAGATAGTTTTGATGACTGTTGCTTTATAGTATAGCTTCAGACTTGTTATGGCTAGGCCACCTTCTGTGCATTTTTTTTCAGTAGTTCCCTTGATATTCTTAACCTCTTGTTCTTCCAGATGAATTTTTAAAATTATTTTTATTATTTTTTCTAGCTTTATAAAATAATTTAAGGTATTCTGATTGGTATGGCCTTGAATAAGTAAATTCAATGATGTAGATTTGTCATTTTAGCTCAGTCATAGTCAGTGAGGACTGGAGCCCGCCATCTTGTTGATTCTGTGCCTGGAACCTGCTACAGTTTCTTGTTAATTAGATTTTGTATCATGTGTTTGCAATGAGAATCAAGAATAAGATGAAATTTTGGGAGACTTTTGGTGGAAGAGCTGTTAGACCTTTGTTTGATTACTGACTGGAATAAGACCCTTCAATATGGGAAGAATAGCAGATTTATTGAAATTATCTGATAAATGGAAAAGAAATGAAGAATAAGAGAATGAGATGAAGAGAAGACTTTTCAATATTAGGTATTGCTAGTATATTCAGATACGCTATTAAAAACAGAATATTCAATTTAGAGAGAGAATAAGGTTAGAACAACTTATTCAAGTTGAGGTATAATCCATATAGACTTAATCACTGAAGCTTGGAAGCAGGGCTAAAAGGAATAAATGGGAAAGAATAAGAGGTTAAAGAGAGAAGAGAAGCTTTGGAACAGACTCAGTAGGGCATGATCTAGAAAATTAATGAGGCAGAAAGAGCAAGGCTGTGTAGTTGCAATCACATACAAGTGGCAAGTTGTAATTAGAGAGCATGAACATCAATAAATAGTGTGGCCTATTCCACTATGGGCCAAAAAGAAGGGGAATCCCTGATAATAAGAAGCTGTAGCAATTCACACTTACTTTAAAATGTATTTGGAGAAAAATATTTAAAGTGGGACTTCACAAACATTTTAAGCAACCATAAATATGAAATTTTGAATTTTAAAAATGATGAATAAGGGGCAGCTAAGTGGTGCAGTGGATAGAGCACCGGCCCTGGAGCCAGGAGTACCTGAGTTCAAATCCGGCCTCAGACACTTAACCCTTACTAGCTGTGTGACCCTGGGCAAGTCACTTAACCCCAACTGCCTTACTAAAAAAAAAAAAAAAAAAGATGAATAAAAGATTCAGAGCTAAATAGAACCAGCACACAAAAAAGGACTGCTTAGGAAAATCAGGTAACCCAACATATGAATCTAATGAGGAAAAGAGAAAGCAGAATAAAAAAGCAATGTTGGACAGTCAAACATGAAGGTGGAAGGAAATAACTCAATGTGAAACATTTAGGAAGCCAGCAACAATATTCTAAGATGAGAATAAAATGATGAGTAGAACAAGAAGTAGTGTGCAGAATAGTTCTTGAAGAAATTACAGAATTGCAGTAAAGAAAACCTCAAATAACAAAGAATAATGACTACCACCACCATCACCCCTCCCTTCAGACTGGGGGAAAAAAGGAAAGTATTCACTCATGATTCTAAATCCATCTGGCAAGGCAATGGCCTGTCTAGAGATATTTGCTATACAATGAAATTGTAATGTAGTAATCAATCAAAAATACATAACCACTGACAGTCTCACACCTGTGTTTTTAATGTTTGAGGACAGAATCTGTGACTGGCATGTGGTCAAGTGAAATCTCCAGAGTGAGAATGCTGTTAACTACTAATGTTATACTTAGCAAGGACACCAAACACAAGTAGTCAATTCTGTGAGAAAAATAAAATAAAAATCAATCTAGTTAGCTTGTATGATGTCTTAGGTTTAAAAAGAAAGATAAAATGTAAAAGAAGAAATATAAACTGTTATTTTGTTGGATTTTAAACTTTCAACTGGTTATAGAACTAAAATTGTATTTTAATTTTAATGTCTTTTAATTTTATATCACTTTTATGAATCTATTTATCCCCAGCCAGTAAACCATCCCTTGTATCAATGAATGAAGAAGAAAAGCAGGGATAAAAGCAATCAAATAAACCAATAAATCAATCATGTGTGACAATATATACAATATGCCACATTCATTACCTTCTCTCTCTGAGAAGTTACATTTTCTTAAGTCTTCTCCAGAGGTCAAGCTTAGTCATTATAATTACATGGTATTTAGTTTCAGGTTTGTTGTTCTTGTGTGTGTGTGTGTGTGTGTGTCTGTGTGTCTGTGTGTGTGTGTGTGTGTGTGAGATGTATTTTGCTGGTTCTACTTCACTTTGTATGTGATTATTTATTGTTCCTAGTTTTTAATTAATTAATTTATTTATTTTTTGTGGGGGGGGGGCAATGAGGGTTAAATGACTTGCTCAGGATCACACAGCTAGTGTCAAGTGTCTGATGCTGGATTTCAACTCAGGTCCTCCTGAATCTAAGGCCAGTGCTTTATCTACTGTGCCACCTAGCTGCCTCTCTTTATTATTTCTTATAGCACACTATCTTATCACATACATATTCTATAATTTCTTAGCATTTCCTAAAGTAAACTCTTCTTTCCCTTCTGATGTATGTATATTTGGCATTCAAATGCCAAATGTATATATATATATATATATATATATATATATATTGGAGTGGAAAGGAACTTTTTCTTACTTTGATCCACTTTGGGTATATGTGGAAGAATGGAATTCCTAGGTAAACTTATATGAATATTTAGTCACTTTTTTTAAAAAAGTGGAATTGCAAATATTTTTCTAGCAGGAACAAATTAATGATTCTAGTAAGAGTTTATCCATGTGACCATTTTACCATAGCCATCCCAATGTTATTTCAGTTTCTGGTGGGTAGAAGTTAAAATCTAAGAATTTTTTTCCACTTATCATTATAGCTTTTGAGCAATCTTTTATATGTTTTTTGAAGTTTTAATATCTTCTTTTGAGAACTTCTATTTAATATTCTTTGAAATGTAATTCCATGGGGAATGGGTTTTTATCCTATACTTATGTTAATTTCATATGTGTGTGTGTAATATAAGACCCTTCTCAGAGATATTTCATGTGACTATTTTTTCTAATCACTGATTCCCTAGGAAAATCATCCAAATTAGCTTTTAACATAACTTCTATCCTTCACTTGGTTAAGAATTCTCCCCTGAGTAATATTAGTAAAAAAAATACCTCATTTGGCTGTCTTTTAATTTTAAAAAATAGAAAAACCTTTTGTAGTCAGTATAAAAATCCATAAATTATATATTTCTATAATTTTGGTATTGTCAACAAATAAGAAATAATAGTGAAAACTAAAATTAGAAGTTATTGTTAAGGTTGGATAATGTAAAGTGGATGGTTCCCTATGCACAGTTGGTGAAGATAAAAATTGGGAAATAGAGGAAAATTATTTGATATAACTTTGTACTATATTAATATAAAAATAGTTAAAAGTAAGAAAAGCTTTATGTTCTTGTTTTAGATTAAAATGAAAGTGATACAATGTTAGATAGAGAAATGATTTCAAAATACTCTCTAACACCATAGCCAAATAGTCCATAATCAATTGTCATCAAAAATTAGAAACAAAATGGCATGTCAATGAAATTGGGGCATAATTTTATATAGAGGACAGCAATTCTAACTCATTGTTCTCTTGTGCTCCATTAACCTCAGGGAAAACCCATCTAGGAAGATATAAAGATAACAAAAAATGGAAAAGGACATATCCTCACCCGAGTTTTTGATCGACAGTTTCAGATATTACAGAATAGTTCAAGAAATGGAAAATTCAATTTAGTATTAGCAATTATGAAATACTCTCTGTATTGTAACGATTGGAATGACGCCACCTGCTGGATACTTACTGTAGAAGAGTTCTGCCCATGAAGGGAAGGTCTTTGAGGGCAAGACCAGGAGTCAGGAAGTGACGCGGGCTAGTGGGAGGAGGAAGGAAGAGACTGGCGCTCAGTCTCGCGCTCTTGCCTTTGGACTCTGGTGGAGAGCGGAGCTAGAAATGTGCTCTCCCTTTAATAGATAGGAATCTAGGCCTTTCTCTCTCTCTTTACCAAATTCTTCTTTTCCTTAATAAATGCTTAAAAGTCTAACTCTTGCTAAAGCTTATAATTTATTGGCGACCACTCATTAGATATTTTAGACAGACTAGCTAGAATTTTAGCCCTTAACAGTATACTTACACTGTGTTCATAAATGAATCTCTTTTCAAATGTCTTAAGCCAACCATTCAGTTACCTGAAATCTATCTCTTTTATTTGGAGCTAGAAAGGACTGTATAGCATGTCTAGTACAACTACATCACCTTAAAATGATTTTAAATCTAAGGCTGGATATAAAAGTCACACTCGTGGGCAGTATTTGAGCTAGGATCAGAATCCAGCATATATGCTCTGACTCCAAATTCAGTGGTTTGTTCATAGCTCTATTCTGCCTTGTTTCAATAACCAGAGCCCTACCAGTAAGATAGAATTAAAACTGCTTAATTTTATCTCATTGAATAGCTCCAAATGCATTATAGTTATTCCCATTTTCAAATACCAAATTAAGTTACTCCCTTCCTAGCTACCTAACTACACCAAGTAACTATCAGGTAAATCAAATGAGATAATGAATGTGGAAGGCCTTTGTAAACTAAGATGTTGTTATATAAATGCTATTATAGAGTATAATGACTTTTTTCTAATTTTATTGATAGCTAATGCATGGAAATTGAATTTGCAATTTGATACCTTTCAAACATGCTGATAAATTTATTAAAAACAACTTGGTAACATCAATAAAGCCATTTTACCAATAGGAGTTATTTAAGACTTTGTTGACATCTGATGGAACAATTCCCAGTTCCAAGGACATAGGAATTATTCCCTGAATTATTGTAGCCATAACCAGTAAAGTCTCCTTCTGTAGCCAAGTGGGAATTAAATCTAAAACACATGTAGTTGGACTCATTTCCTGTAGCCCATCAATAATATCTGACAGAAAATCTTGGGGAAAAAAATAATAGTCTCTGAAAAAACAACCTGAAAGAGCTATAGGAAGTCTAACAGCATGGTCTACAACATCCAATCAACAGGCAATTGATTCTCAAAAGTAAATCTATATTTGTGAAATAATTACAGAATTGTGGCAGGTGACTGTAGGAGCTATTACAGGAATTATTTATTTATCTCCCTAGGGTCATAGATTTTTTTTTCTTAGAGCTAGTACAAGTTAAAGACAAAAAAGTCTCATAAAAATTGCTGCTTGTAAAAATACAAAAAGATACTTTTGTGTTAGGTGTGCTAAATTCTACCCAGATGGTAAAAACTGGCAACCTTTCTCATTCAAACCCACAGGAGTCTGCAAATAGGATGTGACCTCAGGGAGTGGCCCACATTTTTTAAATCATCAGGAGCATAGTTACCTGTTAGTATCATTGGAATTTAGGATTGTGGATTTGGAGATCAAAGAGAAATGAGAGATAATCTGGTCTAAAACCCCAAAATTTATAGATCAGGAAACAGATGTAGAGTTGCACACAGTAATTACTTAGTCAATAAACAGGTATTAAGTTCTTACAATGTTCCAGGCACTGTGTTAAGTACTGGGTACATAAAAACATAAAATACAGTCATTGCTCTCAAGGAACTTATAGTCCAAATGGGGTGGGGGCAAGGACAAACATGTATAAAAAGATATATTCAAGATAGATCGGAAATGATCAACAGAGGGAAGGAAGTGTAATAGAGGTGGATGAAGAAAGGATTTTTGTAGGAGGTGAGATTTTATCAGAGACTTGAAAGAAGCCAGGAAAGCCAAGGAAGCAAAGATGAAGAGGTAGAATATTCTTGGAAAAGAGGACAGGCCCAGGAAGCAGGAGATATGTTTTATTTGAGAAACAACAAGGGGGTCAATGTCACAGGACTGAAGTATACATCTAGGAGAGAGGTTTAAGGTCTAAAAAGACTAGAATGTAGGAGGGGACAGATTGTCCTCCTATGAAAGATGGATTGGAGGAGAGAGAGAGACTTGTGGTAGGCTTACCAACTAGTAGGCAATAATAATAGTTTAGGCATAGGGTGATAAAGCCCTTCACCATGCTGATGGCAGTGTCAGAGAAGAGGTATATATGAGGTATATACCTTAGCCACAAATTGGATATGGGTTGGGGACAGGGTGCGGAGGGAAGAATGAGAGAAAGTGAAGAGTTGCATGTAACACTTGGATTTAGAGCCTTGGTTGACTGGGAATATTATGGTTCCCTGGAAATAATATGAAAGTTAGGTAGAGGGGAGGAACAAGAAGAATATGCATTTAATTAACTTCTTACTATATAACAGGCATTTTACTAAGCACTTTCCAAATATCTCATTCCATCCTCACAACCCTGTGAAGTAGATGCCATCATTATTCCCATTTTACTGTTGAGGAAACTGAGGCAGAAGATAAGTGATTTTCCAAGGATGACACAACTATCAAGTGTCTGAGGCCAGATTTGAACTCAGTTTTTTTCCTGATTCTAGGACTAGTGCTCTATCCACTATATCACTTAACTGCCTTCAGGAAAGGAATTTTGGTGAAAGATAATGAGCTCCATTTTAAACATGCAGAGTTACATGCATAATTATGAGATATCCATTTAAGATGTTCACTAGGCAATTGAGTATAGTGGTCAAGGAAAAGATTTAATGGATAAATAGAACTGAGAATCATCAGTATAGAGATTATAATTATTAAGTGGAAGATATGAGATTGGAAGCCAGCTCCTTTAACTCCAAACCCAGAGCTCATCCACATAACAAAAAAACAACCAAACAACAACAACAATAACAAACCAAGTTACTGTGCAATTATTCAAAAACAATGGTGCTATACGAAATGCAGAGACAGGCACCAAGTGACATTGACCCTTCCATTATACAAAAACTGACAAAAATATTAAAAGAAAAAGAGGAGATTAATGATTTAATTATATTAAAATAGTCATATAGGCATTTCAAAGGTTGGTGATTATATGCCATATTTCTAGAGTTTCTAATTGCCACCAAGCCATGGATCTTTTATAAATATCATCACAAATATTCCCACACCATTTATAGAAATTCTTTAATATTAGCTCACATTTATTTAGCACTTTTATCCATTATTTCTTCTGAGCCTCACAACAACTCTGTGAGGTAGTTACTGAAGGTATTGTTCTCCCTTTTTACAAATTAGAAAATGCACTGAGAGATGAAATAAATTATCTAGGGTCACATAGCCATTTGAATCTCAAAGGTGGGGTTCGAAACCAAGTCTTCTCAGTCCAAATCCAGTGTTTTCATCCATTCTAGTGCAGTACTTCTCTAGTATTTAGTTGATCATATGGCATGTTATGTGACTTTTTAGCCAATGAGGAAACTGAGAATTAGTGAGGGAGATATAAGTTGTTCATCATACTAACAGAACCAAGGTAGAAACTATGTGTCCTAACTATGCATTAGAACTTGAAGTCTCAAAGTAGAGGGTTTAGACTTAGGCGATCTCAAAGAGGTGATACAAAACTTAAAATAGCTGTTTGAATCTTTATGCAGCATACTATTGTGAATGTGAATGAATTGCCACTATATCCTCCATATTCTGAGATATCTGTATTTCAGTGACACTCACCAACACTACAAGATCTAATGTTAGTCAGAGAATGAAGTTTTTGATTATATTAAGAAGCAGTTTATAAGAGGCAGAGTATAGGGATAAAGCATGCTGAATTTGGGATCAGAGGATTTGATTCCAAATCCCAGATATGCTACTTTTTATCTTTGTGGCCTTGGCCAATGTACTTAAATACTTATGGAATCTTCACTTACCTTATCTGTAAAATCAGGGTATTAAATCTGACAACTTTCTAAGGTTTCTTCCAGCTCTAGATGTAAGACACTTCAACCTATTTGTTAATCACTCTGTTTGCAAGAATTGAGTAGGATTGTCAAAAGAAAAGGAGTTAGATGAATGTTTGTTCTTTCAACTGCACTGCAAATAGCATCTTGCAAAACCTAGATCCAAGGGCTATTTTCCTTACATCTGAGTTTCCTTTTGTTTACTCTACCCTAAACCTTTCCTCCCATATTCTTTCTCCTATCTAGCTTCGTAGCACCAAATATTATAATTCTGAAATTCTTTATGAACTGACTTGGAAAAAGGCAGCTCTAATAAATATAATGAAATGTGTAAGGTAGTAAAACTAAGAAATCTACTACTTTCTAACTTTTCTTTTCCCTTCCATTCAGGCCGCCAAAAAAATCCCAAATCAACAGTTCCATATGAAACAAAGCCACAATTGTCATGAACCCCAAAATGTTGCTGCTACAAATATCATAAACATTTTCAACATCTGGTCTAGTAATCTGCCTTCATTTTACTTTCACTTCAAAAATTAAATTTGGACCTTTATAATATGACTTCATTTTGTGCTTCTTTCTAACTCACAACTTAGTGGTTGAAAAGCATATGATCTGCATTCAGATTTTTTTAAAATACCCTCCTCTTTCTGGATGTACAATGTTCAAAGTCATAAGATATATTTCACTGTGAACTATACCCTCCATTTAAGATGCAGCTATAATTTGTTTCTCTGCAGCACATTTTCTCTAAGCTTCACAAAGCATTTTAGGCACATGAATTCATTATGCTTGGCATGCTTGGGCATCTTTGAGGTAAGTTAAAGGGTTGTAGCCAGTGAAATATGACCAACCCTAGTGGAAGTGCACCAGCTGTTAAATGGACCCTAGCTTTTTAATGGGGAATTTAAAAGAATACATTCTCATACTACCCCCTGGAAGATCTTATACAAGCAAAATATGATGATTTGGATGAGCATGCATGGGGTCAGGAAGTTTCCCAAAAAAAGGATAATTCAAAGTTAATTAAAAACTATATAGTCTAAAAACAAGCAAACAAACAAACAAAAAAGAAAATCTACTCCTTTTCCCTCTTTACCTTGTAAAGATAGAGAAACTGAGGGAAACTTTGTATTGAAGTAGAATTAGGATTTCTCCAGTTTAAATTTGAAGATATCCTGTTTCTTATTTCTGACAGAGACATAACATCCAACAGAAGAGATTATTTGACCCAATTCTAATCTTTTTTTAATTGCCTTCTTAAATTGACTTTATATAAAAATATGTATAGAGTATTCCTCTGAAATTTTCGATTGGTTAAAAAAGCAATAAGCACATAATCATGTGCCTGTTGGGAGTTATAGCCTCAATAGCATTTATTACATTATAAACTTAATTACAGAAGGGATCTGTTTATGGTTCTGAACTTTCCCAGGTCCCGAAAATTCAGTCAATGCTTGTGAGTTCCCTGAGGCCTATGAAAAATATAGAGCCTATAAACCTCTCTCACTGTCACAACTTTTAGATGAAGTCTATTCTTAATCATATAGGTGTGGTTAGTATACTTCCACCTATAAATCCATACAGAATCTGTTATTTTGTATCCATATACTGGATATTCTCCAGCATAACTGCTGAATATCTTTTAATATGTCAGTGTAGTAGAGTGGAAAAGGCCCTGAATGTGGGATTAAGGAAGACTATGGTTAAATTTTCTCTCTTTGATATTTAAAAATGATGAGGCCTTGGTTAAAACACAAACTCTTTGAGCTCTGGTTTTCTTATCAGTAAAAATGGGGAAGATATTATTTATTGTATGAAAGCTGGCTTTAGAGTCAGGAAGACCTGGATTCATCTTCTCTGACAAATACTGGCTCTAGACCTTGGACACATTCAATCTCAGTGTTCAAGGTAACTTTCTACAACTCTACTTTCCGGAGGAGGTACTTCATCCACAGATGGAGTTTACATTCATATCAGAATTTCCTACATGAACAAAATCATAAGTCTAGCCCTTATTCCTAGCTACTTCCTAAGTCTTTTGGGTTTCAAATGAGATTATGAATGTAGAACATTCTATTGAAAAAAAAGGTCATTCTCATGCACAAATAACAGAAATATGATTGTATATGAAACTCATCATCACTGTTACATGTTTCATTTCTCAAAGTATTTTATACAATTTAAAGCTCTACATAAATACTAGTCTTTATTTATTATTTTCAGGTCTCAGTACTTGAAAGAGTCATTTTTCTCAGAAACTGTTACCTTAAAAAAAAAAACAAAACTATTAACTAGTCCTTCCCTGCCTGGAATTGTGACAGTATGTGTTTTACTTCTGACCTTATGTATTGGTTCAGGAAAACTATGGATGCAACACCAAACCCCCTTGCCCTCCTACAACCCCTTGCAATAGCATCAGAATTCACCTGAAGGTATCCCTTTTGGTCTGTGTTTATTTGTGGAGAACTGGGTAGATTCAGAAGCTGAAACATAAAGATGGGCTGGTGGAAAAAAAAAAAACATAAGCCAATGGCTAATTAGCTGGTGGTTTACCTAAATTCTTTGATAGTCTGAATCTCCTGGCCCCACTCAGATACAACAGTGTAGAAAACAATACAGAACAATGCAACCTATAATGCCCACAACTAGATAGTAAATTCTGTGTCCTGTTCAATCTTTGTTTCCCCCTCACCCAGTAACTAGCACAGTACCTTGCACATTGAAGTGTTCAACAAATATTTCTTGAATCTCAATAAAGCATAATTAAACAGACTAATACATAGGAATATATACATGTGCACTTGCACATACACACATGCATATACACCTCTTTGGGGTGAGGGAACTCTAGATGGTAAGTGCCAGATTACCACTGGCAGTGAGAGCAAGATGTTACCACTGGAAGAACTCTCATTCTTAGGGCCTGGAGCTGAGGATAATAAGCTACTATGAAAAGCTGAAAAAAAAATCATAAATTTTAAATAATGATGGATTCATAAATGAGTTAAGCCATATTGTGTTAACGTTTTTCCATAAGATCATTGGGGTAGGGCCAAAGTTACCGTAGATATAATTGACTCCAACTCTTTTACTTTAGAGATGTAGAAACTGAAGCCTAGAAAGGTTAAGTAATTTGCCCAGAGTCACACAGTTTGTAAATGTCAGAGGCAGAATTTGAATCCGGGTCCTTCTGATTCAAAGTCCAGCATTCTTTCCACTCTAACAATAAGAATATATGCAAAGAGGGGGCAGCTAGGTGGCACAGAGGATAGAGCACTGGCCCTGGATTCAGGAGGACCTGGGTTCAAATCTGGCCTCAGACACTTAACACTTACTAGCTGTGTGACCCTGGGCAAGTCACTTGACCCCAATTGCCCAGCAAAAAAAAAAAAAAAAAAGAATATATGAAAAGGTCATAAACTAACTCCTTTTAGACATACCCAAAAGGTATCCTTTGCTTAGCTTCTCTTTTGTTCTGAATGGCAATAATATTAAGAAGTAAAATAGTGCTTTCCTCCAAAGTGTCTATAACCATTTCCTTTTTGAAAAAACTCTTAATAGATTCCAAAGAGGAAAAAAAACATACATAATTAAAATTAATTTCTATAATAAGTTAGTTTTCACTATAAGAAATAGCACTTGTAAGACTGCCATGTCTAACAGAGAAAAGCATGTTGCTGTTTTACTCCCTTGCGGGCAGGCACCATGATATGCTACTTAGTAATGTTAAGAGAGAACATGCTGGTTTTTTTTTTCATGGCGCCGGCGCAGCAGGGATACCGGCTTCAGGACGTCGGGTCCAGGGGCGACATGTATTACAAGTTCAGCGGCTTCACCCAGAAGCTGGCTGGGTCTTGGGCTTCGGCCGCCTACAGCTCGCAGGGTTTAAAACCAGTGGCACCCTCAGAAGCACCACCTATTATATTTGCTACACCAACAAAATTTGCCTCAGAGACAACTACCTATGATTATGCTGGGAAAAACAAGGTTCCACAGCTGCAGACATTTTTTCAGAAATCTGATGGTATACCTGTCCACTTGAAATATGGCCTACCTGACCAAATGCTCTATCGGACCACCATGGCTTTGACCCTGGGAGGGACCATCTACTGCCTGATAGCCCTCTACATGGCTTCACAACCCAAGAATAAATGAGTCAAAGTTCACAAGACTGATTTATTAACCAGAGTTTTGGCATAAAACCCTTTGAATTTTCTGTTTTCCTAATTGCCAGTGAATTCACTGACCTGTGTGGTTTATATTCTTCAGACAGAATTTGAAGGCTTATCAATAAGTGAATGTTTTGGTTAGTTGGTTTGTGAAAATAAATGGATTATCAGAGCACATTAAAGAGTTAGCTATTATTTAAACAAAGGTGATGATGCCCCTATAATTTGGGCTCCCTTATCTCTCCAGAGGTTGGCAGGCTGGCTCATTAACAATTCACTTGATGAAGCCACCAGGGATTTGTGGTGCCTTTCAGAGGCCCCTCGAGAAAGACAGACTGCAAGTAGGGGAAGCATTTCTGTAACCAGATGTGCTGACTGAGGAATGGGGGGGGGGGGATTCACTGAAGCCAGAACCAGTGACAGGAAGTCCTTTGCCTTCCTGGTGCCAAAAATCTGTTCTTTCTGACACCACAAATTTCACTGGGAATTTAATTAGCTGTTAATTTGGGGAAATTTTTCATCTTGCAGCATGCTGTTCATAGAAATTTTTTTTGTTAACTATCCATATACCCATAACTTTGCCATGTAGTTTCAAAAGGGTTATATGCCTGATCTCTGGCCTCTTTAAATATTCCAGAGATGAAGATTCTGTATTTATTCCATGGGAACAGAACAGCTCTTAATAAAGTTTTGCACTTTGGACTGGACTGTTGTACAGTTCATCTCTCCTGGCGATTCTCCTTTACTCTTGTTAAATGCTCTAGCTTTAAGGTATAATTTATTTTTGCTTGTGGAATAAATACATGAATGAGAAAAAAAAAGAGAGAACATGCTGGGATACTGCATAATACAAGCTACACTTGTATTTAAACACTTGTGGAGAACACAATAAATGCGTGTCCCAGACAAATAAAAATATCTTTAATCACTCAGGAGCTAGAGAATGAGAAAGTATATCAAAAGCTGCCTTGAGTTCGTGAATTCTTAGCAATAAGATAAAAGTTGATTGGCTGTCTACACTAAGACCTACACAAATATGGTAAATCCAAAAAGTGAACCAGCCCTGCTCAGAAACAGAGAGGTAAAGATTTCTATGCTGTGTCAGGGCCAGGAGTGATTAATTGTACTTCCAGCCTGGGAAGAGTAAGAAGAGGAGGAGGAGGAAGAGGAAGAGGAAGGAGGGAAGAAGGGGAAAGGAAGGAGGAGAAAAACAGTAACTTATTTTCATAGCATCATATATTTAACTCTGGACTGGACCTTGGAAGCTACTGTGCCCAATTCACACATTTTACAGATAAAGAAAATTTGCCCCGAATAGTTGAAAAGACTTCTAAGAGTCACCCAGTTAGAAAGTGCCTGAGAAGGGAATTAATCCAAGCTTTCTTTGACTCCAAATCTAAGGCTTTATGCAATACACCATAATACCTCAGTAACTTTATCATTTAGCTCATTTAGGAAATTTTAAAAGGTTCATAATAAAGTAAGGAGTCACAGTAATTTGGGACACTATGGGACTAATCTCCTCTGTCTCCAAAAGATTGGCTATGTACTCTTCAAGTCACCTTCCTCCAGTACTGCAGAAGGTTTCTGAGCCTAAATAGGCTTACACCTCATTGGAGAGAATGAGATTACTATAAATTCAAAGGTACAGAATGAAAATATCACAGATAGGCCACAGCACAGTGTAAGAGCTGCACATATTTAGCTAAAAAGTAACAGGAACAGGCTATTTCCTACTGAGCTGTGCTGAGGCACTACACAGAGGGGGCTGATTCATTTTAAGGACCAAATCCAAGGAATTATGCAGAGTTAAAAGGGCCATGGGGAAGCATTACTCTCTCTATGCCTGGAAGGAAGTGTGACATTCTTCACCTTACCTCCTGAAAAGCCATAAAGTAACACCAAAGCAAATTTAAGAGTGGGGTAGTTTGCTCATATAGAGCAAAGATTAAGACAAATATTCAATGAAAAAAGCAATAGGGCATCAAAAATGATATGCATTTTATGAATAAGGAAATCATACATCAAGTAATTAATTCAATCAATAGCTATTGAGCATCTCTTATATATAAGGCATGGTACTAACAAGGTTTTATAGATTCTTTGAAATTACTTTTTTAAAAAGGACTAAACTAAATGATTATTGTAATTATAATTAAAAATAAGTAAAATCTTTGAAAATTATTTTTAATTTGAAATTCATCAAACTACTCAGTATAAAAGGTCATTGTTATTAATCCTATTTTACCCAAAAAATAGACACAGGAAAAAAAACATAAGCATCATATTGAGATGAGATGAATAGCTTAAAAGAAATAAGAAATGGAATCAGAGCTTCCATATCTCTTTACTCTTTAAGTGATAGATACACAGGATTGTATGATATGATTATGGATTTGAGTCAGATTAAACTCTGACCATGGGGTCTGGACCTGCCCCAGTATAGTTTGTTTAGAAGTTTATTGCTTGTCAAAATTCTCACTGTCTCCTTTAAGTTTTATTGCCAATTAACAGTATTTTTACTTCTGCTCAGTCTCCCCACTTGTCAGCTACATATTAGTTTTGTCTGCAATCTATCATGTGTCAGAACCCCAGTCAGTGGGTCAGGGAGTTAGCCCACCAATTCAATACTCGGGACTCAAGAAGAAAGGATGGGACTCGGCACAGGATGCAGCCATTGAGTTGAGACCAGATGTTAAGTAACATTGTCTCTTTTTCTCAGAGCAGAATCCCCTTGGCCCTGGGGTCCCAACATAGCCGAAGATAAATTTTAACCCTGTCATCCTTATCTTTAGAGACAGGGGCCTGGAGAGGGGAGTCAGTGGGAACTGTGAGATGTGAAACATCTGACTCTCACTCCCCTGTTTCCTTATCCTTTGGTTTGACCTTGTTCCCCCTCCTCTTTTCCCCCTTGTTCCTGGAACACGTATGCATGTCTCCATACATTGATCACGAGCTGAACACGCACCCTGGGTGAGACAGGATTGGATGTTAGATTGTGAGCTCATCCACCCTAGGTGTACGTGGGGACAGTCCTTTTCAAGATTACTATAAAAGCCTAGAGGATTGGGCATATCTTTGCAAGACTTCAATGTGTAATTGGGTTTTGCCCGTCCTCATAAGGATGTAATAAATCTGTCTCTGCTTGACTTGATATGACAGTCAGTGTCTTTTACTAATTATGGAGATTGAAGACATGGATTTGAGTCCAAACTCTGACACTTACTGACTTTATTACAAGAGGGAATTCACTTCTTAACATCAAGTGAACAAACATTTCTCTTTTTTAATCATAAAAGTATTTTATTACTTTCTAGTTACATGTAGAGATAGTTTTCAACATTTGTTTTTATATGATGTCTAGTTCCAAATTTTTCTCTCTCCCTTCCTTCCCTACCCCCCACAACAGAAAGCAATCTGATATAGATTATATATGTACAATCACATTAAATATATTTCTATACTAGTCATGTTGTGAAAGAAGAATCAGAACAAAAGGGAAAAACCTCAAAAAACAAAAAAAGTAGAAATAGTATGGTTCAATCTGCATCTAGATTCTACTGTTCTTTCTTTCTTTCTTCCTTTCTTTATTTTCGGATTTGGAGAGTATTTTACATCATGAATCCTTTGGAATTATCTTGGTCCATTGTATTGCTGAGAAGAGTTAAGTCTACCACAGTGCATCATCACACAATGTTGTTGATACTATGTACTATGTTCTCCTGGTTCTGCTCATCTCACTCAGCATCAGTTCATGTAAGTCCTTCCAGGTTTCTCTGCTCATCATTTTTACAGCACTATAGTATTCCATTACATTTGTATACCACAACTTATTTACCCATTCTCCAGTTGATGGGCATCCCCTCATTTTCCAATTCTTTGCCACCACAAAAAAGAGCAATTATAAATATTTTTGGACATGTGGGTCCTTCTCCCTTTTTTATGATCTCTTTAGGGTAAAGACCTAATAGTGGTATTTCTGGTTAAAAGCATACACACAGTTTTATAGCCCTTTGGGGATTCTTCCAAATTACTCTCCAGAATGGTTGGATCAGTTCACAGTTCCACCAACAATGCATTAGTGTTCCAATTTTTCCACAACTTCTCCAACATTTATAATTTTCCTTTTTTGTCATATTAGCCAATCTAATAGATGTGACATGGTACCTCAAAGTTGTTTTAATTTGCATTTCTCTAATCAGTATTTATTTAGAGCATTTTTTCATATGGCAATATATAGCTTTGATTTCTTCATCTGAAAACTGCCTTGAACAAGCATTTCTTAAGGGATTACTATGTGCCAGGTGCTGTGCTAAGTACTGTGAATAAAAATACATGCAAAAAGAAAGACCTTGAGGAGCTTACATTATAATTTGGAAAGACAAACATATGGGTATGATGGAAAAAGTTGAGTCAGAAGAGCAACCTTGAAAAGAATGAAGGAGTGAAAGTGGCTGGTCTGGGCACTTTTCTTAAAATGAAAGTTTCCTCATTTGTATATATGGGCATACACATATCTCCATTTTTTACAGCTGGTTGTTAGGGAGAAAACATTCCAAAACATGTAAACCTTTTAAAAAATTATGAGAAAGTGCACTATCATTAAGTAGTTTTTATTGAAAATCAAAAGAAATGGTGTTCTAAAATCAAAATTCTCCCAAATGACCTTGAACAACCACTGATAAGTGTTATTTTTGTACTAACTTACCATTCAGTCTTCAAGATAATATTGCTATATCATTTACCTTTCTCTGTGTTCCCTGTAGATAACATTTCACAGCAGCTATATTACCTTTTGAATACTACATATATTACCTGAATACTACAAGCATTCAGTCATAAAATATTGCTTCATATGCATTTAATACTAGCTCATGTGTATGTATGCACACATGTGTGCATGCATATGTGTATTGGACATACATAATGAATCAAAACTTTTAGAATACCTGCATTCATTCACATGCATACATGAATTTATACAGCCTACATATACAATGCATATAGATAGATTACACACATATAAAATACATGCATGTATACATACATATTACTTAATTTTGCCAAGGCTGAAAAATTCTAATCACTACAGGGACTTGGACATATTATCTGACTCGGGCCAGCTCACCACTCCCCAAATAACTGGCCCTACAACTATCTCCCAGAGGCTCAGTATTTTGATGCTGAATTCATTTCAGCTCAGAACTCTCAAGCTCCAATGACTGACCTGCTTCAACTTCCCAGTAGCTGGAATCATAGACATGTGCCATCATGCTCAGCTACATATAATAATTAAAGTTGTTTTATGCTGTAAAATATCACAGAAGGCTTGTCATCAAACGGTGAATGTTTAGAGTCAAAGCAATTTTCAGAGAAAAAGGTTTGGCAGAGCTCAGATAGGCTTGGGAAGAGCATATGTCCACATGGATTAAATTACAGATCCTTGGAGTATGGAAGTATGCCACAGTCACAGAAAGCATCCTTTAGGTGCTTCCCAATGGTTTACACAATCTACAATATTATAGAATTATCGTGGAAGTTCATTTTCTGTTACATAATATGCCATAATGAAATTGAAAATTAAAATTTCCTTGAAACATTTTAATACATAAATCAATTTTTTTTATAATAATAGTTTCCAGGAATCACCTCTGAGTTTTTTTTTCCTCAAAAATCTACATTATAGGGGCAGCTAAGTGGCACAGTGGATAAAGCACCAGCCCTAGAGTCAGGAGGACCTGAGTTCAAATTTGGCCTCAGACACTTAACACTTACTAGCTGTGTGACCCTAGGCAAGTCACTTAATCCCAATTGCCTCACAAAAAAAAAATCTACATTATACCTTTTTATTGTTCATAATATGAAAGCCATTTCCCTAGATAAGTAAATTTTACAAACCTTCTAAATATTAAAAACTGTGTTTTGCTTTACTCATTGAGTCCCATAGAAAAGAAAAAAATACTCAAATTTCAATTTATATTTAAAAATGTATTCTGACAATAAAGGAGAGCACATTTCCCTTAAGACATAACCATTTTTCGGGACAGCTAGGTGGCACAATGGATAGAGCACTGGCCCTGGATTCAGGAGGACCTGAGTTCAAATCTGGCCTTAGACACTTGACACTTACTATCTGTGTTACCCTGAGCAAGTCACTTAACCCCAATTGCCTCACCAAAAAAAAAAACAAAAAACAAAGCAAACAAACCAAAAAAGGCATAACTGTTTCTTTGTGCAGACTATCACTTGCAAAACTCTACTTAAGAAAATAGTTTTGTCAGCTCAGTAATATGCAACAGATTTGGTCTCCAATTGCCTTAGGTCTGCTTAGGAATAACAAGGTTAACATCTCACTTTAATTCTTTCCATAAATTGTGGTTTTAGGAACTACAGATATTCTATAGTTATACAAATATAGTGCACTGGAACTCTACTTCTACTCCTCCCCCCAAACAGTACCCAATGACATTCTTGACACTAAAAAATTATGTTCTTCATTCTAGAAAATGTGAATACAATATTCAATAGCTAAGTGGTACAATGAGCTTGGAATCAGGAATAAGTGACTTCAAATCTAGCCTCAGACACTAACATCACTCAATCTCTCATACTCAGTTTCCTTACATGCAAAATAAAGAAATAGGACTAGATAGTGTGTAGGGTCCTATCATGCTCTATATCTATGATGCTAGCTGTTATAACCAAATGTAATGGGGGAAATGGGGTACAGGTAATATCAGGGGTTGGGGTTCTTAGGAATTCCTCTTTAAAGAATTACACCCTCTTGCACACAAAAGTGGTTAGAATAAGGTGGTAGTTTATTTAGGAGGCAAGGGAAGGGAAGGGTGGGGGGAGGGAAACCATGAAAGAAATCCTTGGACTTTTCATGGGGAGATTGGCATAAAGCACATGGCTCAGAGGTACCAAATCTCCTCGAACAGGAGACTGGAAGGTACTTTTATAGGGGACTGATGGGGGTGGACCATCTGCCCGTGAAAAGTTCCTTTAGTGAGAGAGGACCATCCCCCACTGGTAGTAGCTGGGGAAATTGGGTGAGGAGTGGAGGACCATCCCCCACTGGTAGTGACTAGAGGAATTGGGTGAGGGGTGGCTAAGGATCCCTCTTCAGAACACAAAGGCTGCAGCCACACCCAAATTTATCTCCCCAGGGTAAGGGAGACCAGAATGAAGGGTAGGAATCCCAAGCTAGCTCAGTCCAATTTGGTTCAGCTTATCTCTCTAGGCGTTATCTGTCCTCTGGTTTAGTTTCTCAAGGAGAAGTTTCCTTGTTGTGCCCCAGATAATTTCTGGGGTGCTCTGCACCCCATGACACAATCTTAAGGCTGATATATGGCCATGTGGAAACAAAGATATTCCAGTCACATAAGAGAAGTTTTACTTTATTTTCATTTTAGTCTTTTTATTAAATATAGTCAATACCCAACTGTCACTTGGTGAACATTTGAAACATTGAAACAAAGAATTTTGATAGTTCTATGGTTTCTTTAGATTTTTTTTTCCTTAATTCAGGCATGATTTTTTGTTTTACAAATCAGTTTCTGTTTTATGCAGTTCCTTTCCCATATTTGTCTCACCTATATTGACCCTCTGTTCCTACCAATAGAGGCAAGATTGGCTCCTTTGTCATTAAAAATAAAGACAATATGTATTTTTCTGTGACAAATAGCCTCAGCTTTCTGTACTTCCAACATCACCATCACCACCATCACCAACAAAAAATCCATGGGACAAGAAGTTCGAAAACCAAATGACATATCAATATGTTGTGCTTTTACTTATGACTTTCACTATTCTATTTTACAAGCACCAATTACATATAAAGGTCATATGCTTATTTCCATGTCACAAAGGAAAAAGTTAAGATGAGACATGTTTATAATTTTTCTGGTCTTACAAATCAATAGAGATTTATAATTTTAAAAGTTAAAAAATAATTCATGTTAAAGACATTGGAGAGAAGTAGGAAAAATACTTCAAGAATGTTTGTGGGGTAAAGAGGATTACAAAATTTGGGGGTACATCTTTCTGATTTTAATAAATATTTGTTGAATCCTACTCAGCATTGAATTGAACTTTGAAAGATGAGTAGGAATTCTATGGGTGATTAAAGATAAAATAATTCATTAAAAGTATGGTCATAGAGGAAGAAAGCTTTAGAGATACTTCAAGGAAAGAAGAATGCATAACAGACAGTACTATGAGACACATTTGGAAATGAAAGGTGATACCAGATTGTAGACCTTTGAATTCCGTGTATAAATTGGTTAAGCTGTATTCAGTAGATAAATCAACCTGAGTTTTTCCCCTTCTTGTTTTTTTGTTTTGTTTTGTTTTTAAAAAATAAACAGGTCAGATCCAGAATGGTGGAGGAAAGACAGTGACTTTTCGGAGCTCTCCCCAGGACACCTACAAATACCTTCAAATAATGCCACAAGATAATTCCTAGAGCAGTAGAACTCATGAAAGGACAGGGAGAAATAATTTTCCAGCCAAAGACAACTTAGAAGCTTAGCAAGAAAGATCTGTTGTACCAGTGTAAGAGTGAAGAACAGTCCAGGGCAGGCCATGCCAGCACTGACACAGCTCCAGCAAACCAGGAGAAGGCCTTATGAGCCACTGAACCAGCAGCATCAGCAACTGCTTCTGGAACTCAGCCTACAGATGGTAAGGAAGTTGAGCAATTGGCCAGAAGGAGATTACAAGGGTCTTTTTGCTAGCACTGAGGCAGGATTCTGTTGTTTTGTCCATACTCAGATTCAGGTCACAGATTTGGGTTGTGGTCCCAGCCAGGGGAGGAGCACAAGCAAATAGGAACTTTAAACTACACTGCAGTAAGACTCTGTTCATAGTTCCAGGGTAGAAAAGCAGGCCTGTGGTTGATTGCAAACCAGAACACAGGACAGGAGAGTAGTAAAGATACCTCAACTTAAATCACATTACCTTTGAAGAACTAAAAACTTATGAATCCCCAGAATTATCTCTGAAAATAGTTGCACAAACCCCATGAAACTTGGGACAGTGCACTCTCCACCCTGGAAACAGTGCTCCTCTTTAACAAAGAGTTAAAAGTCAAGAAATAGGCTAGGGAAATGAGCAAAGAGAAAAAAAAGTTTCTATGATAACAATGAAGATCAAAATACACCCTCAGACAAAGGTAAGAAAATCAAAACTCCTACATCCAAAGTTTTCAAGAAAAATATGAATTGGTCTCAGGTCACAGAAGTGCTCAAAAAGGACTTTGAAAATAAAGTAAGACAAGTAGAAGAAAAAATGTAAGATGAGTAGGATGCTTTCAGAAAAGTCTGGAAAGATTTAAATGAGCAGCTGCAAAGTGAAATGTACTGTGTTCAAAGTAACAGCAGTTGTGTGAGATGTTCCACTGACTTGGCTATTCACAGCAATACAATGATCCAAGACCAACTCTGAAGGACTTATGATGAAAAATGTGTTCCATCTCCAGAGAAAGAACTAATGATATCTGAATACAGATTGAAACATAATTTTTAGCTTAATTTTCTTGAGGTTATTTTTTTGTCTGTTTTCTTGAACAACCTGACTAATATGGAAATGTTTTGTATGACTACAAATGTGTAACTTATATTGAATTTCTTGACTTATTAAAGGTGGGTGATGGGGAAGGAGGAAGGAAGAGAATTAGGAGCACAAAGTTTAAAAAGTGGATGCTAAAAATTGTTTTTCCATGTAATTGGGATTATTGATAATAATATTAATAATAATTATTATTTTATTTAAAGTTTTGAGTTCCAAATTCTCTCCCTCCTTCCCTCCCTCCCTCCTTCCTGGGGCAGTAAGCAATTAGATATAGATTATACATGTGCAATTAAGTAAAACATTGCCATATTAGTCATTTTGTATTAAAAAAAGCTTGATTAAAAGAAAAAATGAAAGAAACTGAAAAAATAGCATGCTTCAGTCTGCGTTCAATCAATATCTGTTCTCTCTTTGGAGGTAGATAGTATGCTGTACCATTAGTCCTTTGGGATTTTCTTGGATCATTATATAGCTGAAAATGGTTGTCTTTCATACTTCTTCATCAAACAATATTGCTATCACTGTGCACCTTCTCCTAGTTCTGCTCACTTCACTATACAAGCCTGTCTGAAACAATCCTGTTTGTCATTTCTCACATATGGCACAATAAAATTTTCTTACAATCATATATCACCACTTATTTAGCCACTCTCCAATTAATGGGCTTGCTTTTGATTTCCAGGTCTCAGCCACCACAAAAAGAGATGATATAAATATTTTTGTACAAATAGGATTTTTTTTCTCTTTTTTGGGATGTCTTTGGGATATAAGCCTAGCAGTGATATTGCTAGGTCAAGGGGTATGCATAGTTTGATAGCTCTTTGGGCATAATTCTAAATTGCTCTTTAGAATGACTGGATCAGTTCACAACTCCACCAATAGTTGATTAGCATTCCAATTTTCCCACATCTCCCCCAACATCCAACATTTTCCTTTTGTTTTTGTTTTACTCACCACTATGATAGATGTAAGGTGATACCTGAGAGTTGTTTTAATATGTATGTATCTGATTAATAGTGATTTAGAGCATTTTTTTCATATGGCAGTAAACAGCTTTGATTTCTTCATCTTAAAACTGCCTATTCATACCTTTGAATATCAATTGACAAATGATTTTATTTTTATAAAATTATCTTAGTTCTCTATATATTTGAGAAATGTAACCTTTATCAGTGATATTTATTTCAGAAATTCCCAGGTTTTTGCTTTCCTTACAATCTTGGTTACATTACTTTTGTTTGTACAAAAGCTTTTTTTTAATTTATATTTTCAAAATTATGTATTTACCTTTCATATTCCTCTCCCTCCCTCTCTCTCTCTCTCTCTCTCTCTCTCTCTCTCTCTCTCTCTCTCTCTCTCTCTCTCTCTCTCTCTCTCTTTTTCTCTTTTGCGGGAATGTGGGTTAAGCCCAGGGTCTCCCAGCTAGTAAGTGTCTAGTGTCTGAGATCTGAGGCAGGATTTGAACTCAGGTACTCCTGAATCCAGGGCTGGTGCTTTATCCACTGTGCCACTTAGCTACCCTCAACTTGATTATTTTTAACCAGAGAAGTGGGACCGCCATAAAAATATGCAACAGTCACTTTCTTGCTGTCTCTATTGCATAAAAATCAGTTGTTTTTCATTTTCACCCCTCTTGCAGTATTTTCCAGTATCCCTAAGAGGGTGAGGTAACTTTTATCTCTGCCTTTGACTCAAGCCTTCACTGATATTCCCCCAATTTTAGAGATCCAAGAACTCCAGTTCCTTTAACTGCTTAACAATTAGCTTTTTGTAAAAGCATATATGCTTCAAAGTTATTCCAACAACAAACAAAATATAAAGGGAAGTTTCCATAAGGAATGATAAAATGTCTCTTCATCATCTGTTGCTTTAGGAATTCACATAATTTGAGGCATAGGAAGACAGCAGAAAGCTGTAGATAAATTGGCAGGAGACCAGCAGGCAGGTAACAGGATTCTAATATTTTTTCTACCAATAAATATTTGGAAGATTTAAGTTATTCTTTCAAACTCTGAATATGGGCTCTGTAATGCTTGTATTAACCAATTAAATATGCTAGTGCTTTCCTTTTTCACAGGGGAATCAGATAATGGCATAGCACAACAATTAGCCAATCAGGAAGACCTCTGATGTCCAGAGTGGCTTGACATACCAACAATCCTTTGAGGTGACCCAGAGTGAACCCAGCTGGACGTGCAAAAAAAAAAAATCAGCAACTCTGAAGGTAATTAAGCTCATACCATCTTTAAAACAGACCCTGAACTGTTTGGTGATTTATGGACCTTCAAAAGATATCCTTATCTTCAGAGATTCTACTAACTGTTGGTTATTGGGTGGGTTCTCAGACACATCCTCTTTTGTGGCTTTTGGGGACATCCCCTTAGCTTCTTATTTTTGTTCAAGCCTTGACTTATAACCAAGAATACCTTCTGATTTGTGTATCAAAGGGCCAGAGCTGAACTCCTGGAATTCCTCACTCTATTTCCTGGATCTCCCCCTTCCCTTGGGAAGGGGGTCCCTGCCTCATTCCTGCCTAGGATCTCCCACATTTCTCCCCAATTCCCTGCCTTCCTTGATTTAAAAAGCATAAATATCTCACTCTTTCTAACTCCCCTTTGAATAGACGTGGATACTGTCTCACTTTTTGAACTTGCAAAGCTCCTTCTGAGACAATAAATAAATTTACAAACTTTGTAAACTATGGTAGGACTCTGGCTTATTCCAGGTCTCCCTTTTTGGACATGGGGTTTCTTCCATTTTAACAGTTCACAATGGGTTTTATTTGAAAAAAACTCACCTTTTTTTCTGCAAAATAATTATGCTTGAAATAAATCATCTATAAAATTTTATTATTCCATGGAAACTGAGTCAGAAGAAAGGAATAGTAATACTATAGAATAATCATTTTACTTTATTTTTTGTAACATTGTGAAATAATATCAGCTTAAACGTGAGGTGATAATAGCATATTCAAAATCAGAATTTTTTAAAAAAGCAACGAAGGCTTAAGATGAATGAAATAAAGCCATATGTAAGCAATTCCAAATTCTAATTCTATTTAATAAAAAGCTTTTACTATAAATTATGATGTTCCTTTGTATTTTCCCCAATACTATTCATGATAACAATTTTTAAATATGGAAAGCCTTTTCAAAAGCATATTCATATATAAAATTTCATTTCTACAAAATATTTCATTACCTCTAACAATGATGAGACTGTAGAATGAAACTAGGGGTTTTGAAAAATAAATGACCAGGATTAAAAAGAAGAGGAAATTCACAAAAAGATGAGGTGAAAGTTATTTGAATGTAAATGCATATGTACCCATATAGGTACATACACATATGCATATGCATATGGAGAGAGAGAGAGAGAGAGAGAGAGAGAGAGAGAGAGAGAGAGAGAGAGAGAGAGAGAGATTAAATTCTATTTTACATAACTATATGCCAAAGAGACAGAGCAAATAAAATGTGCTTTGGAGAGTGTTTAGGAAAACTATGATACTGCAGGGCCTCAGAACTTTACTAAATGAGCATCAGCTGAAAGAACTAGATATGTTTAGCATGGAGAAAGACTTGATGAGAAGTATTAAAGCTATGTTGAAGTAACTGAACAACTGTCATGAGAAAGAAAGATTGTTCTGTTTGGCCACATAGGGCAGCACTAGGACCTTTGGGTATAAGTTTAAAAGAGGATAACTTAATCTTCGTGTCACAAAAAACAAACAAACTGTGAGATTTAAAATTGGATATTAGATCATAAATCTCCCCTACTTAACCTTTCCCTTAATTTATCTCCCAGACTAGTAAATGGAAGAAGCTTTCGGATTTCTAGATAGACCTTTTATTGTAATGGTAGTCACAAGGTGATGTTGATTAGAAGGATAGGAAAGTAGAAACACAATACAAATCATCTTAAGTCTAAGCTTAGACTATATTCCTTATAAAAACTCACCAAAGCCGAAGGCCACCTTTGGAGAGAGAGAGACCATCTGTACAGCACAGTCAGGAGACCAGCAGAGCAGGAAAAAGCTCCACTTCCATTCTCTCCTTGCCTTTTAAGCTCGCACCCCGGAAGTCGAGTGCATAGCAGGCAGTCTGACATGTGCAGCAGGCGCACTGGCGTGCGTAACTCATGCCATTGGTCTCCTCCCCGAAAGGGTGGTCCTTAAAGAAAAACTGGCGTCTTTCAGTTATCCTAACCGACTATTAAAAAACTTTCATATTTTTTTACCACAAAGCAAAATAAAACTTTATGAAAATTAGAGACATCCAAATATAGAATAGACTGCCATAGGAGTTAAGGGATTTCTTCTCACTAGAGTTCTCTAAGAAAAGAATAAATAACCACTTGTTGGTGATCTTGTTTAGGGATTCTCTTTCACATATGCACTGGACTCTATGGCTATTAGTATCCCTTTAAAATATGAAATTCCATGATAATTTTTTAAAACCAAAAGAAAAACCCCAAAATATAAAACAGGAAATAGAGAATTGGAGCTTTATAATCATTGGAAATGCAATCAAGTAAGGCTCAAATTAACTGCCAAAGTATGTGGGGCAATTACAATCTGGTCTAAAAGGACATACTAATATTTGAAAAAGAAAAAAAAAATTCCTGTGCTCTGGAAACTTTACAAACACACAGAGAAAGACAGAGACAAAGACAGAGACAGAGAAATAAGGTGACTTGCCAAATTATTTCTATAAAACAAATATCATTATACCATCTAAACTAGATATAAGAATTGAAAAATAATATAGACCAATATCATTTATGTATATGCATGTAAACATAATAAATAAAATATTACCATAGAATATGTATTAAAATATTCATTTTTATAAATTTAATGTATACCAAGAATTCTAAGACAGTTCAATACTAGCTGAAAAATGAACACAATTAATCATTTTAAAAATGTGAATAATAGAAATTATGTTATTATTAAAATACATGAGGAAAAATATCACTTCTGTAAAATATAGCTTTAAAAATAAAAAAGTAGAGAAACAAGGAGAATTTTGTTTAATGTGAACAAGGGCATCTAAAAAAAGAGCCAAAATTATATGTAAAGGAAAAATACCAGAAAATTTCTCAAGAAAATAAAGCAAATGTACACAGTTTCCCTTCTTAGTTGACATAGTCCTAGAAATAATATAGCACAGCTAAGAATTAGTTAATAGAAAGGAATACAGATGCAAAGAAAGAAAGGAATTGATTTTGATAAATCACTAATAATATGTAAAAGAGGAAAAACTAATTCATAAGGTGATCTAAAAATGATTTCTCTATCTTTGAATATTTAATATATACTTAAAATTAATTGTACCTGAGAAAAGTGAATGGTTTTATAGACAATCTTCTGTTTTTATTGGCTTAGTATATTAGAATGTTTCCGGCCAAGTTATATTCATAATAGGAATCCATGGCTGTTTCAACATCAGAAAAGTAATAAATATAAAATTCACATTAAAAAACTTCAAAAGCAAATGGTCGGGGGCAGCTAGGTGGCACAGTGGATAAAGTACCAGCCCTGGATTCAGAAGGACCTGAGTTCAAACCTGGCCTCAAACACGTTACACTTACTAGCTGTGTGACCCTAGGCAAGTCACTTAACCCCAATTGCCTCACCAAAAAAAAGCAAATGGTCATTTCAATAAATGCAGAAAAGTTAGATAATATACAATAACCACATATGCTAAAAATAACCCAATATGTAAGCATATATAGTAGCATTTTTCTTAATATCAATAAAACTATCTATTTAAACCCAGAAACAAATGTCACATGCATTGAAAATATATTAGAGGGGCAGCTAGATGGCGCATTGGATAAAGCACTGACCCTGCATTCAGGAGGACCTGAGTTCAAATCCAGCCTCAGACACTTGACACTTATTAGCTGTGTGACTCTGGGCAAGTCATTTAACCCTCATTGCCCTGGAAAAAAAAAAAAGAAAGAAAAAGAAAAAAGAAAAGAAAATATATTTGAAGCTTTCCCTATAAATATAAGGATATAACAATGACAACCTTTTTTCCTCAGCTATGAATAGACATAGTTCTAGGTATGCTAGAAATAGCAATAAAAGAAGAGAAATAAAGCATGAAACTGGCAAAAAAGAAAGGAGATAAAACTATCCTTATTTGGTTACAATTTCATGGTTTACATAGAAAATACCTAGGGAACTAGAAATGAAATCAATAGAGAAAATTCCTAGTTTCAGCAAAATTGCAGACTCCAAATAAACCAACAAAAATAAAATTTCATTATATAACAAAAGCCAGCAGGCAATTATAGAAATATAAGTCCCATTCAAAATTACTACAGAATGAATAAAATACCTGGGTGTCAATCTGGTAAACCATATGCAATATCTGTAGAGCTCAAATGACAAAATAATTCATAAACAAATAAGAATTTAAATAACTTGAAATATATTCAATGTTCATGGCCTACTCATGAGAAAATACTAAAAATTAACATGATATCCAGAAAAATTTACAAGGTTTATGCCATACTGATCAAACTACCAAATGGATACTTCACATAAATGGATAATACAATAACAAAATTTATTTGCAGCAACAAAAGCCCTAGAATATCTGTAGAAATAATGAAAAGGCAGGTATTAAGGGAGAATAGGACTTTGAGAACTCATACTATATTATATTGCAGGAATCATTAAAATCATTTGAGGGGCAGCTAGGTGGCACAGTGGATAGAACACCGGCCCTGGGGTCGGGAGGACATGAGTTCAAATGCGGCTTCAGACACTTAACACTTACTAGCTGTGTGACCCTGGGCAAGTCACTTAACCTCAATTGTCTCACCCCCCAAAAAAATCATTTGATAGGAGAGAGGGGGAGAAAGAGAGGGGGGGGAGAAAGAGAGAGAGAGAGAGAGAGAGAGAGAGAGAGAGAGAGAGAGAGAGAGAGAGAGAGAGAGAGAGAGAGAGAGAGAGAGGTAGATCAATGGGACACACAAGACAAGAATAAACCAGAAAAAGAGAATACAATGACCCAATATTGTATAAATCTGGGCACATAGATCTCTTAGGAAAGAACTTCTTATTTGATAGAAACAGAAAAAACTGCAAAGTTATCTGGTAGAAACTAGGCTTAGACCAACATTGTATTTAATACTCCACAAAAAGTTCTGAATGGTTATGTGATCTAATTATAGAATATCATATTGTTTCAAAAAATAGAAGAGAAGCAGATCATGTATCTTTTACATCTATAAAAAATTGATAGATTGTTAACAAAACAATGAATGGAAGAAATAATAAAAGATGAAATAGATGTTTTTGTTTGCATGTTATTAAAGAAGCTTTTGCAGAAACCAAAGTAATGCATATAGAAAATAAAGCGGAGGGCAGTTAAGTGGCACAGTGGATAAAGCACTGGCCCTGGATTCAGGAGGACCCGAGTTCAAATCTGGCCTCAGACACTTGACATTTACTAGCTGTGTGACCCTGGGCAAGTCACTTAACCCTCATTGTCCCACCAAAAACATAAATAAATAAATAAAAATTAGTAAAAAGAAAAGAAAGGGAAATGATTGGTTAAAATTGTCATATCAAATACCTTTAATAAGGGTTTGGTATACAAGATATATAAAAACCAGCAGAAATATAATAGTTAAGAAATTTCTTTAATATACAGATGGACAAAGGAGATAAATAATTATTTCTCAAACAAATTGCAAGTTATTTACAAGCACATGAAACAATGATCCAATTTTTTTTTTTTGTATTTCTTTTTAGTGAAGCTAGTAAGTGTTAAGAGCCTGAGGCTGGATTTGAACTCAGATACTCCTGACTCCAGGGCCGGTGCTCTATCCACTGTTCCACCTAGCTGCCCTGATCCAAATCATTTTTAAACCTTTTTAATATATTTTATTTTCCCCCAATTGCACATTAAAACAATTTTTTTTTATCATTTGGTTGTTTTATTGTTGTTATTTTGAGTTCCAAACTCTATCTGTCCCTCTCTCCCTTCCCTTCCTCCTCCCTGAGACAGTAAACCATCAGATATATGTTATACATATACATAATCCTGTAAAACATTTCCATATTAGTCATTTTGGCCAAGAATACATAAATTTAAAAAATAAAATGAAAGAAAGTGAAAAACAGCATGTTTTGGTCTGTATGCAGCCAATATCAGTTCTTTCTCTAAAGGCAGATAGTGTGCTTCAACATTAGCCCTTTGGGATTCTCTTGTATCATTGTATTTCTAAATACAATGAATAGCTAAGTCATTCAAAGTTCTTCCTCATAAAATATTGTTCTCCTGGTTGTGCTAACTTCATTTTGCATCAGTTCTTGTAAGTCTTTCCAGGTTTCTTCTGAAATCATCCTGCATGTTATTTCTTATAGAACAATAATACTCCATATGTACCACAGCTTGTTTAGCTATTCTCCAGTTGATGGGCATCCCTTACCCACCACAAAAGAGCTGCTATAAATATTTTTGTACAAATAGGTCCCCCCTCCCTTTTTGTGTCTTTGGAATATGGACCTAGCAGTGGTATTGCTAAAACAAAGGTTATGCACAGTTATATAGCCCTTTGAGCATATTTACAAATTGTTCTTCAGAATGACTAAATCAGTTCACAAGTCAACCAACAGTGCATTAATGTCCCAATTTTGTGACATCCTCTCCAACATTTATCACTTTCCTTTTTTATAATATTATCCAATCTGATAGGTGTGAGGTAATACCTCAGAGTTGTTTTAATTTGCATTTCTCTAATCAATAGTAATTCAGTGTATTTTTATATGACTATAGATAGCTTGGATTTCTTTGTCTGAAAATAGCCTATCCTTATCCCTTCAAATCACTTATAATAAGGTAAATATAAATTATAACAGTCTCACTTCATACCCAGCAAATTGGCAAAGATGGCATAGGTGGAAATATTCAATATCAGTGGGGCTATGGAAAGAAAGTCACACTACATTGTCATAGTTGTGAATTAGTAAATCTGTCTGTCTGTCTGTCTGCATGTATATATGTATGAATATATATGTATTCAAGAAAGCAAATTGGAATTCCACAAACCAAATGCTAAAATACCCTTACCAATTGATTTAGTGATTCCATTAGTACGTGTATATACCAAGGGGTTTGCCATTAACAGAAATAAAGTATCCATGTGAACAAAAATATTTGTTAAAGAACTTTTCATTTTAGCTAAGAAATTGAAACCAAGTATGGGACAACCAGTTGTGAAATAGTTAATATGAATGTAATGAAATGCTCATGTGCTGTTGGAGCAAATAATATGATGAACGCAAAGGAGTATGGAAAAACTTTAATGAATTGAAGAAAAATACAGTAAAGAGATGTGCAAAGTACTGGGATCTGAGTTAAAGGGGAATAAAAGGAAATAAATGTGGCTGATTCCCTCAAATTAATTATAGGCCAGTTAGGGTAAAGGATAAAGTGTAAAGAACATAAAAATATCACTAAATAACAACACAAAGCTGCATAGGTTTCCCATGAGTTCCACAGATAAGAAGGAATAAGGTAAGTGAGAAGAGAAAACTCCATGGCCTAGTTGAGTCATGGAAGACTTATTAAAGGAAGAATTAGCACGAAACTCAATCTTGAAACAGAGCTTAACATAAGTAGAGAAGAATGAAGAAGAGGAAAAAATATCATGAGCCTAGGGTTAGAGGTGAGAAGTCACAATACTTATTTGTAAGATGATGAATTGGAAATATATGGGAACATTCTACTAAAATGTCCAAATGGAGAACATTCTCATATAACCCTCTTTTTACAGCATTAAATTAGGGGATAAGTAATCAGCACTTATAAAAATCCCCAGTGGCTTGCCAAATTTGATAAGCCTTTACTGCATACAAGTTCTGTTTCCTAATAAATATATGTGTCTGCATGACTGAGAGACTCAGAGCAGCTGGGTTGGTAGAAGCCACCAGCTGATAGCTGAGAGTTCATACCAGACCTTTCCCTGATACAGATATCCCTTCTTAAAATTACATGCATTTGCTTAAATAAACTTTCACATTAGAAAGTCAAACTCCTTGGCAAATATAACAAAAAAGGAAAATGTTGGATATTGGAGGTAATGTGGGAAAACTGGTATGCTAATCCACTGTTGGTGGAGTTGTGAGCTGATCCAACCATTTTAGAGAGAAATTTGGAATTATGCCCAAAGGGCTACCAAACTGTGCATACACTTTGATCCAGCAATAACACTGCTAAGTTTATATCCGAAAGACATCCCCCCCCCCAAAAAAAAAGACCTATTTGTAAAAAAAAAAACAAACAAAAACACCATTTATAACAGCTCTTTTTATGGTGCCTAAGAATTGGAAATCAAAGGCATGCCCATTAATTGGGGAGTGACCAAACAAGCCATGGTATATTATTGTGCTAAAATATTATTGTGCTATAAGAAATGACAAACAGGATGATTTCAGAAAGGTCTGGACATATTTATATGAACTGATGTATACTGAAGTGAGAAGAACCAGGAGAATTTTGTGCACAGTAACAGCAATATTGTTTGATGAAAAACAATGAATGCCTTAAACATTCTCAGCTATACAATGATCCAAGATAATCCCAAAGGACTAATGGTACAGCATACTATTCACCTCCAAAGAAAGAACTGATATTGATTGAAAACAGACTGAAACATGCTCTTTTTCATGCTTCCATTTTTTTATTCAAGTTTTCTCATGCAAAATGACTAATATTGCTATGTTTTTCATAATTGTACATGTATAATCTATATCTGATTGCTTACTGCCTCAGGAAGGAGGAAGGGAAGGGAGGGAAGAAGGGATAGAATTTGGAACTCAAAACTTTAAATAAAAATGTTTATTATTAAAACAAATAAAAATAAAGTCAAAATCCTTTGTCTACCTTATTATTTCTATATTTCCAAGACCCTACAACAGACTGAGTAAAATAGCCAGGCTGACATAGAAGGGACATAAATAATGTTAGAAAAAAAATATGTTAAGATCAGATTTCTTGGAGACTTTAGTAACAGGCTAGAGTCTGGTCATTGAATTGGAGTAAAGCCTTGTTATCCCACCTTTACCCAATCTCAAAAACTACCAGGAGGCAGTCAACTTTTCTTAGCATTTACATGAATAACTTCAACATAAGAATTCTTGAGGATATGAAGAAGTACTGAGTAGATTCATGCCAAACAATGCCATCCAGAAAACCTAAACTCAAAATATAAATTATATTTGGGTCTGCCTTCCTTAGCTTGTTAGGATTGGGGGGGGGGGGAGCGGGGCAGGGCAATGAGGATTAAGTGACTTGCCCAGGGTCACACAGCTAGTTAAGTGTCAAATGTCTGAGGCTGGATTTGAACTCAAGTACTTCTGAATCCAAGGCCAGTGTTTTATCCCCTGTGCCACCTAGCTGCCCCTTGCTTAGGATTTTTAATGCAATTGCCCAAACAAACACTTTTCCAATCCAAAGGGTGGGGTAGTGGCAGAGAAAGGTGGGAGGGATGGTATCTGGCCCAGGTGCATATGCAAGCTACATCTAATATTCATTCTTGGTTATGGCAATGAAGATGCAGCTGATAGCAAAGATTTCAATTAGAGCTGTTTAAGTGGAATTTGGGGAACAGGTAATGTTTCCTTTTTAGCAGTTTATTCTTCATACCCATTCTCTCTCTCTCTCTCTCTCTCTCTCTCTCTCTCTCTCTCTCTCTCTCTCTCTCTCTCTCTCTCTCTCTCTCTCTCTCTCTCTCTCTCTCTCTCTCTCTCTCTCACTGTATTTCATTCAAATTCTGCCTCCCCCTGCAGAAAGGTAGACAACACAGAGAAAGGCCAGTTCTGTGTTGCCTGTTCAGTGATGCTACAAAAAATGAACATGTTACAGTCAAATGATTTTATTTTCTCTAAAGATGACGAGCCTTGCAATTTCCAGCTGTTGTAAATTAAGAAGCTATTTGATATTCAGAGATAACCTTTTGACATTAAATTCTAGATGCTAGTCAAATCTTTCCATCTCAGAAAAAAAGAAACATTTGGGTAAATGTGTTGAAAACACAAGGGGTTTGGTATTAGCAGCTAGTTTGACTAGCATCTTCCTGCTACAGAAGTCCATCTGTACACAATGCAATGACATTATTTTTAATTAGCTGCTTATAGGGCCCTTCATGTTTCAAGGAAATGGAAAAAAAAAACATATAACCATTTGGAAAGGTAGGAAAAAATTTTTGTGATATTGCATTTATTTAAAATAAATATCCAATCATAAACATTGAAAATATAGTCAGATGTAAGTATCTAAAACTACTATACTATTTCAGCTATACCTATTAGGTAATCTCTAGAGGCAGCTGATTAATCTTTTCTCTCTCTTTTTTCTCTTTAAATATTATCTTCAGCTTTTGAGTACCCTTTAAAATGCACTAAATAAATAATATATTTGAATACATAGGATGCATTTTCATAATTACAAAAATGCTCAGCTAAGCTGCTGATTTTTTTTCTAATATCAGGTAAAATAATACTTCCCTTTTGGGCAAATTTCACCAATGGAAAGAAAAATCAGCTAGTGGTTATTTATTTGCCAAATTGCCACAAACTGGAGAGGGCAAAATCAGAAGAAACACTCATAGGTTCTCTCTGTTTCCCGTCATGTCTACTAAATAATACAGAACTACTCGAATGAGAACTTGGATATTTAATTCCACTTCTAGCTGTAGGAACATTATCTCTCTTGCCTCTGGCCCAGTTTCCTCAACTCCATGTTTAGGAGAATGCTATTGCCTGAATTTTCTTTTCTTATTTGACATCTCGTATTCGAACTCTTCCAAAAATAAAGAAACAATAAATATATTCAAAACAAAACAAAACAAAAACAATTTACGCACTGGTCTTGAGTTTTTCTCTGTTCAGTGTGTAGTGAGAGAATAAAGGTACTATAAAAGGCAACTATAAAAGGCTAATTCCACAGAGCCACCATTCTACAGAATGAATTGTTGAGGGTGATTGTTTCTACTTCCAAGAACTGCACTGCTGATAAAGGCACACTACAGAAATGGAATATATGTTATTTCCTCATTGATATAACTTTGTACTAATGCACTAAGAGACCCATGAGCTGGAAACCTGAGCCATGCAGATGGTTCTTGGAACTAAGACCCAGAACTTGAAGATTTATAAATGGAAGTTATCATTCTAAGGGAGGCTAAGGAATTGGCTTCACAATGATTACAATGTATCTATCAAACAATAAAGAATTTAAGTCCTATTTGCTAAATACTGTAGTGGGCCCTGAATATGCAAGTACAACAAAATAAAACAACCCCTATTCAAAGAAGCTTACAATCTAATGGGAAAGACAGAAAATATATGTAAAAATACATAAGGCATAAATATAAAGTTACTAAAAACATCTTTATATGTAGATATTGTAAAGAATTAATTGTTATTTGAGGTTTTTATGACCCCATTTTTGGCTACAATTTAAAAAAAAAACCCTCGATGTGGTGGTATTATTCAGGTTGTATAGTTTCCCTTTCCCCACTTTATTTCCTTTCCCTTAATCCTACTGATCTTGTTTGTGTTTGTGTGTGTTTTTTTTTAAGTTCATTCTTGTTAAATAAATCTTGCTCTGTTTTGAGGGAGGCTGTCTCCTTCCTTGCCCCAATATTGCGGCGATCCACTTAGCTAATACTCCCCAATTAAAAATTGGTCCCCACAATATATGTATATTTGTGTTAGTTTCAGAGGGAAGACAGAAGTAGTTGTCAGGACATCAAGACAGGCTTCATGATGATGGTGTTTGAGTCACATCTTAAAGGAAGAAAAATACTCTATGAGACTGAGGAAAGGAGGGAATATATTCTAGGTGTGTGAGAAGAGATAAAAAGGGGAAAAGGGTACCATGTGTGAAGAATGGAGAGAAAACCAGTTTGGGTGAAACACAGAATATGGAAGGGTAGTAATATCCAATGAGACTATGGATATAGGTCAGTGTCAGGTTTTGTAGTGCTTTGTAAGCTAAACAAAAGGGTTTATATACTATCCTAAAGACAACAGAATATTTAACAGGATCAAGACAGCCAAACTAAATTAAGATCAAATGAATGGAGTCTTGAAAGCCAAGCTAAAAATGTTATTTTGTAGACAACTGTGAGAACTAGAAAGATTTTGTCTAGCAGAATAAGTTTCTGACTGTCAGATGAAAAAAAAAATAGTAAATTGTAATTAGTTAAACTACACCAACAGAAAGTTACTTAACAAGTAAAAAAGAGGTACCTAGTTCTTCACAAATGTGAGGAATAGGGAAGCATTAAAGGAAAATGAAATTCATTAGAAAATCTTAAGAACAAAAAAGGGTTTATGTTACTTTTCTCCTCAACAGTTGGTACAATTTTCAGCTTTACCATTAAAAATCCAATCTGACCAACAGGTTCTTTGCTAGGTGGTTCAGTGAGGAATATGCATATATGCATATCATTCTTCCTTTCTTCCTTTCTTTCTTCCTTCCTTCCTTCCTTCCTTCCTTCCTTCCTTTTTCTCTCTCTCTTTCTTTCTCTCTTTCTCTCTTTCTCTCTTTCTCTCTTTCTCTCTTTCTCTCTTTCTCTCTTTCTCTCTTTCTCTCTTTCTTTCTTTCTTTCTTTCTTTCCCTACAACTAGAGTAAAATCAGAGATACAAAAACTTGTCAGTTCTTTGGAGTATAATACTTACATGAATAAGAATAGTTTCTAACACATATCCAAAAAAAAAAAGTTATTCTCTCTTTCTTGAAGAGTTCTATTAAGTAGAGATCACACTTCTTTTTGAAGATGATCCTTGGAAGCAATCCAAGGGATACTCCCTTCCTCTCTGAATGATGTCTAATATCAGCTTGATTTGAGAATTGCAAATGAGATAGATTAGTAGTTCTTTTTCCATCCTTTCTACTCCTCTAACTCTCTTTTAAAAAAAAAGTCTACCTTTTCAAATGACTTGCTTTGGGAACATTTCCAAGAAAAATCTACACTGATTAGTGATTGTGTAACACCAAGAGAATATAACATGATATATTTCTATAGATTGGGGGAAATTATTCTTCAAAATGTTATTCAAATACAGTTATATATGTTCCTCCCCAGCTTCTGAGCTGTATAAAATGTAATGAGATATATGTCTATATATTTTTATAGACCTAATGGCTACTTATGATTGTGATTACACTTTAAAAATAAGACATAATTCAGACTTGCTGAATTTTGTTTTTCTTTTTATATCTTATAATAATCTAAAAAATATGCATTTTAAAATTTGAAGGGAGAGGGGGGAGAATGAGTTTAATGGCAGAAAAAGGGAATGATATAATTAGAAATACATTAGAACAACAATTCTCAAACTTTTTGATGTCAGGACCCCTTTAAACTCAAACAGTTATTGAAGGCTCAAAGTGTTTTGTTTGTGTGAGTTGTATCTATTAATTTTAGTATAAATTTAAAAGGCTTGGTATATTTATCAACATATTTGTTATAACAGATCCACTTAAAATATCTTGGGGATTCACATAGTTCTCTAGCCCACAATTTGACAGCTGTTACACTTAAGGAAATAACTTGTGGATGGAATTATTACTGATTTAAATAGTATCAAAGAAATGGCCAGGTTGCCCAAAATGCAGAGAAAGATGAATGGCCCTATTCTGCACTAGCTCCATTACATTCATAATTGTACATGACTTGATTTTTTTAAATTTTGTGGTAAGGAGCATTACTATATTTGGAAACTTGGCGGGGAAAAAGTTAAAAGTCTCTAATCCCTAAAATAATTCAGAAATATGGGTAGGAGGGGGGAAGAAGGCACAACACATGATTTTGTCTCAACAGAAAACACTCATTTGCAAGTAAGTGGCTTTGAGACATCCTGTAGTTACCTAAAATCTCCCCCAAAAATGTGAAGGACAAATGCAGATTTACGGAGAGAAAGAAATAACTTCAGAAAATACTAATGTAATTAGTAGCCTAATATTAAGGAAAATGCTATTTTTTAATTTCCAAAAGGTTAGGGTTTTGTATTCTTAAATAACCATAATGTTTTCTAATCCCACCACTGGTATATGAAAAATGGGTATCAACTCTGTCCTATGTTTCCTTTCTAATTTTAAGGACAATTCAGATTAAAGTATGTTTTAAGTATTTAGTCACATCCTGAATCACTCAGGAATATCTCAAGATAGCTTGATTACTCAAACGGTAAGATACTGGGAAAGATAATTGAATCAATATCATGATTTTCCCTATAGCAATTAAATCACTAATACCACATAGCAGAGGAAGCATCAGCAAAATTACAGTCTTGTACCATGCATTGTGACTCAGAAAATCATGTAAAAATGATGCTCTGCTCGTTGTTTGAGAAAAACAAACAAACAAACAAACCTAGAACTGTTTCCTCATCACCAATGCTGGCACCTGGAATTTACATTCAGAGAATAAATTTTTCCCTGACTTCCCCATAATCACAACACTCATTTTTACTGAGGCAGGTGTTGAATCAAGATCTTCCTGACTTCAAACTTTGAAACATTTCCACTAGTCAAGCTGGTTCGAAAGATGTAGGGGTGTGTGTGTGTGTGTGTGTGTGTGTGTATGTAAATTTTTTTTGGCAGGGCAATGAGCTGTAAGGGACTTGCCCAGGGTCATATAGCTAGTAAGTATCAAGTGTCTGAGGCCAGATTTGAACTCAGGTCCTTTTGAATCCAGGGACAGTGCTTTATCCACTGCATCACCTAGCTACCCCAAGATATATTTTTCTTATAACAAGACTAATTTTAACTTTGTAACTTTCATCTACAGTACCTAGTTGTACTCTCAGAACCCAAGCAAAACAAGTCTAATGGGTCTCTCTCCTATGGGCATCCTTAACTCTTCTTCAAGCTAAACCTTCCTAGTTCCTTCGATCAATTCTCCTATGAGAGGACCTTGAGGTCTGCAGACATCTTGGTTGTTCTCTTGATGCCTAAATTGTAGTGCCCAAAACCAAACAAAATTTCCACATGTGGTCTAAGTAGGGTAGAGTACTGTGGGATTATCATTGACCCAGTCCAGGACAGTATCATTCTTTTTTTTTTTTTTTTAGTGAGGCAATTGGGGTTAAGTGACTTGCCTAGGGTCACACAGCTAGTAAGTGTTAAGTGTCTGAGGCCGGATTTGAACTCAGGTACTCCTGACTCCAGGGCCGGTGCTCTATCCACTGTGCCATCTAGCTGCCCCGGACAGTATCATTCTTAATGTAGCCTATTAACTTCATCAGTACCTCACTGAAATGAGTAAAGTCTCCTAAAGTCTTCTCCTAAGGGTTTTAGGAAGAAAGAAAGAAAGAAAGAAAGAAAGAAAGAAAGAAAGAAAGAAAGAAAGAAAGAAAGAAAGAAAGAAAGAAAGAAAGAAAGAAAGAAAGAAAGAAAGAAAGAAAGAAAGAAAGAAAGAAAGAAAGAAAGAAAGAAAGAAAGAAAGAAAGAAAGAAAGAAAGAAAGAAAGAAAGAAAGAAAGAAAGAAAGAAAGAAAATGTAGACTACATGTGGGAGTGGAAAGAATTCTAGGCTTTGATTCAAATTTGGTAGGAATAAATTCTGAACATAAATAAAAACTATTACAAATAGGAGGAAAAAGTGAATCAGATTCTAGAAAATGGATATATTATATGGAATGGCTCTCTGAAATGGGCAAGAAAAGTATACTGGGAGAAATCTTAGCAATGTGAAAACAAAAAAAAGCAATCAAATTCATTTACAAAAAAAGATTTTTTAAAAATTTATAACAGAAATACACAAGGGCAAGTAGGAAAATAAATTCAAAAGTGTCAAAGTCCTGTAAGAATAGTGTTACGGGTGCTAAAGCTCAGATTGAACCAATGCCAACTAAAAATGGTAAGGGCAATGAAAAGGTATATGTGTGTATGTGTGTATGTGTGTGTGTGTGTGTGTGTGTGTGTGTGTGTGTGTGTGTGTGTGTGTGTAGGTATTGGGGAAATAGAAGAAGGCAAAGGATTGTTATTCAATGGCAACAACATGAGAGAGAAAAAACTCAATAGCTCAACTTTTGTTTTGCTTTTTTTTTTTTAATTTCAATGAAAGTTCTCCTTGACATAGACAGGATTAGGGCAAACAAACAAAACCCAAATGTTTACTAGGGAATGGAAATCCAAGACAAGTAAGGAAATAATCAGGTAGCATCTATCTGCCCTGTAATGAGTTCAATTCACTAGGCCTGGATTAATTATATCTTGAGGTGCTGAAAAACACTGGTAGATGAGATATCTAAGCTACTGATAGTAATCTTTTTTTTTCTTTTTTCTTTTTTTTTTTTTAGGCAATTGGGGTTAAGTGACTTGCCTAGGGTCACACAGCTAGTAAGTGTTAAGTGTCTGAGGTCAAATTTGAACTCAGGTCCTCCTGACTCCAGGGCCGGTGCTCTATCTACGGTACCACCCAGCTGCCCCCCTGCCAATAATCTTTGATAGATCTTTGAGGACACACTGAAAAATCATAAAAGTGCAAATATGGTCCTAATTTTTTTTGAGGGAGGAAGAAAGCATCTGCAAATTATAAATCAGTAAATCTATCATCTATTTTTGTCAAAATAATGATTTATCAGCACTTTACAAGGGAAATCATGACCACAACAACCCAGAATGAGTTTATCAAAAACAGGTGATGTCAGTCTAAAACAATTTCCTTTTTTGACAAGATTACTAGATTGATCAGAGGGGATACTGCAGATATATTTTTACTAGATATCAATATGACACTTGAAAAAGTAGTATGCCATACTATGATGATAGGCCTTTGAAACAGTTATATGGGCTATTTTGCACCAGTTTCTCTGTAAACTTCCTACTTCCTCCAAAAGGAATTAATATTCAGAAATCCCTTTGCTTCGGGTTTGATTTGCAACGCCACCTCAGTGCATTCAGTTGCCTCTCTCATTTGATTTGAGGGCTAGAGAGAAAAAGGAAACTACTTCCAGAGCCTCCCTTTATAGAATACTCAATCTTCTATCCATCTCTCTGTTTCCTACCAGTTTCTGCTTGGTTCAAACTTCACAAACACTATCTCTAACCACCACCACCACCCCAACCCCTAATCCCTTACTTTTTGGTCTCATTTTGTGCATTATCTTCCTCCATTTGATTATAAGCTTGGGGGTCATCTCCAGTCATCCTGATGTATATCTTGCTACTGGACCCAGGCGGCTTCAGAAGAGAGAGAGTGAGGTTTGTAACTTCCACAATCCTGCCTCACTCTAAATCCAATTCACTACAAATCATGCCATCACCCCATGTCATGGTCCTCTTCAGGAATGGACAAACCACAGGCTCCTTGAGGCAAAGAATACCTTTGGCATTATTATTTGTATCTCTAGTGTTTAGTATGGTTCCTTGCATATAGTATGTGCATACTAAGTTTGACTATTGACATATAACATTATGGTTGAGAAAATCTGGAGCTGATTAAATGACCACATGCAAACATTAGTGTTTCAAGTTCTGATATCAAATTTGAGGGAGATTTCTAGTGGAAACCAAAAATGTCTTTGGTCATTCGACATGTTGTTTAACATTTTTATCACCATCTTGGATAAGGTCATAGAAGTCATACATGTCAAGTTTGCAGATGATACACAGTATAAGGAGACAGCTAACACACTGGATGACAGAAGATAGACCTAAAAAGATCATTTCAGGCTATAATAATGGGTTGAATCAAAACTATGTGTACATAGGCACACACATCCACATCCACATATATATATATATATATATATATATATATATATATATATATATACAGACACATAGTCAATTCTCATTATTTACAGATGCCATTTTTGCAAATTCTCCTATTTGCTAAAATGTATTTGTAATCCTAAAATAAATATTTCCTATCCTACAGGTGTCATTCATATGCCTTCCCAGAAGAGTAAAAAATTTAAGTCACTTGATGTGCATGTTTTCAGTTAAGATCAAACAATGAGATGCTCTGCCTTCTTGTTTCAGCTCTCAAACTGTAAAGAAGTGTTCTTTAATTTATTATTTACTGTCACATTTTTCATGGTTTTGTGCTTTTTGTTAGTGTTTTAGCTATTTAAAATGGCCACCAAGTGCAGTGATGAAGTGCTGTCTAGTGTTCCACAGCAAGAAGGCTATTATATAGGCCTTACAAAGAAAATACATGTTTTATATAAATTTTATCAGTCACAAATTATAGTGCTGTTGACCAAGAGTTCAATGTTAATCAATCAATAATATGGTACATTCAGAAACAGGAAGAGGAAATTTCGTAATCTATATGTGAGGCCATAAAGTGCTAAAGTAAATGGTGTGACCAGAAGCTCACAGGAAACTAACCCTCTAATAATTATAATTAACATATTTATAGTTCTTTAACACTTGCAAAGTACTTTACACATATTATCTTATTTTATCCTCACAAAAGTCCTCAGTGATAGTTATTATGATGATGACCATTTTATAGATGAGGAAACTGAAGCAAAGGTTAAATGATTTAACTAGAGTTACATATCCAAAGTATCTGAGACAGGATTTGAATAGAGGTCTTTCCAATTCCAGGTCTAGTTTTCTATCCATTATGCCAACTAGCTCCATAGGTAATGGGGTGAGGTTGAATGTTAGAGTTACTTTAAATCTAAAATCTAAAATTTAAATCTAGAGTTGCATTTATCTAATTATTAGTGATTTGGAGCACTTCGGGTACTGCCAGGCCAAATTGATGACTCTACTGACCCTGCAATCCCCTAAAACCTCCTGATTATTTTGTATGAGTAATGATGAGACCCATGTGTAGAGAGTGCCACATGTTACAAGGTCTTGTTATTGTGTGGCTCAAATGGAGACAGGAGAGACATATCTACCTTCCCCCTACATTCCCTTCTTTTCTAAAAGAGACCTTCTTTCCTGTCAGGAGGGAAGTAGACATCGTCTCAACATCCTAGGCTTCCTTAAAAGAATCATAACCAGAACAATTGTTTCCTGCTCTGGTCAGTTCACATTTGTTCAGTTATTCTCAGAAATGTGTAGAGTCCTTTGAACTACATTTTTAGATTGATATTGAAAAACATATAAGCTATTAGTAAGTCAGTCACCAAGCATTTTTCAATTTGTGTATTTTTTGAATATGTGTAAAGCACTATGAAAAGTGCTAAAGATGATTGAATAAAAATAGTAAATAGAAAGCAAAAACGTGGTACCTTGCCCTTGGGCTCACATTCTAATGGAGAAACAACATGCAAACAACTATGTATATATAAGATAAATATTAGGATAAAAGGGAAGTAATCTCAGAGGGAGGGAAGAGAGTAGCAGAAAGGTTTTTTAAAATGTGGGATTTGATCTAAGTCTTGAAAGAAGTCAAAGACTTTGGAGGAATAGTATTATGGGCACACAATAAAAATGCATGGAATCAAGAGATGGGGTTTATAAGAAACAGAAAATAGTCCATGGTGGCTGAATGTAGGTATATGATGTTGTGGGAGAGGAGAGGGACTGTCCACCTGATTCAGGAAGGCTAGCCCACCCAAACAATTGGAAGCTCACAGGGAATCTTGTAAAATAAAAATGTTTATTAGGAGAGAGAATGGGAGAGACAGTCACAATGGAGATTGCCTCCCTGAGTAAGAAAAGAGTTGATCTTTTTATATGTTTACAGACAAAGAAAGCTGTGTCCCAAGTAAGGAGATTACAACAACTGGGGAGGGGGTGCCTGAAGTTTGAATAATGGGCTATCCGTAACATATGCAGCACTCATCCTGCTGGGAGACAAGGGGTTCACATATCCAACTATGGAACTCACATTTCATCTTTTATTCCTTGCAGACCTTGGTATGCTTACCTTTGTTTAAAACATACCAGGGTCTCTGTGCTCTGACCACATTCCTAAGGTAGGAGGCAGAGATGTTTTTCACCTTTGTATTCCTTGGTTTCAATGTCCAAGGTTTAAGATTTCTTGGGGGTTGTGATCTCTTAAGTTTCTTGGGGTCCTGTGTTCTACACCCACTAAAATGAGATATTGATAAGACAGAAATGATGAGGCTCAGTAGTAGCATGAACATGTTAAGGAACCTATGAGTGAGAATGTGAAGATGATACTAAGGTTTCAAGCCCAGGTAGCTCAGAGGTTTGGTAGTACCCTCAATAGTAACTGGGAAACTGGGAATAGAGGAGAGCTTAGGAAAAAAGATAGTAAATTCTGTTTTGGACATAGTGACTTTTCAATGTCTATATGGCATTCGGCTTGAGAAGTCCAATAGGCAGCTGGTATTATGAGACTGGAACTTTGGAAAGAGGTTATGGCTGAAAAAATTTATCTGAGAATCATCTTCATAGAAAAGATAATTGAAGTTATGGAAAACTGGTAAAATCAACAAGTGAAATAGTATAGACTGAAAAGAAAAGATGGCTCTGGACTACCCTGCAAGACAAGCCCTAATAGCTGTGTCATAGAGAAAGACTGAGCAAAGGAGAGTGAGAAGAAATCAACAGAGAAGTAAGAGGAGAACCAAGGAAGAGTAAGGTCACAAAAACCTAGAGAGAAGAGATGTTTTTTTTCTAGAAGAAGGTTATCAATATAGTTAAAGGGTATAGAGAGGTGAAAAATGAAGTAGATTGAAAAAAAGACTATTAGAATTGTAATTAAGAGATTATTGGTAAGAGGAAAAAGCAATTTCAGTTAAATGGTGAGATCCAGTCAGACTGCAGAGAATTTAGAAGAAAATTAGAGAAGTGCAGATAACACTTGTAGATAACTTTCTCAAGGAATTGTCACTAAACATCTTTTTTGCTTCAGTTTCTTCACATGTAAAATGGGGATAATAATAGGACCTACTTCCCAGGTTTGTTTTGAGTATCACATGAGATAATTGTTAAGCACTTAACACATTGCTTTATACATACTAAACCTTACATAAATGTTGGATATTATTGTTGATGTAGTTGTGGTTGTTATTGTTATTTAGATATTGAAAAGAGAAAATAGAGTGAAAGCTAAGGGAGGTGGTTGGGTCAAGTAAAAGGTTTGGGATTTTTTTTTGTTGTTTTTGTTTGTGGGGTTTTTTTTGGTTGTTTTTTGTTAGTTTGTTTTAAGAATAGAGGAAACATAGGCATGTAAACAGCCAGTAGAGAGAATACAAGAGAACTGGAGAATAAGCTATAACTAGGAGTTGTCGAAGGAATTTAGGATTTTTAAGTTGTAAAAAGAAGACTTAGTGAAGATATAATGGTACAACTTAATATTCAGTGGTCTCTCCCATAAATTCTACTCAGTCCCAGCTTGAAGAAGTAAAAAAAAAAAAAGATACCAAAAGGCATATTTTTGGCTTAAGGTAAAAAGGAACTTCCTAAAAATTAGGGCTATTCAAAAGTGGAATAGGCTAACTCAAGAGGCAGTGGGTTCAACCTCAATGAAAATCTTCAAAGTAGAATCTAAATGACCATTCAAAGAGTATAATATAGAGGTCATTGGGGATGAGTTATACCTCATAGATAGAAGAACTGTAGGTCTTCAGTGCTTTTCCCAGTTCTAGAAGTCTGTGATTCCATGACAAATGCTATATTAGCATTGATAATAGGAGGAAGAGCAGTAGTAGTAATAGCAGCAGTAGTAGTAGTAGTAGTAGCAGCAGCAGCAGGAGTAGCAGTAGTAGTAATAATTTACACAGTGCTTTCTATATGGCAGGCACTGTATTAAGCATTTTACAACTATTAGCTCATTTAATCTTCACAACACCTATGGAAGGTAGGTAATGATATTATCAGCATTTTTCAGATAAGAAAACTGAGGTAAACATGATTAAAGTAATTTATCCAAGGTCACACAGCTAGTAAATATCTGAGGTCAAATTTGAAGTCAGACCTTCCTGACTCCAGGGCTGGTTCTCTACCCATTGAACTACCTAACTATATTATCCCCATCATTCATGGAGGAAAAAAAAGTAAAACCCAATGAAGCACATGTATATCTTGATTTTTAAAAAAATTAGTCAGTCAAATATCTTCTCTTATTCAGTAGAAAGCTCAGAAGGAAATCTGGCATGAAGACACACATCACAATGAGGAAAAATAAATAGCTTCTGGAATGTTCTCAAGCCATCTCAGATGTATAACAGTCTACATCCAACAATGAAGCATATCATTAGTAGCTACTAATTAGAAGGCTAATCTGAAATGTCAGAATTTTAGGATATTTGAAAAAAATATGGATTGTTTTACCTTAAGGGTAGGTAATTAAAACAAAACTAATAACATATAATACAGTCAATTTCCTCTAGGAACTTTCTTTTGATAAACAGAAAAGTGATTGCTAATTAGCATACCAATTGTTTCTATATAAATGGGTACTTTGAAAGTAGATAAAGTTGCTGGATAACAGGTTAACTCTGTACCTATCTTGTTTGCACCATTAATTTCCTCCAGCAAACCACTTCATCACAGATAGTCCAAATATAAAGTGAAGACAGACCCATTGGAATTATCCCAAATTTTGAATTAGTGGAGACTGAACTAATGAGTTTTTAATGTTTCATTATCATGGTCCACAGAACCCTGTGTCCTTTTTTGCATTTGTAGGGTAAGCAGTTATAAATCAGTCCAAGGAGTATGTTATTTCATATTACCCAAAGAAAGTATAGGTATTAGTGCTGATTGTTATTTGTATTCTTTGAGGAAAAGAATTGGGAGAAGTAGAAACCTGAAGAGAAACCAAAAGATTGGGGATGGACAAAAATTACACTATTCTAAAGGAAGGAAAAATTTTGATTTCAGCATTTATAAAGAGGTGACATTAAATATCATCTCTAGAAGAATTTTGGCATCATATAATTAAAAAAAAAACATTTAAAGTGGTAAAGCCATTAGGGATTAGTGTGGGCTCACTAGGAATAAATTACATAAAACTAATCTCAATCTTTTTTTTTTTCCTCATTGCTATAAAATTACTAAGAATTGCAGATTCTTGATATACTGAAGTACAATATTCAAATACTGAAATGTTATGGACACACTATTGTTATAGTACATCAAAACCTTCTATAGTATCTTTATGGCTAAGACAAAGAAATGGAAATCACATTACAGTAGAATTAGTTTGATTTATTTTGGATCAATTACAGTACCCTTAGAGAAAAACAAACTGATGAAAACCTGTCCATGTCAGTTTTTAAATATTAAACCATATAAAAATGATCTCAAAATGAAAATGAAATGGTGTGTCAGGTAAAGGAAATACATTCTGTAACATTATAGTGTACTTCAATATGAAGAAGAAAAAAAAGCATGTATCACAAAAGAGGAAATCTAATAATTCAAGAAAGTTCCCACAAATACAAAAGGTTTAATATTTCTTCAAGATCAGGCCTTCAAACATATGAATAACTTGTGATTCTGTCCCCAGTTAAAGAGAGAAATGTCTTTCAAAATGAGTTGGATTTAAAGTCCCAACCTTCCACTAGGAAATGTGATTGTCCCTAGTATTGCTCTCAGTGCTGCCCCATGCCTTCATTCAGTGAGTCAATACACACAAGGAAAATGCAAATGTTCCTGGGAAATAGAATCAGATAAATTAGGTACTCTCTTTAACAGAATAAAAAGCATACTTGAGGCCAGCCAGCTAAGGTAAGGCAGGAAAAAGTAATAATTAACTGTGAGAAATTATATTTAATAACTAATATCTTGGAGACATAGTTTTTCCAATTCTTTGAAAGTCCTGACTCTCCCCTGCTCCCCCAGACTTCTCCATTGTTTTTTTCCTTCTTAATAAAATTAAATCAACTCCTTTTTTATCTTGTCAGGCCATCCCAACCTTGTAAGGAATTTAAAGTGGTGAAGTTCATTGTGGGTATGGATGGAGACAAAGCCTTTTGTCTAGATAGCTGAAGACTGAGATTGGTTTAAGTAGAGATAATTTCTCTGTCCAGGGGTCACTCCCATTGAAAGGGTTATACATTCTTTCAATTCATAGCCTAAATCATTTTTGTTGTAGGGTATAGAGATACTCAGCTCTTTATTTTAATATAACCCACCTTTCCCTCTAAATTCTTTCCCTGCTTTTTCTTAAACTGTACATACATCCCATGCAATCTGTTACCTGACTTCCTATTGTCAACCTGAAAATTAATGAAACAATCAATATTGGAGAAATAAGGTCTTTATTTGGGACAGAGGAACTATAACTCAGAGTATCACAAAGCAAAATTGCTAGGAATACCAAAAGATGGGGACTGAGGACAGAGTTTTTATGGTGTGCCAAAACAAATGGAGCTATGAGACTGCCCTTGGGTTAGGTAGATTTCCCACAAATAGAAATTCCTTAACTCTAAATAGAAAATATTTAACTTTTTTCATAATAATCTAAAGTCCAGGAAGTAAGTCTGGGAATCTTTGGGAGGGGGATAGTTTGTTTGGGAGATTCGTAAAACAATAAAGTGTCTGGAATTGACAAAGATTGGTTAGCCCTAGGCAATTCATTGCCCTGGGAATGTAAAATAGGTGAGGTTCAGTCAGTTCTCAGTAAATTGTGGTTATCACTATTCAGCAACCTCCTGAATGGTAGCTATGAGCATGTTGAATTTTCTTCCCTGCTTAATAAAACTGTTCTTTAATATCATAAGCATTTTCCCCACTCTGCTTTCCTTCCTGTTTAGGGGGTGCTAGGTAGCGCAGAGGATAGAGCATTGGACCTGAAGTTGGGAGAACCTGAGCTCAAATCTCTCCTTAGAAAGTTATTAGCTATGTGATCCTAAGCAAGTCAACTCCAACTGCCTTAAACATCCAAGGTCATCTCCAGTCATTCTGATATATATCTTGTCACTGGACCCAGATGGCTCTGGAGGAGAGAGTGAGGTTAGTGACCTTGCACAGCACTCCCTCACTTAAATCCAATTCACTATAAGTCAAGATGAGATAGGGCCTAGAATCAATCAGAACAGGCCTAGGACTAATCAAAGGAAACTTTTCCTGTGGTGAGGGGTGAAGGGGTTAGGGAACACTTGATAAGGGTATGGTGGGCCATTCTTTTACTGTGGAAAACAAAACAACTTGATAAAGTTAATAGCAGGCATTCAAATGGTAATTGGGTGTTCTTCCTAGTGACTAGGACCAGGGATGTAATACTGTTTCAAGTCTCCTGCAAAAGCTGTAACTTTCAGTTTTCAAGTCCTCTTCCCCCCATCCATCTCTATAAAGGCATTGCTTTCCCTCTGGCTCCTGGAGGAAAAAAGTTTTGAAACCTTCTCCTCCCTGAGAGGCTAAGTCTTAGACTTTTCTCCCAGCCTCATTCCCTTGTGCCAAATAAAAAGTACTTTAATTCTGATTGGAAAGTGTGTGAGACTTTAATTCTTTAATAGAGGGATATCAAAGAACCAGTTTTCCCTATAACAATGACATCACCCCAATGTCATGGTCCTCTGAGTATGAAAGACAAACAACAAACAACAATTAACAAATGTACAACTAATGTATCCCAGGAGGGTGTATTGAAAGGTATGAAAGGTAATTCACCTAATCTCAGGTGAATCTGAAGAAAAACCTATGATAGGCAGGTTCTCTTCAATATTCCAAGGATCACAGTCAATGAGTGACCTTGAGAAATTGCAGTTATCTCCTTGTAGGTATTATCCAGTTCAGGTATTGTTGATAATCCTACAAATGACAATAAAAGAAGCTATCATTTTCTTAGAGTTGAGTTGCAGCAGAGAAGGAAGCAAAGGGGAAAAAAAAACTTTTGAAAGCAAAATTACAGAGAAAAAATCATTAGCTTTTTTGTTTTGTTCTTTGTATATGAAAATTTTCATGCTTGTTGACTAGTAAGTACACAATAAAAACTATTTAAAATTTTAGCTTACAAACTATGAATTTACATGGAGTTATTTTTGTTGTTAGTCATTTTAGTCATGTCTGATTTTTTGTGATTTGTGATTCCATTTGGGGTTTTCTTGGCAGAAACAGGGGAATGATTTGTCATTTCCTTCCCCATCTCATTTTACATATGAGGAAACTGGGTCAAACAGGTAGTAAATGTTGGAGGCCACATTTGAACTCAGCTCTCACTGATTCCAGGCCTGGTACTCTGTCCACTGTGCCACCTAGCTGCCTTGAACCACCTTCTGCATAATCTTCCCTGATTTCACAAAAATTATAGTAACCTTACTTTCAAAAAAATCTTGTATTTAACTACTTTGTATATACATATTTATTTACTTTATGTATATGATATAGTCACACTTTATAATTATATTCAAACATCATAAGTATTTATATATGTAACTGTAATAATAACTAGCATTTATAAATGCATTGAATATTACAAAGCACTTTACACAACATCTCATTTTATCCTCCCAGAAACCATGAAATATAGCTATTATCATCCCCCATTTTATAAATGAGGATAGTAAACCAAACAGAGGACTTGTCCAGGGTCAAACAGCTGGTATCTGACACTGCGTTTCAATTGAAGTTTTCCTGGTTCCAGTTCCAGTATTCCACCTACTATGACTCTAAGCTGGCTGACTTATACTCTTTCAAATGTCAATTCTTTTTTGTGAGGAATGTTTTATTCCTTGTAGTTATAGTACAATGGCCATCACAATGCAAAAATTAGGCACTAATAAATAAATACTTCTTAGTTGATTGTACTGACTAAAAATATACCGAATGATTCTCATTTTAAAAAAATATTATTCACTGAAAGAAAAGATACAACAAAACAACATCAATAGGAAGGCAGTACTAATTGTTGGTCTGTTTGCATGTGATTTGAATTTCATGTGATTTAGCAATGATTGATAAAAATCAAAGTCCACCCACTCAATTCTTTTCTTCCCCACCCATCCCTCTTGACAGAACATTGATAGAAGCTTTGCTCACTCAAAGCACTGTGTAGCCTTGGGAAAACTGCCTAGCACCTGTGTAGGAGTGTCAATGAATCTATGTCAAGACTGAGCAATTTCCCTTTACAAATAAAATCTCCCTTGACCATAAGGCCCACATGAACCCTTATTAATAAATCAAAAATATCTTAGCAATTCTTTCTGTGGCAGGATGACCCTTATATGAGTCTACAAATTCTGGAAATCCTTAATGCCCACTCAGGTTATGCGATAGCTTGACAGCAAGCAAAAACTAATCATTTTTTTAATTACTGGACACCTCCTCTCAAACAACCTCCAAATATTAAATCTGTATTTCCATCATTAGTGATAATATAATCATACATTCACATTTAATTATAATTTATCTCTGGAAATGACTAATAAATTGCATCATATTGGTAACCAAGTAGAATGCTGATTTATAGAACAGTACGTGTATATGTCTGCTTATCAGTCTGTTATGATGTTGGCCTATGTCCACCAAAGAGGTTTGGGGCAGGGAGAAGGACAAGTAAAATATTAATTCTAATTAAAATGGGACATGCTCAAGCAGACACTGAACTGGGGAAGAGACAGAGAATGTCATCCTGTTCTCACTCCTATATCTACACTGTATGAAAAATTGCTTTTTCAAAAGCTAATCAAACTTCTATGTGCATGTATAGTGACTGGACCATGGGAAGCGACTAGCACCATGCTTTGCACATAGCACAAACTTAATAAATGTTTATTAAGAAAATGAATTCTGTATAATTGTAATGATTAAAGAACAGAGGGAAAATGTATCTCTCTCACTTCTTTGCAGAATTGATTATATAGTCAGACTTTGTAGATATGTTTGTTTTGAACAACTACTTCCTCCATCTCTGTCTCTCTATCTTTCTTCTCTATCTGTCTCAGTGTCTCTCTGTCTTGTTCTGTCTCTTTTCTCTGTCTCTGCCTTTCTCTGCCTCTCTGTTTCTCTCTTCTTTGTCTCTATCTCTGTCTCTGTGTTTCTCTTTCTGTCTCTCACTCTCCTTCCTTTGATACAAAGGGTGGATCTCTGGGGAGGGGAGTTATATTTGGAAATGAAGGGTATACGCAGCAAGTGTGACTGTGTGCTACTGGCCTTGTTTTGTCATGGCCTCTGTTGACCCCTGCACCAACTGACTATGGAACTCATTCTTTCAATCTTAACTCTGATCAGAACATGCATCCAAAATCAGCTATTTTTCTTTTTTGGTTTTCTCACAGGACTTTATCCAGAATGAGGGTCACATGGTCATAATGATGTTTAATGCTTCTTTGATACTCACAATGAAGAAACTTTTGGAAATATCAAAATCTCAGGTATTCTGTTCAGAGCCCAATATCTCCTCAAGTCCCAGAATTTGGCTTGGGTTCCCCAGAGATGGTATAAGGATTCAATATGAGTTCTCTGTAAAATTTCTTTTCAATACACATACATTTGGCATTTACAATGGGAAAGGACTTCAGTGTCTAGCTCCTTATCTTGTCTAGTGATCTTCAGAATCTTCCTAAGACAATTCAAATGGAAGCAATTCAGTTGCCTGGCATTGACACTGGTACACTGTCCAGATTTCAAAGACATACAACAAAGAGGTAAGGACAATAGTTTTCTAGATCTTCAGTTTGGTATACTGCCTGATACCTCTTCTTTCTCACACTTTCCTTCACAGCCTCCCAAACACATCTAGGCAAGTGCTCAGATAGAGACCAAAAGAAGCAATACAAGGACAATCTCAATGTCTCTCTGAAGAACTATGGAATCCATTATGAGACATGAGAGACACTGACACAGCACCACCCAGATGACATGCCCTCATCAAATAAGTTGCTGCCCTATATGAGCAAAGCAGAATTGCAGTAGTTCAAAAGAATCTTGAGATGCACAAATTTGGAGATGTCTCTACTCTAAACATCCATGTGGACCATTTGTGCCTGACCTGTGATAGAGCCTTCAGAGCTCATATTGGGCTAATCATTCACAGTGAGACACACTGGATCTTGACCTCACATAATGATGTCATTTTAGTCCTCTTCCAAGAGTCACTAAGGACAACTACCATGAGGGGCCCAAGTGACTGTGGAGCCCCTCCCTTCTTCAAGAGTACTCTCGGCTCCCTTCTCCAGCTTCAGCCCCTCCCCTGCTTTCCCTCTTGCTTTTTCTGAATCCTCCTCCATCAATTTAATACTGTATACATATATATAGGGAGAGAGACAGAGAGACAGAGAAAGAGATAGAGACAGAGACAGAGACAGACAGAATCTATCTTTATAAACATATATACACATATATACATATACTATATATACACATATACATATATATTCATATGTGTGTATATATTCATATATATGTATGAAAAGATGGTTCAAAAATTAATGATTAAATTAAATTAATGATTAAAAAGAAATATTAGCACAATCAAGAGTTCAATTTAATTCATGTTTATTAATAATAGCCAACTTTTATCTAGTGTTTATTATTTGCCAAGCGCTGTGTTAAGTGCTTTACATATTATCTTATTTGATCCTCATAACAACCGGGGGAGGTAGATTCTATTATTATGCCATTTTCCAGACAAGGAAACTAAGGCAAATAGAGGTTAAATTACTTGCTCAGGGTTAAACAGATAAGTAAATATCTGAGCTATTTAACTCAGGTATTCCTAACTTCAGGTCAAACACTGTATCCACTGTGCTACATACCTGTCCCCTAAATCATTAAATTCAGTTTTGAGATGTAGACATATACTTATTGGTTGAATATAAAAGTTTTGGGAATTCTCAGTAATTGATATAAAGAAAAAAAAATCACACTCTAATCAACTTAGGTGGACCCAGAAAACTGCCCTTTTTTATCTTACCTATCTCAATAAAATTCCTCCCTGCTTATCACCGCATCCTGGGAATGAACAGAATGCTCCAAAAGACAGCCACATAGCTGTCAAGTCCCTTGCCATGTCTTTCTCTAATTTAAGCTCACACTATATTAGAATTAAATCTACTCTAGGGAGGGGTGGCTAAGTGGCACAGTGGATAAAATACCAGCCCTGGATTCAGGAGTACCTGAGTACCTCAGATACTTAACACTTACTAGTTATATGACCCTGGGCGAGTCACTTAACCCCCATTGGCCCACAAAAGATAAATAAATAAATAATTTTTTTAAAAAATCTACTCTAGGGAAGAACAGGAGGGATGTGAAGACAATTAAATGCTTTTATTTAAAAGTTGTTTTTGTTTTCTTGGTGTTTCACAAGGTTTTGGGAAAACAATTTTTTGACCTTCATTTTCCTATCTGGATGCACTTCTGGGCACTTTACCTCCCCCCCCCCCCATCCCCAATCCCTCTTCTGCAAGATCACTTTAACTCTGGAATTTACACATAATCTATACTTCATACCCCCAGGGCAATCTTTGAATTGGAGCAGGTGGAGGGTGGAAAGTACTGTGCTCCTCCATATGTTCCATTTAAGGAGGGGGACCAGACCAGCAACCTCTAAATTTCCCACCCACCGCACTCTTCTGTACTTCCATGTGCCACTATATCCATTACCCCAGTCACTTTCCATATTCTTTTTACATATAATATTTCCTTTTAGATTTGTGTTTCTTGAAGACAGGGACTATCTTTTGACTTTCTTCTTGTTTTTAGCACTCAGCACAGTACCTGGCCTATTTCGTGTTGTGTCATTTTCAGTCACGTCCAATTCTTTGTGATCCCATTTGGGTTTTTCATGCCAGTGATATAGGAGTGGTTTGCCATTTATTTCTCCAGTTCATTTTTAAAATGAGTAAATTAAGGCAAAAAGGGTTAAGTGACTTGCTCAGGGTTGCACAGCTAGTAAGTGATTGAGCCCAGATTTAAAATCAAGTCTTTACCAACTTTAGGCATGGCACCCTATCCACTGTGCTCCTGGCTACCCTGTAGTAGGCACATAATAAATGTTTATTGACTGATTTACTTTGCTTTGAGGAAAAATTCCACAGTACTCCATATTCTATTGATTGCATTCCATTAGCATTTATTAAATGCCTAGTATGTGTACTGTGCTAGACCCTGAGAATATTAAGACAAAAATGTAAATAATTCCTTCATTCAAGGAGCTTACCTTCTGCTAGGTGGAAACAACATGTACACAGCTAGGCAAATAGAAATAAAAATACAATGCAGATAATTTCAGGGAAAGGAGAACAATCCAAGGAGGAAGAGGAAAGAGGATAGGTCTCATGTAGCAGGTAGTACTTTATGCTGTGTCTTGAAGGGATTTTTAATTATATCCTACTGGCAATAGTGGGACCCCAAAACTTGCTTTCTTAGTTTCATTATTTGCTTCTCTCTTTTCTTTTCTTTTCTTTTCTTTTCTCTTCTTGTCTTTTATTTTTTTTTTTGAAGGGAGTGTAACCTTTGGCAAGGTTAAACCTGTGTTTTCATAAATCTAGTAGGCACCTGTTTGGAGGATGGAATTGACATGGGGGTTGGGACTATTAAAGTTTAAACTAGCTTACTAGCTAAAGGACTGACATACCTTGAAAAGTAAGGGAGATAAGTCCATTAGGTGCAGCTGCTGCCTGATGGGTGCCAAGGGACAGAGATAACTCCAAAAGTCAGGAAGATCACCCCATTCAAGCTCCCCTCTTCCCCAAAGGGAACTTTCCATAGTCAGGTTGATGGAGGAAACTGATGTGGGATGGGGTTAACAGATAATCTAAGACTTGAGTTATCAATAGTAGCTAAAAGGGTTAATAGAGAAACTAAGACCTGAGTAACCAGAGGGGTACTATCAACCAACACTAACAACAAAATATATTTCCATCTGTATTCAGAAAACATCAGTTCTTTCTCTGTAGATGGATTGCATTTTTCATGAATCCTTCAGAGTCAACTTGTATCATTGCATTGCTGAAAATAAGTAAGTCATTCCCAGCAGATCATCTTACAATATTGCTTTTATTTTGTATACAGTACATTTCACTTTGCATCAGCTCATGTAAGTCTTTCCAGGTTTTGCTGATAGCATACTACTCATCTTTTTTTTTTTTAATGGTAAACTACATTTATATATTTCTTTAAAGGGAGATTTCCTTACAAAACACCCATGAGGTTGATTATTGCAACAATAATAGCTAACATTTATATAGTACCTTATACCTGACAAAGAATTTTCTTCACATTAGCCCAGCAAAATAAGTACCATCACCATCACCATCACTATCATCATCATCTTACATTGATCTTGTCTCTGCTTAAGATTTTTTTCCAAATTTCTATTGCTAACTGTTTCCCTCCATTCTGTTTGCTTCCCATGATATTTACTCTATTTTCTATCTTCTTTTTGCCCTATCCCTCTTCAAAAATGTTTTGCTTCTGAATGCCCTTCCCTCAATCTGCCCTCCCTGCCTTCATCCCTCCCCCCTTGTCCCCTTCCCCTCCTGTTTCCCCTCAGACCAAGATATATTACTATACCCATGTGAGTGTGTACGTTATTCCCTTTCTGAGCCAAGAAAGGAAAAAGGTGAGGTGGAAATGGGGTAAAGTATCTCACATAAAAGCAGCAACAAAAAGTTTATGGTGGAGGGGAATATTGGGGAGGATAAGGGGAGTAAATGAGCCTTACTCTCAACCAACACTATCAACAGAAGCTTAGGGAAGGTAATCAGGGACTATTAACCATTAATAGTCATTAATAATCCTGGATGACAGAACACTCAGAAACCAGATCTTAGAGTAAAGAGATACCATAAACAGAGACCCTCTAGCTCTGTCACGTTTAGGCACATCTTTAGGAACATGTGAAGAAAGACCAAATGTGTCCTTAGATTTATCGTATGACCTTTAAATCCCCAAAACAAACCCCTAGGGAAAAATGTACCTGCCTTGGAGGATGATTTAGGACCCCAGGAAGTACAAATTAGAATATGAACCTCCCTAAGGAAGAGATTAAGATAATGAGGAGATGGGGCAGCTAGGTGGCACAGTGGATAGAGCACCAGCCCTGGAGTCAGGAGGACCTGAGTTCAAATCCGGCCTCACACACTTGACACTTACAAGCTGTGTGACCCTGGGCAAGTTGCTTAACCCCAATTACTTCACTAAAAAAAAAAAAAAAAGATAATGAGGAGATAACCTACTTTTGTTCACTATAAATATAACCATTCTTCCTCACAGTATTTTTTTATAAACCTAAGGAAACTGAGTCACTGAGTCTTGTAATTCTTTGGGATGCCTCCCGATCCATTTGATCTATTAAATCCATTCCTGCTACAAGATGGTCACTTCATCTGTCCCCACACCATCTGTTCTCTATAAAGGCTGTGGTGGCCTCCCTCCTGGTCAGGGAGAAACGTGTCTCAAAGAATCATGTCTCTGGCAATTTTCTCCCCTTGAGGCATGTATATGACTTCCCTCAGGCACTTTCTCTAGCACCCAAATAAAAGAATATTTTATTCTAATTGAGTTTTGTTCAAGAGGGTGGAATTCTTTACAGAGGAATAGCTAAGGACCCCCACCACTTATTTCCCTGTGACTGAATGGAGAAAGGGACAAGAGAAAAGGCAAACAATTGGAAGTTTGTTTTAGTCTTAGCCAGAGGTAATAAAGACCTAAACTAGGTTAGAAGCTTTTTTTTTTTTTCAATAGAGAGAAGGGAAATATTCAAGAGATATTATGGACAGATGTTGTGGGAATGTAGTGGGAACCCAAGAAATCCAAGATTCAAACCCCATAGGCCAAGGGGAAAAGAGCTCTCTCCCACCTCAGGAATGGTTGTTGTATGACCCTGGCAAGGTCTGCAAGAGGACATGCAAGATATGGATGGGTGGTGCATATCTTATTGATGCCCTATTATTCCAAAGTTCCCTTCCTGTTGTTTGCATTTCCTTTCCAGTGCTTTGTAATTCTCTACCCTTTTTTTGTTTTGTAAAGACACAAAATACTGAGGTCTTCTCTTATTCCAGTCACCATGATGATCTGTTCCCAGCCATATATTCCTTTCTCCTAATAAACCTTTTTATTTTACAAGACTTGTGGTGAGCCTCCAATTCTTGGGCAGTTAGTCCCCTGATCCAGGTAGCAAGTCCCCTCAATACATCGAAATAACAAGAGTTAACAATTGATTTGCAATTGGGGGCGGAAGGAGAGGGAAGGCTCAAAGGTGGTTATAAAGTTGAAAATGAGACAACAGAAAAATGATTGTATACTTAAAATGAAAAAAAAAAGAAGTTTGGGATACAAATGTGTTAAGGGGGAAGGACTGAATGTCATTTTGAAGAGGTTGACTTTTGATATCCTCATGGAATATCTAGTTGTAAAATGTAAATTCTTTGAGGATAGGGACTGTATTTGTTTCCCCAGCATTTTGCACAGTGTTATAGTTCAGTAAGGGCTTAATAAATGCTTGTTACTTGTTGACTGAATTCCCATTAGTTTTTCAAAAATATGGGACCTCATTGCTTCTGAAAGAAATGTCTTTTGGTCAGTGAGAGAAATTTAGGTTATCTAACAAAAAATTAACTTGTCATAGTAAATTATCCCAAGGATTTCAATTAAATAAACCATATTCTAGTCAAAGCAGCCCTCAAATTGGACCACAAGCCTAACTTTATAAAAGAAAACTATCCTAGACCCCAAATCTAAGGAAACACATCACTTATAGAAATGGTCCTTTAATTCACAAAGTGCATACAGTGCAAAATGCATATGAGTATGGTACAAGTCTAACGAAACAATAAAAGCACTCCATAGTACATGGATGGTCAATAAATGCTTAGCTAAAACCTTATACATAGTTTAGTTGATTTTTAGATAGCTGTATTTTAAAGCAGCTACAATTCATTGAGATTCAGTGGCATAAACTAGTATGTCTATTTGTCACAGAATCTGCCCTGATAGTGTGTTTGCATAGTAACTGTGGATTTGAAAATTTTACCCCTCTATGTTTTATAATAAATAATTCATTATTCTCATCAGTGCTTTTTAAATATTCCAGTGGGTTTCTTATCTAATTGAGGCACATATTCCTTCCAGTGAAACATATTATGACCTATCCATGCATTCCTATTCTGGGTGATTCTTGTTCATGTCCTCTCATAACTACACTACAGGAGTTCTAACCAACATGATACAGACCTTCCTAAGTTCTCTTGATATTGAGATGATACCAATGAGGTATATAAGAAGCATGGAGTGCTCTATGAAGTATGCATATATTAACCCTCACTCTCACCTTATGACAAACCCATCTTCCCTTTAATCACTTTTTTGATGACATATTTTATACTATATGTATTTCTCAATTGTAATGGATGGCAACCTTAACAAAAACACTATGCATTTTATCTTTGCTTTTTGTGAGAGCCTCAACTTAAATTCATTGAAGACTGCAGGAGGGAAGGAAAGACAGAGGCAGAGAAAGAAACAGAGAAACACACACACACAAAGACACAGAGACAGACAGAGACAGACAGAGACAGACAGAGACAGACAGAGACAGACAGAGACAGACAGAGACAGACAGAGACAGAGACAGCGTTCAGAAACCCATTCAATTTGATTATTATGGTATAGAACAATGGTGTCAAACTTAAATAGAAAATAGGCTACTAAACCATACACGGGGATCTTTGAGGGAGACATATTGACTTTCAAAACCATATATTAATATTATTTATGTTAATTTTATTTTTATTTATTTTGTTAAACATTTTGATCTGGTTGGACACTCCAGAATATTGCTGCAGCACCTGTAGTCTAGACAATGGGAATTCTTCATCCAATTCTTTTTTTACATTTTTCCTGTGTGGATAATTAGGTCAAACTATTTTGAGAGATTGTTGATCTCTGAGAAGGTTCTACAGTGTTCTGGGCTTCCATAGAAGTAATACTATGTTATCTACAAACAGTAAATCCTATACATTTATTCACCGATGAAAATTATTGTATACTGGTACTCCTACATGTGTCAATGGGAAATGAGTTTGGAGAGTACAATTCTTGTTTTGCCTACCTTGATATTATTCAACAGAAGGACCTGGTTAATGATTGGATAGCACTTGAATAAGTTTTCCTATATGTTTTTTCAGTATTTCAATAACTTTTACAAAGTATAAACATAGCCATAGAAAAGAGTTACCTATTTATGGTTTAATTCTATGAAATCAAATATATATTTTATGGTCAACAAACCATAAGCGAGGTAAGATCTTATAGGCTTCACATTTTTCATTTGTTTCAATTTCTGCTTTAAAATGTGATCTACTGTGGAAAGTAATTTATTAATGGCTGTCTGTTTACATCTAATAATCTCAGTAAGAATATCTACGATGTACATGTAGGTCATTCTCATTTAGGAAAAAAAGTTATAGATTGGGATAATTATTAATGTTCTTTTAGTCATTTTTCTATGAGAACTAGTAAAACATGATATTTTTTACTATAGCTTTAGCTTCTTCACTGCACCTACCCCTGATTAAAGAATCATGTTACCTCTAACTTGAGTCTACTCTGTCACTCCTCGATCTAGTGCAACTTATTTTTGTTTTGCTTTGTTTTCATTTTTGTTTTTCTTTGATGCTATTTCCACTTCCAAAAGCAGAATATACTAGTACTCAATACTTGATTCCCAATATGATTATAGCACCATCCTTGATGATGAAAAGAGTTTGTTATATAAATAACTTCAGATGATTTATTTTTGACCATTCTTTGTCCTTGCAATTTCACCCGTAAATACCTTCAAGATGATTTTCCTTTCTTAGCTGAATCATCAAGATCTTTTAAAAGTTCCTTTACTTCAACTGCTTCATCCCATTTGAGGAGGCAATACTGCTCATAATCTGCCACAATCTGGGAGTGTAAGATTATATACATTAGTTTATATCCTAAAATGCAATTTTCTTTTAACTGAAGTCCTGTCCATTTAAAAAGGAGAGGAAGCTTTATGGACTAAGGTCACTTTAGGTTCTTTATTGTTTGCCTTGTATGGACAATTAATTGAAATATTAAAATTTTTGTATTGAATTGTTAATTGGTGTTTATGTCCATTTTTTACCTTTGTCCACTTTTTGTACATTAAAAATAACTGACAAATGTCAAAGATTATTTTTTGCTAACATATTTTTTTTCTCTTAGAGGTTTGTATAAATTGTAAATTAGTCATAACAAGTAAGTTTTGTAGGCACAAACATTGCTGATCATCCATCATAAGTATTTATATAATCTATTTTACCTATGCATACTATATACATTAAAATTATAATATATAGTCTTTAAATTAACAAATTTCTAACATTTTTGCCTATTCTATAATCCCAATTTCAAGTAAAAAGTCTTATAAATTTGAATTTATAAGTACAGGGCATTCTTTTTTCTGTTTTTTTTTTTTTTTTGCTTTGGGTTTTTTTTTTTTTTGGTAAGGCAATTAGGGTTAAGTGACATGCCCTGGGTCATACAGCTAGTAAGTGTTAAGTGTCTGAGGTCAGATTTGAACTTAGGTCCTCCTGAATCCAGGGCCAGTGCTTTATCTACTGCACTGCCTAGCTGCCTGGGCATTCATTTGTAATTGAAATTTGAGCAAAAGTCTTCTCTTTGAATTCTTTTGCCCTTCTACCCAGATGTCTGTTTTGGGGAACAGTAAAAATGTATAGGCTCCTATTCAATATATTTTATGTAGTTATGAGGCTTTGTCTGGTATGGATAGGTTGATTTAGTTCCATCTATTCTTAATCAGGTTTAGCTAAAACCAGACCAATGATTCAGGCATGGGATTAGAATTTAATAAAACAGGTCGGCTAGGTGGCGCAGTGGATAAAGCACTGGCCCTGGAGTCAGGAGTACCTGAGTTCAAATCTGGCCTCAGACACTTAACACTTACTAGCTGTGTGAACCTGGGCAAGTCCCTTAATCCCAATTGCCTCACTAAAAAAAAAAAAAATTTAATAAAACAACTCTTACATACCATAAAAAACCAAGAAAACAAATCATTTAGTAGCAAATAGTCTAAAAAATACAATTCTTGCATACATTTTAAAAAAATGAAAACAACCTGCCATTCACCAGGGTAATCACCAATTGCTAGGTCACAAGATAATGGGAATTCTGCCAAAATCTTCACAACTTAGACTGATTTCCACCAGCAGCTTTCCAAAGCAACTAAGTACTAAGAATATTCTCCTTGCTTCCTTAAAAAACAAAGCAAAACAAAACAAAAAAAAATACTCCAGCCTGTATAAAATCTTGTTTTCACCAAACCATTGAGAGCTACAAAAAACTCATATGATAAAACTTATATGATAAACACATATTGCTTACACAACAAATTTATTTTTTATTTTAAATTTCTGCAACACATTATCAAAAGACAGTAATTGTTCTTAAATTAGAAATGTTTCTACCACACCAATCAATATTTAGGGGGAAAAACAATAAAGTATCCTTCATAAGAGTTTTAATTTTTTTTTCCTAACTAGTTAATTCTTTAATTTTTTCTCTGCTTTCCCTCAAAAGGAATTTCTAGGCTTCAGGGACTATCTTTAGAAAGAAAATAATAAAACAAGAGCAGTGCAGAAAAGATAACTGCTTTCATTAAAAGCATGCTAAAACTCAACTGGACCTGAGGTTTATATGCATGTTTCTTGTCTCCTGTCTGTCTTCTATTTTTTTGAGAACTATGGACATCATAAACTATAATATTTTAGCTACTTGCAGGAACAAAGGAATGGAACATTCCCTTTTAATAGAAAAACTCAACCATTGGCTTCCAAAATGGTAGGTGAAAAGTGGAAATGTCCCATTTCTGACAGATGATAAACTGAAAATGCTAAAATCTGAAAGAGGGATTTTTCAACTTCTTGTTTCTAGTTTATAGTCTTCTGCACTCATACTCAGACTTGTCCTACCTTATAAATGTAATGTAACTTTATATATATCTATATCTGTATATAGATATATAGATATAGATATGCATAGATATATAGATGTGTATGAAATATGTATCAGTGTATTTATAAGTTCCAAAAGAAATACAGCTTAACAACTTGCAAGAAAGTTGCTCATCAATCCCTCTGGAAGTCTTGTGCCTGCTTCATTGACCAGCTGTAGCTAATAATCCACACTAACGAAAAACCAGCAGGAGTCCTTTAAGCAGGAGCATACAGGTGTAGCCAGAAAACATGGTTAAATACTTATCTCATTATCTGACCATAGAATTCACAAGGGATCAATTAAACATAAGATTAAAAAGAGCTGGAGAGCTGAGAAAATGGAAAGAACCTAAGGGAGGTTGTAAAACAGGAAAAAAAAATAGGTGAATAGGAAAAAAAAAGGTGAAAAGGAGAGCAAGAATTGGTACTGTGGGGAAAAAAGGGAGATGTGAGAGATATGAGAGAAGAAATTACAAGAGAAGAAGCAAATTAAAAAGATGACAACTTGAAAAAGGGAAATATAGCTAAGTCCTAATTTTTCTGGGGGAAGGGTAGGTAATGTTAATTTGAAATTTTACCTTGATCCACAATCAACTAACTGGAAAATTCCACATCAATTATGGGTCCTTGTCACTTATTTCTAAGAACATTTTCATTATCATCTCATTATTTTATGAAAGAATATAAAAACAACTATCTAAAACATTAAGTTTTTAGAAAGCAGACTTTTCTGATCTGACAACCTTGGCAACTGGCAAAATAAACTTTGATTGCCATGATGTACAGTTATTTACTACTCTAGATACCACAGACAATAGGGCTCATTTATTTTTTTTTTAAATTGGAGACTAAAGCTGATAAACTGTATAAATAATACACATTTGTCTATTCACCTATAAATATTAGTGACATTAACATTATAGATTCACATTTGTTAGCTTATTCCTCATTCTTACAAATATCCCTTGTGGCAGCTAGATGATACAGTGGATAAAGCACCAGCCCTGGATTCAGGAGGACCTGAGTTCAAATTTGACCTCAGACAGACACTTGACACGTACTAGCTGTGTGACCCTGGGCAAAGCACTTAACCCTCATTGCCGTGCAAAAATTAAAAATTATATATATATATACATATACATATATATCTGAAAATTATTATATTATATTATATTATATTATATTATATTATATTATATTATATTATATTATATTATATTATATTATATTATATTATATTATATTATATTATATTATATAATATATATATCTGAAAATAATTGTCAGGAATATCACCCTATTTTATAGATGAATTACAGAGAGCAGAGAGATTAGGTAACTTTTTCAATGTCAAAACAAAGTCATAAATAAAATCCCAGTATATTGAAACTTTCAATAGACTGTATTGTCTTCTATAAAGCAAATGATGAAATTACTATTAATTTTATATAATAAATTTCCCATTCATTTTTGCTATAATTTTAATTTCTTTGCCATAAATTTAATTCCTATGTAAAGATATTGCCTGGGAATATAAGCCATGTCACTGAATAAATGTGTGGTCTTGGGGAAATTGTTTAATTTCCCTTTGCTTCATTTTATTCTTATTTTAAATGAGGATACTGCAGTAAATTATAGGATCTCAGATTTGAAAAGGAGGTTATTTAATTTACCTGGTTCCTGTTATACCTAAACCAAAATCCCCTCTACAAAATTCTCAATAATTGGCCATTTAAGCTTTGGAAAAGGACATCTAGTTTTGGAGAACCCATTATTTTCTTTGAATAACAAGTATAACAAAGTAAAACCTGACATTCATAATTTACACCAACTGTTCCTAGTTCTGTTTAGACCCTCTTCCACATGGCAGCTCTTCACATATTTACAAACATTTATGAAACCCTCCTAAATCATCTACTTTGCTTCTATGTCATTAATAATAATTATTACTTCAAATATGGTTTTGATCAATTATATTATTTTAAGAATTAGACCTTTCATGATATAATATAAATGGTCACTATAACTTGAATTCCCAAGTATCACAAGTTTCAGGTGTGAGAGAGGCCATGAGGTCCTGGTCTAAGCTAGAAGCAAGGAGAATGAAAAAGAGAGGGACTATGTATAATACATTAGAAAGAAAGAGTGATGGAGGATCAGTGACTAACTGGCTCTAGAATTCAAGGAAGAATTGGGACTCGATGGCTACAATTTTGAGTCTGCATGTATGAGAGATTTGGAGGGAAGAGATGAATTTGAAGTAAAACTACAATATCCAAAGTGAAATGTCTAGACAATTGAAGATGTGGAATTATATTTGGGTAAAGAGGTTAGTACCTGACATATAGATTTGGCAGTGAATCACCTGAAGTAATTGAAACAATGAAAATTGATGATTTCTTCAATGCAGAAAGTAAAAGTAATAAAATTGGGAAATGCCTAAAATTAGGAAAATGGAAGACGAGCTGGTAAAGAAAATAGTAATATAGGATACCCAAGAGACAATAGTGTCTCAAATACCAAAGCAAGGGAGATTTTTATAAAGATAGGATACAGTCAAAGTCAAATGACATAGAGAAGTCAAAGAAAATAAGTATTAGGCATTATTGTGAAGTGTCAAAATATTTGGAAAGTAGGAAGGCATTAAGTATACTCCTCTTCACAACCTTCTAAGTGATTCCTTCTCAGGAACCAATAACTACTCACTTCTAACTTATCACTTGCTCAAATCTTCTCAATTAATTGTCCAGATTAAAATGTAGAAAGTTGTCACTTACTTGAAGTGGAAGAGGGTGTGATGAAATAATGGGATTTAGCAGATACTCAAAGACCCACCTGGAGATTAATCTAGACTGATTGAATCAAGTGAGAGTGATTGACTGCTGATTAGCCTACTTCAAGTTAACTGGATTACCTCATGTGACCCTCAAAGTGGGGGACATGTATTATGACTGTCTGCTAGACACAGGAGCTTCTAAATCAGTATTACTAAGCAAACCAGACCCTGGGTGTAGAGCTGTAGGATCTTTGACCCCAAAACAAGTGGCAAAGCCTTCAGTGCATGCTCATCGTTTATTCAACATAGAAAAATTCACAATGGAGAAAGACCTTATGAATGTAATCAAAGTGGGAAAGCCACCAGTATGCTTTAATAAATGTTTAATGCCCAAAGACTGGTGCTAAAGCTTCTAATTTAAGGCGATTACACAATATAAATTTTAAACATTGCAAGGGTAATACTATAAACTGACTCTAATCCTTACTCACTGAAATTTTGAAGAAAGCTAGAGATCTTTAGGCAGATAACTGAAAACATTTGGTAAAGATGACAAACCTTTGGGCAAGAGGACACGTTCAGTGGTGAACCCATGAAGTGCTTAGGAAGAGAAAAGATTATTGTGGGAGTATATACTTGCTTAATGTTATTATATCTCAGATTTAAATTTAGAATTATATTCATGGATTAAAATACTGTAATGCCAGGCTTCTGGCCAAGGTTGTAATCTATATGTGTGTATATACATATGTATATGTATACATGAATCTATGTATTCAGATAGCTTCAAATATAAATACATATGTATTTTTGAAGGTATGGCAACATATATTCATATATGCACATATATTTATGTAAAATCTCAAAAAGGACTTTAAACTGAAAAAGATCAGGGGAAAGAGAAAAATGTCTACTTATATTCAAAAAGCCAGCTACCATAGAGAGTACCTATAAGGTAAGAAGAATTTAGTCAAAAAATTACCCAGAAATGTTTAGCAGACAAAATTCAAGAAAAGAGCCTGTAATAAAATCTATCAGCTTCCAGAAAGCTATACACTAATTCACAAAATTTAGTGAATAAGCCAGGGGAAATCAATATCCTAAAGCAAAGAGGCAAACTTGTTCTTGCAGGTATCAGTGAAATTTTAAAAATATGAAACCAATAACTGATATATGGATTTGGAAAGATAGCTCTTATTGAAAAGATATAAGGTGGGTAAAAGGGGTGTGTGTGTGTGTGTTTGTGAACAGGGTGGAGTTGGAGATGTAGGTGGTATAAAATTACATATTTCTAAGGTTCCTCTGAGTTCCAAAGTTCTTTGGTTCATTGTTGGAAACCAATATGAAATTATTTCCTTGTTATTTTTCTTACTGATAATTTCTTTTTTGGGAAGGTAAAAAAAAGAACAAACAGTATTTCCCTTTAGGAAATGATTCATCAGAATCAAAAGCATACAGATATTTACAAGGAGTTCAGGAAGTTAAGAAAAAGAAGTCCTACCTAGCTGAGAGTTCCAGCCTGGTTGGGTTCTTCCTCAAGTCCTCCTCCACAAGCCTGCTTTAATAAGGAACTCTCTAGCAAGCTGATTGTGGAAGCTTTTTATAGGTCTGGAACAGAGGTGGTCCTTACACACTGCTTCAAGCTGATTGGTTGCTTTCCTCCAAATCCATTGGTTTTGAAGGTGTTCTCAAGTTGAATTCACAGTCTAGCTTCTGAGAACAATACTTTCTTAAGGGATAGTCAGATGTGATTACAATCCAGTTAACTTAAAGTAAGCTAATCAGCAGTCAATCACTCTCACTTGATTTAATCAGTATAGATTAATCTCCAGGTGGGTCTTTGAGTATCTGCTAAATCCCATTATTTCATCATACTGTTAAGCCTCAAAGGGAAAGACAAATTGGTCTCAAGACCAAAAAGCCTTCCTGGAAGAGCTCAAAAAGGATTTTAAAAATCAAATGAGAGAGTTGGAAGAAAAAATGAGAAAATAAATGTGAGAAATGAGATTTACACAAGAAAATTATGGAAAAAGAGTCAACAGTTTGGAAAAGGAAACACAAAACTTGACTGAAGAAAACAAATCCTTAAAAAATGCAATTGGCTAAATGGAAAAGTTGGTGCAAAAGCTTACTGAAGAAAAGAATGCCTTAAAAATTAGAATTGGGCAAAATGGAAGCTAATGACTACATAAGACACCACAATTTTTTCATACAGAATCAAAAGAATGAAAAAAAAATAGAGGGAAATGTGAAATACCTCATCAGAAAAACAACTGAACAGGAAAATAGGTTCCACAGAGACAATCTAAGAATTATTGGGCTACCTGAAAGCCATGATCAAAAAGAATTCTAGAAACCATATTCCAGAAAATTATCAAGGAAAACTGCTCTGATGTTGTTGAATCAGAGGATAAAATAGTCATTGAAATATTCCACCAATCACTGCCTAAAAGTGACTCCAAAAGGAAAACTCCAAGTAATATCATAGCCAAATTCCAGAATTATCAGGTGAAGGAGAAAATCCTACAAGCATCCAGAAAGAAACAATTTAAATATCATGGAGCCACAGTCAGGATTACATAGGACCTGGCAGCTTCCATATTAAAGCATCAGAAGTCTTGGAATATGACATTCTAGAAGGGAAAGGAGCTTGGATTGGAAGCAAGAATCAACTACCCAGCAAAACTTGATCATTATCTTTCAGGAAAACAGATGGACATTCAATTAAATAGAGGACTTTCAAGATTTCCTGAAAAAGAGACCAGAGCTGAACAGAAAAATTGATCTTCAAATGCAAGACTCATGAGAAGTATGAAAACGTAAACAGAGAAAAAATGTTATTCAATAAGGTTAAACTATTTACATCTCTACATGGGAAGATAATACTTATAACCCTTTTATCTGTGTTTCTAATTGGGTAGAGAGAAGGGGTATGCATAGAGGACATAGGTATTAAATTGATTTTGTGATGATATCAAGAAATTTGAAAGGCAGAAAAAAGAACATAAAGAGGAGAAGAAAGGGGAGTTAGAAAGGGGTGAATTACATATTATGAAGAGGTGGAAAAAACCTATCACAATATAGGGAAAGAAGGGAGGGGTGAGCATTGCTTCAACCTTACTCTTATCAGATTTGGTGTAAAGTGGAAATAACATATATACCCATTTGGATAAAGAAACTTAGCTTACCCTTTTGAAAAGTAAAAGGGGAAGGGGAAAAGGGAGGTACAAATAAAAGGGAGGGCAGAAGCAGGGGAGGAAAAGGGGGAAAAAAGGGAGGAGGACTGATAAAAGGAAAGGCAGATTGAGGGAGGTAGGAGTCAGAAGCAAAATGTTTGTGAGGAGGAATAGTGTGAAAGAAGAAAAAAATTACAAATAAAGGGGAAAATAGGATGGAGGGAAATAAACAGTTATCATAACTGTGAATGTGAATGGGATAAACTCTCCCTTAAAATGGAAGTGAATCATAGAGTGGATTAAAAACCATAATCCTACAATATGTTGTTTACAAGAAACACATTTTAATCAGAGAGATACACACAGAATAAAGGTAAAAGTTTGGAGGAGAATACATTATGCTTCAGCTGAAGTAAAAAAAAGCAGGCATAGCAATCCTTATTTTGGACAAAAGAAAAGCAAAAGCCAATCTAATTAAAAGAGATAAGGAAGGAAACTGCATCTTGCTCAAAGGTACTATAGATAATACAATAATATCAAGACTAAATATATAGGCACCAAGTAGTATAACATCCAAATTCTTAGAGTAGAAAACTATACCAGTGAGAAATCTTAACCTTCCCCTCTCAGAGCTAGATAAATCTAACCATAAAATAAATACAAAAAGTTAAAGAGGTGAATATAATTTTATAAAAGTTATATATGATAGACCTCTGGAGAAAATCAAATGAGGATAGAAAGGAATATTTCATTTTCTCAATGTTATATGGCCCATAAACAAAAATTGACCATGTATCAGGGCACAAAAACCTCATAGTAAAATGTAAAAAGACAGAAATATTAAGAAATGATGAGAAGGATGCTTTCAGAAAAACCTGGAGAGATTTATTATAAGCTGATGCAAAGTGAAATATACTGTGTCCAAAGTAACAGTGACATTGTAGGATGAGCAGTTGCGAATGACTTACCTATTCTCAGAAACAAAATAATCCAAGACAATTCTGAAGGACTTATGATGAAAAATTCTAGCGATCCACAGAGGAAGATCTTATGGTGTCTGAATACAGATTGAAGAATATTTTTTCTTACTTTATTTGTCTTCAGGATCTTTTTGAGGTCTATGTTTTCTTTCACAAAATGACTAGTATGGAATCTTATTTTGCATGACTACACATGTATAAACTGTAATGTATCATTTGCCTTTTCAATGGGAGTGGGGGTAGGAAGGGAGTGAGGGAGAGACTTTGGAACTCACAGTTTTTAAAAACGAATATTAAAAATTGTTTTTACATGTAATTAGGGGGATACTAAACAATGCAACAACAACAACAACAAAGAAGATATATGTAGAGCTTCCCTCCTAATTTAACACTTACTTGGAGTAACAGCAAAGGATGTTGGCCCAATAGCACATAGCAGACAATATTCTATAAACAATTATAGAAAATACCTCTGGAACCAATTAGAAGCTAAGAGAGAAGAGACTTTCCTTCAGATAATGTACAAAGCAGATAATTGAGACTTTATTGTAAATTATTTATGTGCCCTAAATAATCAATCTTGCTGGACTATATAGCATCTTAAGAATGAAAAGAATTAATAAAGCCCCCCAGTTTTTCCAAAGAACAAAGTACCTTGCAAAGCTTAAAGTCATTTGCAAATGCTAACTGTCATTATGATGGTAGTTCACATTTATATTTTGCTTTATATTTTGCATTTTTCCTCATGGAGAATTTGTGAGGTAAGAAATAAAGTATCTCCTTTTTACACATTAGAAACTGAGGCTCACAGAGGTTAACACAGCTTATAAATTTCAGAGATAGGAATGAATATGAGTTAGGTTTCCTCCCTCTAAGTCCAGCAATCTCTACGAACTTTTCCTTTCCAGGAAGAGTTCAAATCCACTAACCTAGATGAAGTAAATCCCAGGGCATTACAAGATGTGATAGATGTCATAGCTGTGCTGTCAGTGATCTTTGAGGATTATGGTAAATGGGAGAATTGAAATAAGTATGGGTAAATGTGTTCTTGGTTTTCAGTAAAGGGGAGAAAGTAGAGCTTTTAGAGATGGTGAGCTTGATCCAGAAGCCTAAAAATATTCTAGAAAGCATTACAAAAGGCTTTCTTTGTGAGTACTTAAAAGGGAGGACATCATTTCTTAGAGTCAGCATGATCTCAGTAAGAATGCAAATGAGTTCAGTAAGAATTGTCTTCTTTGTGCTATTGGGTCAAACTCTATTTTTGTTACTACAAATAAGAGTTAAATAATGGCAACTTATGGTAGTCATACTTTTTTGGGGGGAGTTAGGGGTGGGGGGCAGAGTTATTAAACTAATTGGTTAGGGAATTCCATGGACATGGTATATCTGGACTGAAGCAAAAAATTGACAATATCATTCCCAATGTTCTTTTGGACAAAATACTGAATTGTTAAATATATTCTGTAGCAAACTGAATGAACAGACATATAGGGTACTGATGACTGTGTTCGTGTCACTCTGGCTGAAGGTTTGTACTTGATTGCTGAAGAGAACTGTCCTTGACTGGTGCTATTTCAAAATTAAAAAAAAAATAAATGATTTTGATGTGAGCACAGGTGTCACACTTATCAAATTTTCATGACACACAGCTAAAAGGGATAGCTAATAATTTGGATCTTAGAATTGGTATTGGGGCAGCTAGGTGGCACAGTGGATAGAGTATTGGCCCTGGATTCAGGAGCTCCTGAGTTCAAATTCAGCCTCAGACACTTGACACTTACTAGCTGTGTGACCCTGGGCAAGTCACTTAACCCCAATTGCCTCACTTAAAAAAAAAAGAATTGGTATTGATTAAGATATCAATGTAATATTAAGAATACATGTAAATTCCTGTGCTAAGTTAAAAAACAAATCAACTGCAGAGGTAGACAATAAGGGAAAACAGGGATAGAAGTACATGATGTGGGGGGAAAGGCTAAAAGTATTATAGCATAGGGCAAACTCAGTATATAAGCAATGTTATGTAGAAGCTAACAAAGCTTATGCTGTATGCATAGGAACATAATATCTAGAATGTAGGAGTTAATAGTCCCATTATACTCACCTTTGCTCAGATTATATCCAAAGTACCATGTTAAGTTGTCAGGACCATATGTTAGAAATGATGTTGACAAATGAAAACATCTAGAAGAAAGAAAGGTGAACAGGATATTAAGAACACTAGAAATGCCATGAGGACATGCTGAAGCACCTGTGAATTGTTAATGAGAGAAGAAATCACTTAAAGGAACAGCAATAGCAGTCTTCCAATATTTAAAGGGTTGTCATATACAGAACACATATTTGCCCTGATCGGGGCTAGATGGCAGAACTAAGATCACTTTATGTTCTAATATTAAGATATAGGTTATTAATTCTTATCAGGGAATATTTTCTTCTAAAATGGAAACAAGTAGAAATTGTAAAAAGACTAGTTTTGGTTAAGCAAAGAAAAATTTTGACAACCAGATTTTTCCAAAAACAAGATGCTCTGGCTTGAAGGATAGTGACTTCCTCATTATTGTAGGTCACTGAGCAGAAAAAAATTCACTGGGTAAAAATTGACCAAATGAATAATCACTGAGGATCTTTCAACTCAAAAATTTATGGTCGGGGTAGCTCAGTGATGCAGTGGATAAAGCACTGGCCCTGGATTCAGGAGGACTTGAGTTCAAATCTGGCTCAGACACTTGACACTTTTTAGCTGTGTGACCCTGGGCAAGTCACTTAACCCTCATTGCCCCGCAAAAAAAAAAAAAGTATGTAAAACTGTATGATGTATGTCACTCTGATTCATTTGTAAAAGGGGATAATAATGTTTCCATCACGAAGATCAAACCATGTATTGAATACAAAAGCTGTTCTTAAATATTATGTAAATACAAATTATTGTGATTATTAAACTTTTGATTTTTTTGTTTCTACTCCCAGCTGTTGTAAATATTAATTAGTTTGCAACTGCCAACACAAAATTCTATGTCAATAGTAAGTGACAGATGGATATGTCCCTGATGAGTACAAAGGGAAGGGGGGTCATTTGAGTGGAATGACTACTTAACAATTATTGAGTTCTGAGAGCACATGCTATATTTTACAAAATGTCATGCCTAAAAAGTTGGACTTGCGAAGGTGACAATAGGTCAAGCATGAACATGTCATTGAAAAGGTGAAAAAAATAGTCTTATAATGAATACCTAAAACATAACTTCAAGAGTCAACAATGATAGCAGGAAGAGGGCTTGAATATTCATGAAAATCAAATTAAGATATGTCATTTTGATGAAAAGGGTTATTTATTAATTATTATTATTCCAACACTTTCAATTGTCATGCCACCAGGAACAACATTAAATGCTTTCATAATGATCATGGAATGCAGATTCTTAAACCTGAGCTTTTAATGAATACACCTCAGGTGCTTTCTGAAGTAACTAAAAACATTAAAATTCTGACCCATTCTTCAAAAAAGGATGGCATAGGAAAGGAAAGAAAGATGTAATTTTCCAATGAATAAGTAGTAATCTCACCACCATTCTAATTTAAAGGAACCCAAGACCTTTACATTATGAAAAAAAAATAGGGAAAATAAAATTGAGGCTAAAAAAATGAAACCAAAACAAAAACTCGACAAGCTGCTTCTTCAATGCCCTTGTTGAAAATTTAAAAGTAATACTATGTACAACAATATACAGAATATCAGGCACATAAGCAGCAATCACTGGTAGCCTTTAACATTATTTTTGCACAGGTTTAATTCCAGCTGAATATCTATATCATTAAACTAACTTTCAGAGAGAACTGAAACTCATCTAAGGTGACTCCTGGCTATATTCTGTAACTATTATTTTTCATGCTTAGGTCAAGTAACACAACAGGTACTCTCGAACACTTGTTGGTGAAGTGAGCACATTGCACAGCAGGGCTAAGGAAAGGATTGAGTGTGTAGCTTCCCACATGTTACCGGATAGCTGGTTATTTTGGGAAGATATTGTTTCTAACTCGGTGCAAAGCGCAGTTGTTTTGGAAGAACTATAATTATCTCATTGTCCTCTAAATGTCAGCACCCAATGACAAAGTCTCAGTTTCCCCAGCCCAGTTAAAACCTGACAGTTATTTATAGAGAAGTTCAACATTATCAATTAATTACATGTTACAAATCATCCTCTTTTGAATCAGCCAAGTACTTTTTTGAATGACTTCTGGGGCCAGCTCAACAAAATATGCTAAATATTTATTGTTTGGGGTATAGTATATTGTCAGGAGATAAAAATGCTTGAGTCCAAAGTCATAATCATTATTTTTGAGATATCTAGAATAGACTAGATGACTAGAGTCATGTTGTAATTATAAAAGTAGCAACAGCATAGTGTATTTCTATGAAGGAACCCAAAATGACATGATGGAATTTTGGGAGGTGGGAAGGCAGGGTTGGGCTAGAGAAAACTTGAATAGGAGAGACTATTGCTAAGTTTTCAATGATATTGCTAAGTTTTCAGTGAGCTTATACAACTAAGGAATTAACAAATCCTATAAATCAGGGATTGATTTATTTTTGATGGTCTTGACTTAAGAAAAGCATTGAAAATTTTTATTAATGCATGTTAAAATTAAATTAGTGTTGTGTATACATTTTGCTAAATTGGAGACCTAGTTAGATGTTTACCAGCATACCACTGTTTCTAGATCTAAATCTAGAATCATATAATTTAGTGTTGAGTTTAAAGTCAGAAAAACCTGAGTTCAAATCCCAATTTGAGTAATAGTAACAGACAGCTTCAGGGCAATTTAATTATTTTATTAATAGGTTGGCAGGTTATTAATAAAAGGAATTTTAATTTCTGTCTCCCTTAGACCATAGACCCTTAAGGGAGGTGGGGTCTCATTTTATATACCTGTTCACTGTAGAAGGTCTATCACATAGCAATCAAACCCAATTAGTTAACAATAAATGTCTGAAGTTGTATTTGAAATCAGGTCCTCTCAACTTCAGGACCAGTGCTAGGTCCCCCAAGTATTGATTATTAATAATTATTTCTCACAATCCCTCATTTGATTCTAATTGGGAAAGTTTCCTCAATAAATCACTAACTGATATAATGAATACTCTGCCAAAAGTTAACTATGGGGGTTATGTTGAGTAACAATGTGAAGGAATAAAAGGGGAGAAATTTAATGATACAAAACCAAAGGAGGCAGTCCCCTTTAGTAAGTAGACCTTATAGATAGTGTATACAAAGGGGAAAAGTAAATAAATATATGTGTATACTGTTAAAGGCTAAAATTCTAGCTAGTCTGTCTAAAATATCTAATGAGTGGTCACCAATAAATTATAAGCTTTAGAAAGAGATAGGCTTTTAAGCATTTATTAAGGAGAATAAGAATTTGGTAAAGAGAGAGATAAAGGCATACATTCATCTATCTATTAAAGGGAGAGCACATTTCTAGCTCCGCTTTCCACCAGAGTCCAAAGGAAAGCACGAGAGACAGAGTGCCCCGCTCCCCCTTCCTCCTCCCACCAGCCAACGTCACTTCCTGATGCCAAAGAAAAGACACATGGTCTTGCCCTCAAAGACCTTCCTTTCATGGCAGAGCTCTCCTACAGTAAGTCGCCAGCAGGTGGCATCATTCCAATCATTCCAATATGTATATATATATGACAAAGTATATACAAATATACACAGTCAAAAATACAGTTACCTATATTGGTAAATAGGAGTGCCTGAGCTGGGAATAACAGAAAGACACAGAAAATGATAGAAGCAAATTATGCATAATATACACTGAATACCACAGTCCAAGATCATATTTAACTGAATTGCTATCAGCCTTGCCAAAGAAATAGCAGGAAATAAGGTTAGCATTCTCACCCATGCCCTAAAAAGTTATTTATGGAGAACACTCTCTGCCTAGCAGAATAGCTAATATCTGAAACTGAATACTGAATTCATATAGGTGGCAATGGAGTTGAGTGAGCAGTTTTCACTTCCCCTCTTGAATATGTGGCAAATTACATGAAAGCATACTGGTTTTGGATGGAAACTTTCAGATAATTCACTTCTATATCAGAAGCATTACTGAAGGCAAACTGCATGTGGTAGGGAAACAATATTAACAATATTTCCTTTTCAATCACCTTACAATAGCAGGGAGCATGACTAGGTGATTTATTGAAATGCATATTTTCTCCTTAATAATTCTTCCAGCCAAAGACATTTGTGATAAACATGCCCTTTTAAAATTTTTATTTTCAATTCCAAATTATCTCCTTATTTACTCCATTCCCTTTCCTTTGAGATGGCAAGTAAATATAATACCCTATGAATTATGACTAATATATTCTTTTAGAATTTTATTGGAAGATAAGTAATCAATGGTATAAGCTAACTTGGCACATAGAACCATATTCATTGGAAGGGTGGCATTTATATGGAACTGTTTCCTAACTCCCAAAATGTAAAGGAAAAGCACACTGGTGGAAAACAAAAGCTTATGATTCATAACGAAAAGTTAGCTCCTACTGGTGTCTGTCGTTAGTAAACAATTTCCTGGTTGAATTGTGCTCAGGCAATCATAGCTTTATTATACATGCTCCATCCACCTAAAGGGAGATAAAATATATTGCCAGGGACAGCAGTCTACAAATTAAGAATGTGATTGTGGATACTTGGATGATTTTTTCAAATGTCATGGTTACTAATTGGAAACAGGGTTTATGTTTCTTCTAAAATGCAAACATATTTATGAACATATAAATATTTGTTTGTGTATTATAAAAAAGTCCATATACATAAGTACATTTTAAATTTCAAATAAAAATTTTCTTTGCAGTCAAAATCTGCCAGAAATTCTGAGCTATTCTGTCATTACAAAACCTTAGGTACATGTTTTTTTTTTTTTCATTTATTAAAGTAATGAATAAAATGCATATCAGTGTCATGGTAAGCCTTCATTCTTTCTTCTTCTGATTTGGATTATACGTATGAAAATAACTTTTTACCCTAGCCTTCCATTAGATAAAGTATCCAAGTGAATCTAACTGATGGCATAAATTATTTGAAAATGGTTAATTCTGAGGAAAAAACCACAAAATATCCTCTTCAATATAATAGGGGTCTGCTGTTTCCTTTCCATGGAGCCTTTGAAAGATATGCTATCTCCCAATTATTTCTTGATATAGTCAATATGGTCATGCCCTATTGCTTAAAGGATGAAACATTACATATTTTGTTTGGCATTTAAAGCTGTTTACAATGTAGCCTTTTACCATCTTTCCAATCATCTTCTGTTTTATTCTCTTTCATGCAATCCATAAGGGACATTTTTTTTTCTTTCATGATTACCTTATTAACAATATTTATGTATAGTATTATTCTTGGAAACATAGAAAAACCCATTTGATAATATAAAAAAATTCCCTAGAAATCCAAATAGATATGGACCATGACAGGAAAAAAGTGATATAGCAGGTAGTTTATGCAGATTTAGAAGTATGGTTGAAGTTGAAAAAACAAAAACAAAAAGAAAAAGAAAAAAGATTCTGAATTCTGTTGGACTTCAAAAAGGAGGCTTTGTTATCTCCTCTCCCCTTTTTCTTACTCCCACTCTTGGAATATGAGAATTGCATTTTTCTTTTTTTACCCTCAGTCACTCTGTTTCTACTTCTTCTAGGCATCAGCTACTCTAGTTATTGCCCTCTACTTAATCACTCCCTAGAGATTTCTCTGTGCCTTTGTGGTTGGGTATTATGAAGAAGACAAAATTTCTTGATATTCCTGTTCCTGTCAAATAGGAAAAATGATCATTTTAACCCACTAGCTTTAACATAAAATAATACCCAGATCTACTTATTTTAACTGCAATTTTGGAAGTTTATAAAATATAACAATAAGTTTTTCAAATAGCTCAGAAGTTTCTAATGTATATATCATTTGCTAATTTCAAATAATTGCTCTCTTCGCACATTCATTTTTTCATTTATACACCCCGATGTCACCATCCTTTGTACCTTTTACAACTTTATTAACAAAAAATGGGAAAAAACAAATTATAAGTAGCTTTGATTGATCAAACTTTGTCTAACTACCAATTAAAAAATAAAATTGGGGCAGCTAGGTGGTGCAGTGGATAAAGCACCAACCCTGGATTCAGGAGTACCTGAGTTCAAATCCGACCTCAGATACTTGATACTTACTAGCTGTGTGACCCTGGGCAAGTCACTTAACCCTCATTGCCCTACCAAAAAAAACAAAAACCAGAAAGAAAATAAATAAATAAATAAATAAAATTTAACAAAATGCACAAATGTACCATTAAAGAACAAAAATAAGGCTTGGCATAGGAACTAATTTCCTCTTTGAGGACAAGGAGAGTAATACAGGATGGAGGACAAATGTGTAGCATTCTTTGTTCCATTGAGTTAAAAATTTAAGATAAATTCTTTTTTTTAAAGGTCAAAAATTTATGTTTTTCCCCTCCTACTCCCCATCCCATTGAGGGAGAAGGGAGAGAGGAAAAAAAATTCAATTCCTTTTAATGAATATGCATAGTCAAACAAAACAAATTTCTTCATTGGACATGTTTCAAATAAACAAACAAACAGATATAGTTAGATATATATATATATACATATATGAATATGTATGTATATATGTATGTGTGTAATTATGTATCATTCTGCACCTTGAGTCCATCACTTCTATGTCAGAATGTGGGTTACATGCCTCATCATTAGTCCTCTGGAGTAAATGAAATTCACTGTACTGATCAAAGTTCTTATAGTTTTAAAAGTTGCTTATTGGGGGGCAGCAAGGTGGCACAGAGGATAGAGTACTGGCTCTGGAGTCAGGAGGACCTGAGTTCAAATCCAACGTCAGACACTTAATACTTACTAGCTGTGTGACCCTGGGCAAGTCACTTAACCCCAATTGCCTTACTAAAAAAATAAAACAAAATAAAAAAGAGAGGAAGAAAAAAAGTTGTTTCTTTTTACAATTTTGTTGTTATATCATCTGTTCTCATTCTGTACAATTGATTCTTCATCAAAATTGCTTTTATTACAGTGATGCTACCATATATAAATTGTTCTAAGTCTGCTCACTTCATTCTGCTTCACTTCATACAAACCCCTCCACATAAATAGGAAAAAAAAAATTAAATACCATCACATAAGGCAAGAAATCACTATGTAACTTGTTTTCAAAAAGAGTTTGTTTGAGTCTGTTTTCAAAGGTGCAGGGTTAAAAACCCCTTTAAGACTCATTGAAAGAACAGAAACTTACTAGACTGGAAAATGAAACTTATTTAGCTAATATAAACAAATGACTTTCACAGCAAAGTGGAATTTAAAAGATTAGTCAAGAGAAGATAATACTTTTTTTTCAAACACCAAGAGCAGTCACCTATTAGTAATTTTCTCCATCTATTTTAATTCCCAAGAGGAAAGTTGAAACAATAATGAATGTTTAGAAAATGGTAGGTTAAAGACTTCTTAGGAATTGTTCTCTCAGAAGAGAATTTGCTAATCAGGGAAAGGTGATTTCTGGGTAGCCAAGTTAGCTGGCTCATCAACAACATTCAAGAGGAGACTAGCAGGTTTAACTGTTGTTTTGGGGGAAAAGTTGTGCATGGTTAACTGAAACTTCAATGATAATAGAATTGTAAAGGTTTTCTTTGAAGTAAAGTCAGGATATTAAGGGTTAACTTAAAATATCTAATGATACTTAAATTTTTTTTAGTCTGATAAGAATTATTTGTATGTATTTATTTTTTTTTTCAAAAATATCTTCCTCTTTCCTATATCTATTTGTTTGTAGATGGAATTAAGAGATTGGATTGGTCAGCACATGCTATTGTCTTAATAAAGTTGTACTTTGGGACAAAGAATACCACAGTCTGTGTCAAATGATTAATGTCCTACTCTATCATAAATCCAGTCCTAGAGTAAACCTAACCACCTTGGACTAATTCAGTTTAGGGCAGGGAGAGGTAAGGAAGGTGTATAGAAAATATGACCTAGGTTTGCAATTACACTGGGAAAAGGGCATGGGCATCATCAAAAAGTATGATCCAGGGGTAGCTATGTGGCACCGTGGATGAAGCACTGGCCCTGGATTCAGGAAGACCTGAGTTCAAATCTGAACTCTGACACTTGACACTTACTAGCTGTGTGACCCAGGGCAAGTCACTTAAGTGGGTTAACCCCAGTTGCCTCACACACACACACACACACACACACACACACACACAAAGTATGATCCATTTTTGACACAAGATGAGGGATCTTAAGAGTACTGAAACAGAAACCCTGGAACAAAGATGGCAATAGGATGCTCAGAACACAGCCTAAGGCCAAACAAGGAATCATGGGGTTACTGTATCATGAGCATAGACAGGCAATTGGCTATAAGGTAGAGGAAAGATGGAGAATATGCTACTGTCTGTCATACTGGTACACTCGGGTTATATCCCCATGCTTCTCTGGAGCACAACAGATTCTTTGTCTATTACATGACATCAACCACCTAAAGCCTGAAATGTAAGACCTTTGTTTCCTCTATGTTCAGAAACTTATTCCTTTGACTCTATTTCTCTTTCTTATAGTAGCTACAATTGTATCCTTTTCTAATTCATTTATTTGTCTTCCTATTTCCTATTGTTTATTGGGTGAATAGTGTTTCTGACCTCTATCTATCTGAGTTTTCTCTGAAATTCTCTTTGCTACTCAAGCAGGGAAGAGTTCAAACAGCACCACAGAACCTGTGCAAATATGAAACTCACCAGATTTCAGTGTAGGTAAAGAACACCTCAGGCAAATGCTTTCACTTATAACACTCATCTATGCTTCCTCTTCCTAGACTGTGCTGGTTCTAGTGTCTTATTTTCTTATTTTGTTTTAACTTTAAATAAATTTCCTTAAATGGGTCAGCATTATGCTTAGTCTCAGTACGTTGTCTTCTTAATGCTCTTATTTGAGGTGTCAATATGTCAAGAAAGAAGCAGTTCATAAATATCTATGTAATGTAGATTTGCTTATGGAAATGTAGGAGTTTATTATGGTCAGTGAAGACTAGGTAATAGCTACTAGTGATTACAGAAGGAATATATTCAGGAAGTCTGGATTTAGTTGTCAATTATGCAAGATTATGCAAGCAAATGGTAGAAACTGAACAAAATATCACTGCAAACTGTAAAACCTCAGCACCAATTGAATACTTACTAAGACATAACCTTGTGGTTAGAGTTACGCATCAGAAGTTCATTATCTTTTTGAGTTCACTAATTTTCAGATGATGCATCTTCACTTTACAAATAAACACCTTGAGACTACAACTAATAAGTGGAACTAAATTGGAGTTCAATCTCAAACTGAACTGTTGCCCCAAATCTCTCAGATATAATATTGATCTATAAAAAACTTAAAATAGCATTTTAATAGGTATTACCATACTAAATATTTATAATATTTAATGTGATTCTAACAAAATGCATTCAAAATATTGAGTCCTAGAAGAAAAAAATATCAAAATCACATGAGAATCAATTAGGGTACATACTTATCTCTATTCCCCCCTCTGCTATTTGAGTTGTAAGAAGCATGCTTTCAGTGAGCCTATGGAAGATGAGATTATATAACAGTACTTTCAGTCAACTATAAACATAGTTATTTTATCAATTTGTGCAATAGTCTTCAGAATATTAAATGTAAAAGAATATTATCAAGATAGTGACTTTCCCCAAGACCATTTATTTCTGAATTATATCAAAGAATAATTTTCCAATATTAATAATACCAATAACATTGTTAGTGAATGAAAGTAACACCTACAAATACAATGGGTTCTCCCAGGCAGGCTATACCAATCATAAGGATATAAAGAATAAACTGTGGCTGAATATTGTAAAAGACTTATTGTTAGCATTCTGAAATCAAAGCTGGGTGGGGAATACAATGTTTAAAATTAGGTCTTACACAATTCCATTCTTAATGCATGTTTTCTGGATTGCAAAAATAGTTTTAAAAAATATCTCCACCTCACCCCCATCACCCTGTTGTCATCACCTGAGGTCTCATCCAAAAATTGAGAACTCACTTAATCTCCATAATGAGTGAGTAAATTTTGTTAAAGGAGTTGTATATTAAAGCCTGGCCAGGAAAATAGAATGTCCAGGGTGGTGGAAAGGCCATCCTGTGTGTTCTGGGGAAAACTTCCAATTCTTATGGCCTCTTCTCCTCTCTGAGTATGCTCCATCCCAGAATTCATTGATTTTGCCCACTGGGAGGAAAGGGTTAAACTGCACTCCAAATTAAATGCTAATTTCATGCTGAGAAGAAAAGGTTACTGACAGATAAGTAGCACAGTAGTATGCATGTTTAGGGTTCTAGGATACCCTTTAATAGATATGCCTCCAGGGCAATCCCTGTTTTTGAGTTTTGCTAAATAGTGTTGCTTTAGAGGATGCTATTCCTCAAACTGTGTTACCCTAAGATTTGCTATGACTAAACCTCATCAACCCCATCATGCTCCAGAAAAAAATTCATTACTTAATAAGACATTGGATATATTATGCCAAGGAGGCTTAGAAAGATTAGTATTTCTGTACCACAAAGGCAGAAGAGAATTAATAAACATTCTTTGAACATGTGACAAAAAAGTAAAAAAAAATAATCAACTTTTAGAACAATTGTACATTACTTACTGAGGAGCAATAGGAAAGTTGGATAGCAGGAAACACCATTGTATTTATTGAATATAACCTAAAGAGGACTACCTTAGAAAAGAGTTTATAAAGGGGCTAAAAGATGCAAGAGGGGAATTAAAAGCCCCTATGTGTGCAACATCTTCATGAACTCAGCAAACATTAAGTCAACAAAAAAGAGTCTAACAAATGACTGAGTTATAGTGAAATGTTTGTGGAGAGGACTCACAATGCCAATTTCAGAGCAGGTCTTTGCCATCAGAAACCACATTAGAGTTAATATGAAAGAGGCAGGACTAAGTAACATAGGTCAGGTTGAAATGGCCATTTAGAGTGAATGACTACTGGGGAGGTGAGGCAGAGACTGACTGCAGAAATGGCCTCAGGAATTGCACTAGCTATGGACCAGGAGAGGTGATAGTAGCTGCTGCTGTTGCTAGTAGCTTAGGCCACTGCCTTTGCAGCCAAAATGGATCATGGAAAAATCTAGGAGACCCAAGAAGAGCCTGGTCCCTCTGCCTATGGGCCTGGATTTCCATTATTTTAGCCTCTATCTGGACACCCTATGGTCTTGTCCAGGGACAAGAAAAGTCCAAGTCTCAGGGTGATGGAGTCTGGGGCTGACAATGTCAAGTTTGCCAGCTGCTCGTGCCGTCTGGAGGGAAAGCAGGCTGCTATAGTGAAGCTGTGGCAGAGATGAATGTGGGTAGAAAGAGTATTACAAAAGGTTAAAGCTATAGGCTGGGCTGGGCCTAAAGAGAGCATTAGTGCTGGCTCTGGAATTAGGAATGGAGTCATGGCCCAACACCCTTTTGGGGGTACACCAGACCCAGGCAAATATCATGAGTACAGCACTCTCTACCGGGCTGGAGCAGCACCATCCCTTGTAGTATTTCTATTACCTATGGGCCCCAGACCAGACTATGAGGACTCCTTTGGGTTGTTCTATTGGCTGTGCGACCCCACCTGTCCTCTGAAACTATGAACTATATTGCCTGAAGCTCAGGGACTTTGGGTTCCATCGCACTAAGTCCCAAATATATACAAATGTGAGGTAGCAACATTGTGTTCTGCAACTGAGGGTAAAGCATGGGTTGCATCCATGCTTTATCAGTAGGAGGCCTTACTTCCAGGGTTAGAAGCTTTCTTTTTTGCAAGTGGTGAACATGGTCATAAAATATATAATAAAAACAAAGCAAGTTATATCAAGATTGCATTTTAAAATCATTATAATTTTTTTTTATTTAGTCCAAATCAAATATTCTTCCACAGGACCTAGAAAAGTAATTTCTGTTTTTGTTTTTTAAGCATTTCAGTATTTTAATTAATAGAGAATTTTTTTCCACAGGATATGAAAGCCTTAATTGGACAAGCTGGCAGGAGTATCAGACAGTCCAATGCTTCTGATTTCATGCAAAGTGTTTGGCAGCCTCTTAGTAAAGGCAGTACCTTCCTACCGAGTGATATGTTTATCACACACAACACGTGTATTTTGTTACATGGCCCAGAGAAACATCTTCTCAATTTCTCTTCGTATTTTGTTTTATTTTTCTGACACCTCATCACTGTGGCTGTGGTGAAAGCTGATCTTCCTTCGCTGGGTAATGTCTCCAAAATGAGGACACAGGGGCAGAAAGCAGGCTGATAATCATACAAAGTGGAGACATTGAAACAATCAGCAGGAACATAAATCACAAGACTTATTAACTGTGCAGCTGAAATTACCAATTACTTTTAAAGAGGGTTGGAATACTATAAATGAAAGCTCCACAGAAATACTCCTTCCAACTACACACAGCATCCTTCCAATAACTCCACCCTAACGGTTCCTGAGCTTGCACTTTTGTAATGCTGGGACATGGTCCTATTTTTTTGATAATAGCCTCTTCATAAAGAGCAAAAATAAATGCCATGTTGAGTTGATTATCTGTATATGTGAAAAAGATGGGATATGTGAATAGGAAATAAATAGCAGAAAGTACATTGGATTTGGGGTCACAGGGCCTGGATATGAAAACTGGCTTTGCTACATACTATTTGTGTAACTGGGCTATATGCTACTTCTTCAATTGTTTCAGTGGCTTTATTTATTTGCAAAAGGAAGTTGTTAAACCCAATAATAGGGCATCTAAGTGGAGTGGTGGTTAGAGGGTTTGGCCTGGAGTAAGGAAGACTCATCTTTTTTAGTTCAAATCTAGCCTCGGACCCTTACTAGCTCTGTGATCCAGGGCAAGTCACTTGTTTGCCTCAGTTCCCTCATCTGTAAAATGAGGTGGAGAAGGAAATGGCAAACCACTCCAGTATCTGCCCAAAATAAAAACCTGAATGGGGTCACAAAGAGTTTTACACAACTGAAAAAAATGAGTCAAGAGAAACAAAAACTAGATAAGGTACTTTCTAGGCGAACAAGAGAATGAGGTAGGTAGATGACAGATTAGATAGATAGATAGATATTCTTATATATAATATATAAAAGTACATGTTTATGTATATACAGTTACATGTCTATATACAAACACATCTATATACACATACATATACATATTCATACTTATATATGTGTATATATGTTCTATATAATTAGCATAGTCATTCTATCAACTGTTTATTATGTTTATTATGAATCAGGCACTGTGACTCTGTATTTAGTAAAGGGGATAAAAATAAAGTCAAGGCAAGCTCAGTCTAATGGAGGAGACAACATGCAAAGAACAATGTATAAACTGTATATAGGATACATTGGAAATAATCATTAGGGAGAAGGCTATAGATTTAAAGAGGATAAGCAAAGATTTCCTGTAGAGGGTAGTATTTTAGATATGAGGCAGGGATATGGAAGGAGAGTGTTACAGGCATTTAGGAATAGCCAGTAAAATTGCAGTGTAAACAGATGGAAAGTTTTGAGTGATAAACAACAAGGAGGTCATTGTCACTGCATCAAAGAATATTTATGAGTAATAAAGTGTAAAAACTATGAAGGTGAATGGCAGAGTAAAAAGGGTTTTGAATGCTGGTGGATTTTATATTTGATCCTTTAAGTGATAGGAAGCCACTGAAGTTTAGTGAGTGGGGGGGGGGCAGGGTTGGTATCTGTGTTTTAGGAATATAGACTTGACAGCTGAGTAAAGAATGGACTTGTGTAGTGAGATATTTGTGGCAGAGAGATTAACTAGGAAGCGTGAGTGCAGGAATAAGGTGGTGAGGCCCTTCACCAGGGTGGTGGAAGGATCAGAATAGAAAAGATGTGACATGCTAGGGGTGGTAGTTACAAAGGTAAAATTAATATACTTTAAGAACAAGTTGTGTATTTGGTGATGAGTCACAGAGTGAGAGTTGAGAACTACATTTAGGTTGAGAGTCCTAGTGACTAAGAGAATAGTGGTTCCCTCAACAGTAGTAGGAAACTTAAGAAATAGGGAGGGTTGAGTGGAGGAAATTATGGGTTTAGTTTCTGACATATTAAGTTCAAGATGTCTATGAGATGTCCAGTTTAATGGCCATTAGAGGGACAAACATGGAGGTTATCAGAGGTTAGAGCTGTATTAGTAGATTTTAGAGTCATCAACTGAATCCACAGTAGCTGATGAGATCATCAAGTGAGATTAGTATAGAGAGAGAAGAGAATAGGACCCAGGACAGCGATCTTTGCTAGATATTCATGGTTAGTAGCTCTGCTTTACTAAAATCCAATTCATGGGCAAATCAAGACATCACTCTCATAATGTCATTGGTCCAAACAACAACAGCAACAACAATGTATATTAGGCATAACCTGAATGAAGGTCTAGCAAAGAAGATTAAGGAGGAACAGGTATGAGAGGAATGAAGAGAGAGCAGTATCAGGAAGACCTAAAGAGAAGAGACAATCAAGAAGATGGTGATTGACTGTGTCAAGACTGCTGAAAAATCCAGAAAGATGAAGACTGAAAAAAGGCCACTGAATTTTGCTATTTAAAGATTTTTAGTAACAGGAGAGAGTAGTTTTGGTTGATGAGGTTGGAAGTCAAATTGTAGAGAGTTAAGAAGAGGATGAGAGGAAAGGAAGTGTAAGCAGCTGTTATAAATGAGACAGCAAGGTGGTGAAATGGATAGAGTGCTGACTCTGGAGTGAAGAACACCTGAGTTCAAATTTGACTTTAGATTGCTAGCTATGTTACCTTAGAAAAGTCACAACCTCTGTCTGCTTCAATTTCCTCAAATGTAAAACGAGGACATTAATAGCCTCTGCTCAGGATTGTTGTAAGGATCAAATGAAATAATATGCATATCATACTTAGCACAGGTCCAATGCACTGGGACATATTAAGTGCTGATAAATACTTGTTTCCTTTCTTAAAAATAAATTTAGCCGGGGCAGCTAGATGGCACAGTGGTTAAAGCACCAGCCCTGGATTCAGGAGTACCTGAGTTCAAATCCAGCCTCAGACACTTGACATTTACTAGCTGTGTGACCGTGGGCAAGTCACTTAACCCCCATTGCCTAAATAAATAAATAAAGAAATAAAGAAAGAAAGAAAGAAATAAAAAGAAAGAAAGAAAGGAAGAAAGAAAGAAAGAAAGAAAGAAAGAAATGAATGAATGAATGAATAAATGAATAAATAAATAAATAAATAAATTTAGCCAGAAAAGGGAGGAGAGATAAGAAATGATAGGCAATGGTGATGAATGAATCAAGTGAGGGTTTTTTGAAAGTGGAGAGATATTGTGTAAGGACTGGCCTATTACTAGGCCATAGGTGACAGATGTCACAACATGTTTCACCACTGATTAACCTGCTTGTATATCAGAAATTTCCTATGCATCCAATAATTGGCTTGGTTAGCAACATTTATTCAAAGACCATCATTAAGAATCCAAAGTTAGAAAACTATCGACTTAGCAAAATTCAACTAAGCATATATGGGTGGTTAGTGAACTTAAATAATCAATGTTTCCTTATGGTTGACAGGAAGGGATGAATGTTGCATTTCAAATCATCCAGTTGATCGACTGCCTCCAAGGTCCTTCTCCCACTTAATTCCTATGGATTTGCCCAGCCACAATAATTAGATATAAGGGCATAGACCGGGGAGATCTGGGTTCATGATAAGCAAACATACTCTACTATACAAAGAGGCCACCAGCATGTGCCTCTGGGACTGTAGGGCAAGGCAGTCACAATTTCATTTGCCTGTGAGTAATAAACTGCTTGACTCATTATCATTTGAGCACATACGTTCTTTCTTGGTCTCTCTTTACCCACAATCCCCTACACATGGGCATATTTCCAAGAAATAGGAAAGCAGCCAGTGATATTGAAGATAAGTGAGAGTAGGAATGATAGTGGGAACAATCTGCTGAAGAAGAAAGGAAGGAATGAGATCACTTTTGCATAAAAATGTTTGACTTGGAAAGGAGAAGTGCCACCTTATTATGTGAGACAGTGGTGAAAGAGATGATCCAGAAGAGGAGAGAAGAGGAAACTCTCAGTAAATGACCTCAATTTTTTGAATAAAAATATAAGACAGACTATTCAGCTGAGAGATCATGGGGAGGGGAAGGGCCATGGAAGATTTTAGAAGAGTTTGAAACAGTTGCTGTGGTCTATGCGATAGTGACACATTGTGTGCCCGGTTGATGTTATGTAACATAATGGACCTAATCTGCATGGTTTTCTCTAGATTATTCAGCAGCATCCATCATGCAGGAGTGAAGGCAGTTGTTGGTGGGAATGATATGAGGCTGAAGATTTAGCTTAAGTTTGGGAAAAGGGGGTTGGGATTCAAGAGAAAATTACAGTGTAGAGTTGAACTAGTTTACTAGGATGTTAAGGTAGAGGAAAGTTCAATGAATGTACATAGTAAATACTTGTCACATGTGTCTCAACTATTTCCAAGAATATTCTACCTCCTTCCAGTCATTCTACCCTAAGTATATTATTGCATACTACCATTATAGTGAACTATGATACCAGTTGTATAGGTATCTCTAAAATTGTATATTATACATATATATATATATATATATATATATATCACAATATGAAATTTGTTATAACAATGAATAAACAGATTCAGAGAAATTGTTCTTGTTCATGGTCAAAAATTTAATAAATGTATGAGTCAAGATTTGAACCCAGGTTTTCCTAATTCAAAAACTATCACTCTATTTCAATTTTCATTGCTGAAAAAAGTAGAAATATAATATTTAGGATGTTGTAAATAGAATAAGGAAACATGCACTTGGAAGGAGTTCATAATGTTGGTGTATATATATATATATATGTGTATATATAATTTAATACTATATACAATATGTACCATATTCATATATTTGTCTCTACTATAGATGTTTAAGGGAAATAATATATCAACCTTCAGAATATCAGTTAGGAATTAATCTAAGTTTAAGACTTTAACCTAGAAGTTCATGCATAGACATAAGGCAGGCCTTATATGTAGGCAAATGAGAGGTGAGGAAAAAAAGAATTTCTTAAGTGCCTACTGTGTGCCAGGCATTCTTCTCAGTACTTTATATTTTTCTCATTTCATCCTCAAAAGAAACCTGGGAGGTAGGTACTATTTTCCCTATTTTGTAGTTGAGGAAACTAAGGCAGACAGAGATTAAGTAACTGGTCAAGGGTCACACAACTAGTAAATATCCGAGTCCAAATCTGAACTCAGGTCTTCATGACTCCTTACACCTGGGTGGGGTAGTGAATAGAGCACCTGGCCTGCAGTCAGAAAGACCTAAGTTTAAATCTGGCCTCAAACAATTTCTAGTTGTGTGATCCTGGGCAATTTATTTATTCTTGTTTGCCTCAGTTTCCTCAACCATAAAGTTAGGTGAAGAAGGAAATGGCAAATCACTTCATTATCTTTGCCAAAAACATCCAAATGGGGTCATGAAGACTTAGATATGACTAAAACAACTGAACAATAACAATCTTGACTATAGGTCCAGAACTTTATCTATTGTATCCACTGTCGTCCTAATAAAAGTGAGTGGTTGCTTATGTGACAAGATTTAAGAATCACTAGAAAGTGCCCCTCACCAAAAATGTAAAAAGGAAAATTTCTTCCTACAAAAATCTCAAGTTCTACAGTTATCATTTTATCTTTGTATTTGGTCCTCATGTAACTTTGAAAAAAATAACAGTAGAGGCAACAACAACAACAATAATTGCTAACAATTATTTTATATAACACTTTAAGGTTCTCAAAGTCCTGTACATGGATATACATGATCTTATTTGGTCATGTAAAAATTCCTGAGGAAGGAAATCAATTAATGGGATGAATTTAACAATCTGATTTCCTGTGTGATAGGAAGGAACTAAGGAGCACAAAATGATAGGGATATTGTGGGTAGAGGCTGTTGAAAAGAGAAATGGGATGACAGAAACAAGATGAATGGTGCCAAAGTCAGAGTTTTGCTTGTGGCCAGCCCTACCCAAACATGCTGCTTCCTTATTATCCCACCATCCCATCTTCAAGGGCAGAATCATCTGCCTGGGTGAGCGAACCAAACACTCTCTTAGTGGCCATTGCTGAAAACATTCATGATTTGGGTGGGACTTACCTTAGATAATCTAATTCCATAATGTTTAATGTTCTACATGTATATTTATTCCAATATTATTTGGGAAATATACGAGTTCAGTAACAAAAGTATATCAATAGAAGACAATTCAGTAAAAAGTAAAAGCTGGAACACAGTATCTGGCTTGGTGTCAAAGGTGCTCAGTCCGTGATTGTGATGATGAATTCTCTCACCTTAAAAAGTATCCTAAAAAAAAAGTATCCTAGGAAAAACATATGCCAAAGAATAACAAAGCTGGAAATCACACCCCTCTCCCAAATGCCAGAGGGTCCTTCGGGAAGTAGAGATAAAATAAGGTGAAAGCTCCAGAACAAACTTACCCATTTTTTTTTATTAGAATAAGATAGTCATCTATTTAGTGACAGGGGAAGGGAAGGGAAACCACAAAAGAAATCCTTGGACTTCTCATGGGGAGAAAGGCACAAAGCATGGCTCTGAGATACCAATCTCTGACCCATTCTTTCTAATCACAAAATCATAGCATCCTAGATTTATTATGATAGTAGTATGAGATCATGTAGGAAAGGATATGAGGTCATTATGAAAGAGGATACAAACAAGGCCAGATAAGTTAGAAAAGGACAGATAAGAGAAAATTTATTTTAGATGATACTTCAAAGCTACATTCCCTTCATTTTTTCCCCTGAGACCTTGAGGGTTAAGGGGCTTGCTCAGGGTTATGCAGCTGGTAAGGGTCAAGTGTTTGAGGTCCGATTTGAACTCAGGTCCTCCTGAATCCAGGGCTAGTGCTTCATCCACTGCACTACCTAGATGTCCCCTCCTTTCCTTCCTTTCAAGAAGTACAGAGTAAAGGATGCAATTTACTTCATTGTTTATTATTTTCAAGACTTTTGCAATCTCTTCTTATTACAGTGGGATTGATAATGATGGATTGATTTTACTTCTCAGAAACATTTACTTTTTTTTCCTTTATTATAACAGTGAAATAGCTTTCAAAAAAGACACCTAGAAACATTAAGAGCTAGATTCTCCTTTATTATAAAGACCCATGAATAAAGGTACAAAGGGTTCTGTATGCTAATATAAAGGTAGCAACGATTTGTACATTTATATCGTACCCACTTTTAGAGAACTAACCTTGTATACCATTCCCATAGCGGCTATACTTCTGACTTTATACACTTCAACATCATACCTCAGCAGTAGTCTCATTCTGAAAACTCTCAGTACCTGAAGTATCTTCCCCTGGAATACCCATCAACCCTGCCAGACTGGCCCCTTTGTCCCACTGGTGAGTTCCTCCCAGGGCTTAAATTTTAGTGAGGGGTCCAGGTCAGCCGAATTTCACTTCCATCCCAGTTGTGCTGCAGACTTTTGGGACTTTAATACCAACCTCTGTCATTTCAGGTCCTCTTCCCTACCCTATGCTTTCTGTTCCCTTTTGTGTGTAGGTGTCACCCATTAGAATTTAAGTCCTTTTAGGGCAGACACTGTCTTTTTTGCTTATATTTGTAATCCCAACTTTTAGAAAAGTTAGTAAACATTTAATAAATGTTTGTTGCCTTATTATCTTCCAAAACGATAGATGGTTTACCAATTAAATATAAAATTAGTTAAATTTGGAGGTTTTGGAAGCAATTCAAGTGATTAATAAATCAATTAGCAAACATTTTTTAAAGACTTGTGTGTCAGTCAATGTTCTGAACACTGGACATACAAAGAAAATCTCATGATAGCCTCTGCTTCCCTGCTTACAAGAAACTTACTTTGTAGTGTCGATACAAACACACATACACACACATCATGGAGGAAATGGGGGGGGGGGCAGTTCTTATTTCTTGCTTTCCTATTTCTGTGAAGGGCACTCCCATCCATTTAATCAATTGAGTTGCCACCTCTGAGGCAATATTGACTTTTTCTTTCCCCTTGTCTCCACATCTAAACAATATCCAATTCTTGCCAGTTCTATCACCAAAGCATTTCTTATATGTCTCTATATGTCCATTCACTTAGCCACCATTTGCCATCAAAGAGCTTAACTTCTGTTGGAAGTACACAACATGTATATCAATAATTAAATAAAGAAGGGTAAATAAAGTAATTAGGACAACTAAGTGGCCCATTGGGTAGAGTAAGGGACTTGAGTCAAGAAGAGTCATCTTTCTGAGTTCAAATCCAGCTATAAACACTAGCTGTGTGGCCCTTGGGCAAGTTACTTCAGTAAACTCTTGTTCCTTTTCCCCATTTGGCCAATTATGATTTTTAAGGAGTTCTTTTCTTCTGTAAATTTTTGTACCAATTTTTCCATTTGGCTAATTCTGCTTTTTCCTGAGCATTTTTTGTGCTTAAAAAAACAACAACCAAACAAACAAACAAAGCTGCAGGTTGTCTTTTCATAATGTTCTTCCTTTTTTTCTCATTTCTTTTCCAAGGTGATATGATCCAAGGAGAGATATGGCCACTATTCTTCTAGTCTGTGTTCTCTTCTTTAGGGCTCCTACTCCTTTGTAACCACAAATAGTAGCAATCCTATCTTCAATGGAACACCCACCAGGGACCCTGTTCTCTTGTGACCTCAAACACTTCTCTCCTCCTGGGAATTGAAACCTGAAATAATGCAACGGTCAAACTGGAACTAGGTAATGAGCAATGGAATTGTCAAGTAATGTCTGAACCTATGCCAAGCACTGCACAAGGTTCCCTGTTATCTTTTTCTGACTAGTTCTCTAATTTCTTTACCACATGTAGGCTGAGAATTCCCAAAGCTGCTGCTGTCATCACAACCACCTACAAAGTACTCTGCCTGTGTTGTTCCAATCTCCTTTAACTAGGCCCTATCCCAATGCCAGAAAGCTCTCCTTTCAACCTCTTCACTTTTCTTAGTCTGGAAAACTTTCTTACCCCATCTGTTTGTTTGCTATGCCCCTCCAGAATTTGATTTTAAGCATTATTTTTTGTTGTTATTATTTGAAGGGGAATGTTGAGAGAGTTCTGCTGGGATGTTCCCTCTATTCTGTCATCTTGGCTCTACCTTCACAAAGGAAATACTACCAAGCTGTCATAGTGTTCCAAATCACAAGTAATAAGAGAAACAAAATAAAAGTAACCCTGATGTTTCACCTTGCATCCTGCAAATTGCACTAGTCAGTGTTGGAGAGGTTGCAGGAAAAAAAAAAAAAAAACTTTTTTGGTGGTGTTATCAAGTGGCAAAATAATTTTGATAAGCAATATCAATTTATGTAAATGATGATTAAAATTTCTTTATCCTTTGAACCAGAGGGTTGATTACTGGGCTTTAAAGTTCAAGTGGAACTCAACTGAAGAGATATAAGAAAATATAGCCAGTTTACCCCTGCATGGAATTGTGAGTTCCATAGGTGTTTTACCTTATACATACTTTTGGACATTTTCAATATATTGATCAGTTGTTCTGACTTTTTTCTTCTCTAAAAAAGTACTATTTGTCATATGGGATGACTCATTGGGAAGGGGATGAGGAGGGATAAATGGAATATTATAGTGATGTAAGAAACAGAAAATGTTTATAAAATATACAAAAAAACAACAGGCCATAATAAGATAGTCTCTCTTTTTTCTATTTTTTCTTTTCTGTGTGCTCTTCATTCATATTCAGAGCATGAAGATAATAGTTCATCTACTGTGTGTGTGCCTTGAACTCAACTGGGAAGGGAAGAGAAGGCAACTCTCTTACCTTGGCTGCAAAAAAAAAAAAATGAGTCTGTTGTGTCTGCTTGTTCTGCTTACTTTTTTCTTCTCATTTTTAAGTGTCACATTTTATGCTCACAAGACTTTGGAGTACAATCCGTGGTGTCTTTGAAGTCAGCATGTCATTTAGGGTGGCATAGCCAGCAAGCCCAGCAGAGAAGCAAAAAGAATACAAGCTGTCTGAGAGAAGGAGCTCTTCTAGTGGGAGCCAGATAACCTCAACTTAAAGAAGATTCTTAAAGAGTTCTGAATTTCACCCAAGGAGAAACTCTCCAAAGTCTCTACTATAGCTAATTGAGAAAAGGGATATGATGGACAATTTAGCTTCTTTCATGTTTTCCTAGTCTTTTCCTTCAGCAATGTACAGTAGTGTTGGTCTCTTCCCTCTTCTCTGAAGGTGGAAGACAGAAGCTCTTAGAGTAACTCTTCAAATGAATAAACTTTGATTAGTTCCCAAAAGGAAATGACCCTTGCAGAATCCTGTAGGAAATTGGCTGAGATCTGAAGCCATTTAAGCTCTGTATAGAATTAATTGTTATTTGAGGTTTTTATGACCCCATCTTTTGGCTAGAATTTTAAAAAACCCTGCACACGCACTGGGTCTCAGGCCAGTGCCTCCTCAAACAGCACAGTGCTCCACCCACTGGTTGTAGCCATTGCCATGGCGCTGACAGGTCACATCATAGCTACTTCCTGACTCCTACATGGGCCTGGCAAAATTATAATGACTAGAAGCCCAGTGAGGGCAGTGATGTGACTGTCAGTCACAGCTGCCAGCCAACAGGCTTGGGGCTGTGTGATCAGCCTGGGGTCTGTTGGGAAGAAGGGAGGTTGTTTTTGCCATTCTAACTTGAAGCTGGAAGGTGACAGAATGCTGCTGTGTATTCTCAGCTGATTCCTTGGCGGTGGTGTTATTCAGGTTGTATTATTTCCCTTTCTCCATTTTGTTTCCTTTCCCTTAATCCTACTGATCCTGTTTGTGAGTGTTTGTGTGTGTGTGTGTGTTTTATTTTTTTAAGTTCGTTCTTATTAAATAAATCCTGCTCTGTTTTGAGGGAAGCTGTTGGTCTCCTTCCTTGCCCCAATATTATGGCGAGCTGCCTAGCTAACACTCCCCATTTAAACAATTGTCCCTACAGGTCTGAAGAACTACACACTCCTTCTTTCACACAAGGTAAGGCATTCATTTTCTTTTTTTTTTTCATTTTTTAAAACATTTATTTTATTTTTAATTTATGGAATAAAACAAGCATTTCTATAACATAATATAATAAAAAGATGATTGATTGCACATGAAACTGCAAATCTACTGTATAAATTTCTGTTCCTTTTAAATAAATAACAAAGTTATCATGTAAATCCCCCCACCCCTGATGGCTACAATTAGATACAAATAGATGTAGATAGATGTAAAATTATCCTATACATATTTCTATTTATCAGTTCTTTCTCTGGAATAAGGCATTCATTTTCAAAGTCCTAAGCAATCAGGAGCTAGTCCAATTCCAATGGCTTTGGGACAGGGGTTACATGTGATGCTATCTTTTGAAGTAAATGTATAAATACTATGAAGTAAATGTATAAATAAATACTAATATAAGCATTGGTATTAAATGGAACTGGAGTATAGGGGACCACCCCTTAGTAGAGCACTATTGGATACTGGAAGCATTAAATACCATAGAGAGTCTAGATGCCCCCAAATCTCTATAAGGTTATCAGACAACCCTGGAAGAGGGTATAAAATGTAAAAGATCTACAGGTTAGGCAGTTGGGGTCAGGGTAGTCAGTGGTACACATTCATAGGTAAACATGTTAAGGAATATTGGAAATATTTCCAGTTATTTATTTTTATAATGTATATTTTATTTTAATAAAAATAAAAACTATAACTATAACTTATATAGCATTGTAAAGTTTGAAAAACACTTTATAAGTATCTCATTTTATCTCAAGAACAACCTTGGAAGATAGGGGATACTATTATTTACAATTGAGAAAAATGAGGTAGACAGAGGTTAAGGATCTTGCTGACTTGTCAAGGGTTACATAATCTATGAGTGTCTAAACCACATTTGAATTCAGGTCTTTCTGACTCTAGCTTCAGCACTGTATCCATTGTGCTACTTATTGTTTTCAGCAGTACAGGAGGACAGTCACAAATAGAGTCTTTAAGCAGAAGTTGGATGACTATTTCTCATACTTTTTTTAGTAAAAATTCATTTTGGGTTAAAACAACACTGAGGTCCCATATCACACCTATCAGATTGACTAATATTAAAGAAAATCAAAGTGATAAATATGGAGAGTGTATAAAAAATTGGGTCATTAATGTACCATCAGTGGAGTTATGAACTGACCCAACCATTTTGAAGAGCAATTTGGAATGACTCCCAAAGAACTATAAAACTATGCATACCCTTTCACCCAGAAATATAACTACTAGATCTGTATCCCAAAGATACACAACAAGAGAAATGATCTGAGGGTTTGTTTGTTTGTTTGTTTTGTTTTGTTTTATTTTTTACAAAAATATTTATAGCAGCTCTTTTGGTAGTGGCAAAGAATTAAAAATTAAATGAAGTCAATCAGTTGAGGAATGGATGAACAAGTTGTATATAATTGTGATGGAATAATATTGTGCTGTAAGAAATGATGAGCACGATGATTTCAGAAAAACCTAGAGAGACTTAGATGAATTGAAGCACAGTGAAATGAGCAGAACCAGTGTAACATTGTACATAGTAACAGCAATATTGTATGATCATCAGCTGTGAATATCTTAACTATTTTCAGCAATAGACTGATCCAAGACTACTCTGAAGGATTTATGTTGAATTATGTTACCCACCTACAGAGAAAGAACTGATGGAGTCTCAATGTAGATCAAAGGATATTATTTTTCACTTCCCTGACTTTTTTTTTCCTTTTTGGTCTGTTTTTTTCACAACATGACTAACATGGGAATATTTTTTGCATGACTGCACATATATAGTCTATATCAAATTGCTTACTCTCAGGGAAGGAGGAGGGGAGAGAGATATGAAGAGAATTTGGAGCTCAACTTTTAAAAAAATGGAATGTTAAAAGAATTTTTACATGCAATTAGGAAAATATTACTCCCAAATTAAAAAATAAAACATTGTGAGGTATATATTTTACCATATGAGTTCAGGTAATTTTCATTTCTATTTTTTAAATCATATGAAAATATTGAAAAATGGTATGGGGGTGAGGACTGAAATTGGGCATTAATTGACCAGATGAGGCTGGTATAGGAAAAGTAGTATTTAGCTACCAGCAACCAACGCACCTGAAATATCATAAGAAGTTCAGGTCTGCCCTTAATTTGGATTTGCAGGAAGGAATGGTCCAGTCAGTCTTATTAGAGGAAACTTAATTTTATAGGTATCGATCTGAAAGGGATCAGAGAGTTCATCCATTTTAACACATCTCATTTTTAAATTAAGTAAAGTGAGGTCCTGAGGATTCACCCAAGGACTCAGTTAAGGACTGAAGAATATGAATGACTCACCCAAGACCACCCTCTAAGGTTAGCATTCCAGAGATTTGTACCAGGTCCTCTGTTTCCTAAAGCAATGTTATTTCTATTGTACCACCCAGCCTCCTACAGAACTCACATAGGCAAAAGATGTAGGACAACTAATCTGAATGAATTTGAGCTTGACTAGACTGTCACCAAACAGTATGGTTTGATTCAAGAGAATCAGTTACCTCAAGATATCCACATCACTTCCTGAAAATACATTGACAGACTTTATTTCATTTTATTTCCATTCAATTCAATAACAAATTCATTTTAAAAGGGAAAGAACTTAATCAAAAAGACAGGGAAAGACTTCTTACAGGATATATCACTTATGCTATATTTTGGAGGAAGCTTTGAATTCTATTAGTAACAGATGAAGAAGGAGTATATTCCAGATATAGGAAACTACCTGTGCAAAGACAACTGGAATATTAACTAGTTATATGACCTTCTAGCCTCTTTGAAAGTTTCTTTATCAGTTATAATAATAATAATACTTTATTTTATTAGGTTAAGTACATTGAAAATATTCAAACAGTATGTGCACGTGATGTATTATTATTTTTTTTATCTGCAAAGTCTTTATTTGTCCACTCTGCTTAAACAGAGTATCCCTGAGCTCTTACTCCTCCCTGTATTTGAAATGACAAATACCTTTTAATTCCCATGATACCCACAACAACTAGCATCAAGGCTCTATAGATTTCCTTAAAAATTCAGTAAGACTCAATGAAGTACTTAGAGGACAAGGAACTAGAGATTTTTGCTTTGTATTCCTGCTTCTACAGAAAAGCTCCCTTATGAGAATGCATATATATTTTTAAAATCAATCCACAGGCTTTTATTCAGCACATTTATTATGAGTTAGGCACAGTGCTAGATGTTAGACATATGCAAAATGAAACAACCTCTAATATCAATGATTATAAACTAAATTTAAAATTGATGTATTTCTTTTCCTATGGCCTCTATTTTTAAATTTATTTATTAAGTAATTCAGTCAACACATATTGATTAAGCCATTAGTACCTAGCTTGTGCTAGACAAAGCTTAAATAAGACATAGTTTTGGCCATCAACAATCTAATAAGAATATAACCTATACAAGTTTGATTCAGTTATTTCTCCTGTTTTATTTGTTCTGTTTTGTTCTACTCTACACCAAAATGAACAAATAGTTAGTTGAGAAACAGTAGAAATATGGTTAAAGATAATGTTGTCTAAAGACACTGATGGTCTCATATTACTGATTTGCACAAAATGCAGCTGACCCACAGGGATTTTTCAGCATGATCCCTAAACTGCTCAATAAGTCATCCTGGCCAAGTTTTTATCTAAGAAATGTGGGAGCATCTGAAAAGTTTAGTAAACCTATGCTTCTCACCCAAGATAGTTTCTAGTAGAGAAAAAAACAAGTTCCATTTGAACACCTATATATTACATATTATATTGATATATGTGGCATATACGTACTATGTATATTTATATGTATATGTATTTAGTGAAAGAAGTTTAGGTCACATTCAGGAATAAATTAAAGGCCCTTTGAGAAGCAGAAAACACTAAAAAAAAAGCTATAAATAACAAAAAGGGAAAACAGAAGGGTTTATTTTTCCCTCTCTTATTCATCCCTCCTTTTTCCACCTTCTCCAATTATCCTTCATTTTTTCATTCTCCAAGACTATAAAACTGACCAGTTGGATTCTTCTATAGAATCCCCTAGCCAAATGCTTTCCACTATCCTGGTTTCACCAACCAACCACCTAGCTAATGTTAATCAGGATCCTGAGTAAAATCAACTTGGCAAGCATTTATTAAGCCTAAATCATGCTCCAAGCATTGTGTGAGCCACCGAGGATACAAAAGCAAAATGAAAAATAGTCCCCTCACTTAAGGAGCTTATTTTTTACTGGACAAATAATAAAATGATTGTTACTGTAGTGAAAACACTTTGCATATGGGCTCCTGGGAAAAGGATGCATTGTATTATAACTGAAATTTCATAACCTATCCTTATTTCCCACATTGTAAAGCAGAGGGCAGTTAAAGTTGTGTTAGAGCCACTATGACCTAGCATCAAGCAAAGCTGAAAGAATCAGGAGAAAGAAAATGTGTAATGTAAATTTATAGTGTACAGTTCATTTGGGTAATTATAGGATAAATTGAAAGGAGGAATTAGAGAAGCCTGAGACACCCAGAACCATAGCATGTTATAGCTCACGAGGCCTTAGAAATCATCTGATCCTGCCTTCTGATTTTGTAGATGAAGGAACTAAGAAGTCATAGAGCCACTTGCTCAGGATGACAGAGCTAGTAAATAAAAAAAGTAGGATTAGAATGATAGTTTCCTGACTTCCCAAACCAGGGTGATTTCCTCTATGCCCTACTCATCTTAACAGATAATCATCCTTTTTGTAGATTTGTTTTTAATAGACTTAAGTTATAAAGTTATTTAAAATGTCTTAAAATATCTCTTCATTTTTTTCCATCTGGAATTTGTTGAAGTTAAACTAAAATATCTCCAATATATCTTCTGGATCTAATATACTGTGATTCTTATTTGTTTGACTCTTTGCTAATTGGCAGGCACCTCCACCATTTCCAATCCTTTGTCCCTGCCCCAACACCTTCCCCCAAAAAGCTACTATAAATATTTTTGCACATTTATTTAGGGTGTGCTTTGCTTAAGACTACTTTTTTCCTTTCATCTACCATCTAATGCATTACTCTGCTCTGTTCTCTCCTTTTCTCTCTTAATTTTTCGTTACTTTTTTTTTTTGATTTACATATAAGGTATTTTCTTTTTTCCGTTACATGTAAAGGTAGTTCTCAACTTTTGTTTATACAAGCTTTACAATTTCAGATTTTTCTCCCTCCCTCCCCTCCCTCCCCCCTCCCCTAGACAGCAGGCAATCTGATATAGGTTATATCTATATATCTATATACATATACATATATATACATACACATATATATATATATATATATATATATATATATCCATAATAACATTAATCCTATTTCTGCATTAATCCTGTTATAAGAGAAAAAATCAGGGCAGTAATGCAAAGCCTCAAAATAGAAAAAAAATAAAACAACAGCACCCCAAACAAAAGAAATAGTATGGTTCAATCAGCATCTATACTCCACAGTTCTTTTTTTTTTTTTTCTTGGATTTGGAGATCCTCTTCTATCATGAGTTCCCTGGAACTCTTCTGTACCATTGCATTGGTGAGAAGAATATAGTCCATCACAGTAGGTCAACACTCAATGTTGATGATACTGTGTATAGTGTTCTTCTGGTTCTGTTCATCTCACTCATCATCAGCTCACACAAGACCCTCCAGGTTTCTCTGAACTCCTCCTGCTCATCATTTCTTACAGCACAATAGTATTCCATTGTATTCATATACCACAATTTGTCCAGCCATTCCCCAATTGATGGGCACCCTCTCAACTTCCAATTCCTTGCTACCACGTAAAGAGCAGCTATAAATATTTTTGTACATGTGGGTACCTTTCCCCTTTCCATGATTTCTTTGGGCAAAAGACCTAAAAGTGGAATTGCTGGGTCAAAGGGTATGCACAGCTTTATCGCCTTTTGGGCATAATTCCAAACTGCTCTCCAGAATGGTTGGATCAGTTCACCGCTCCACCAACAATGAATTAGTGCTCCAATTTTCCCACAGCTTCTCCAACATTTATTATCTTCTTTTTTTTTGTCATTTTAGCCAATCTGATAGGTGTCAGGTGGTACCTCAGAGTTTAATTTTTCTTTTCAGTGAAACATACATCTGTGTCAACTCTAATTGTGTGTAAAATTTTCTTCCCTACTTTGGCCAGATTAATGATCAAATATCAAATGATCCTCTCAACCTTTTCTCCTTGTTTGTTTAAACATCTGCTTGTTCAACCCTACTCATGTAAGTGTTCCCCATTCTTTCTCTTTCCCTATTCTCCATTTTATTCCACTTCCCTTTTCTTTACATACTTCCATTAAATACTATCTTTTAAGATAAAGAAAAACATAAAAGAACTAATCCTAGGCCTTCTATATAATTAGACTTCCTCTAAGACTCTTGAAGATAAAATGATTCATAGTGGACACATATATTTTCTTTCCATACTAGAATGTAAACCATTTATCCTTCACTTCCTTATAGTTGATCACTTGTTCATATTGACTATTTTTTATGTTTCTGTTGACTCCAATGTTTGCCTTTGTTCATTTTTATGTAGATCTGATCTTTTCTCTAGGAAAGAATAGAAGTGTTATATTTTACTAAAGGTCCCCAAAGAGAGTAAAGAAAATGGAAAAGATCCTATTTGAACAAAGATATTTATACCAGATCTTTGTTTTGTTTTGGTTTTTGGTTTTTTGGTGGAAAAGAATTGGAAATTGAGGGGATGCTATCAATTGGGAATGGCTGAATAAATTGTGATATATGCTTGTAATGGAATAGTATTGTGTTATAAGATGAACAGGATGGTGTCAGAAGATAAAACAAAACCTTGGGAACATTGTGCATGAAGTCATACAAAATGAAATGAACAGAACCAGGAGAACATTGTACACAATAACAACAATATTGTATGATGATGAATTGTGAAAGACTTAGCTACTCTGATAAAAAGAAATGATCCAAGAGAATTATTTGAAATGCATGATGAGGGGCAGCTAGGGGGTGCAGTGGATAGAGCACCAGCCCTGGAGTCAGGAGGACCTGAGTTCAAATCTGGACTCAGACACTTGACACTTACTAGCTGTGTGACCCTGGGCAAATCACATAACCCCAATTGCCTCACAAAATAAAACAAAACAAACAAACAAAAAAACCAAAACAAACAAACAAACAAACAGAATGCTATAGGACATCCAGGTGGGAGATGTCCAGTAGCTAGTCAATAGACTTAAGGGCAGCTAGGTGGCACAGTGGATAAAGCACTGGCCCTGGATTCAGGAGGACCTGAGTTCAAATACAGCCTCAGACACTTGACACTTATTAGTTGTGTGACCCTGGGCAAGTCACTTAACCCTCCTTGCCCAGCAAAACAAAAGGATAATAAAATAAAATAAAATGTATGATGAAAAATGCTATCCATTTCCAGAGAGAACTGATTAACACTGAGTACAGAATAAAGCTTATGTTAATTAAAAAAAAAAAAAACACTTTTCTTGGTTTCAGTGTGTTTTCTTTTGTAACATGGCTAAAATGGAAATATGTTCACATATATAATTTATATCACATTGTTTACCTTCTCAAGGCAAGAGAGATAAGGAAGGAAAGAATCTGTAAAAAAAATTGCCACTGATATTTGTTTTGATAGAAATGAATGTTAAAAAATATTTTATACATAATTGAGAAATGTTTAATGAAATAAATAAAATATATTTTTAAAACTACATAAGGTTGGACCATTTTTCTTTTGGATCTGGAACCTCTTATTGCCTCGGGCCACAACTTCTCCATGTGCTAGAGTGTTGTGAGAAGACATCCTTGGCTAAATTTCTGTCCTTAGTATTCATAGACCTCTTTGGTTCCCTATGCCATGCTAGGCCAGAAAAGTAACTTACTCTGATTTTTCTTTATGGATTTCCAATTAGGATTTGGTCTAAATTGTTTTTTAGATACATTTAAGTATGGTGAGGGATAGTTCAGCTGTTCTTCTTGTTAAATCATCATTTTGGCTTTATCTGTGAGTCAGTTTTCCTACCTATAATGTCTTGTAGTTTAACATACCTTGAAATTTTATGAATTATGACCTATGTTTGGCTTTTCAATTTTGCATGCTATTTATGTTACTGTGCATAAGTCATTTAACCTCACCTGACCACAGTAACCTCACTGGCCACAGTCCCTCATCTGTGAAATGAGGAGATGGTACTAGATGTTCCCTAATAGGTTGCAAATTCTATATGTAAAATCCCTCAGGACTCATCTTTTCTTTATTAAGCCAATTATTTGAAGAAACTGGCTATTCTCTTATCAAAATGAAATCTCAATTATATGGCTGCTCTTGGTGTTGTCACATTCCTGGCCTGGCAATTTTCAGAGAGAAATGAGAAGGAGCTTTTTCTAAAGAACAACACTATCACATAGGGATGGAAACTGTGAGAGGAGAGCATATATTAATGGGGATCAGCACGGGTGGACACCCTCCTCACATATCTCCAACTCCATGGGCAGACTGGTAACTTAAATATGAAGCAAGATCTACTCTGTGAACCAAGGACATGTGAGGTTCACATTTACATAGAATTGTACACAAGGTACTAATATGCCACTAATAGAAATTAGCCAATCCCCTATGAGCAGTTTGGTAATGTAGTCTAGATTACTGAAATAAGGGTATTAGTTGCCTAATAATGCATGAGGAATGAGGGGTAGGGATGCAGGAAATTTAACTCAGAGCTACAGCAATTAAGCAGTTGGGGAAAGGGGACAACATTCTCTCTCTGGGTAAGTTTGTATGTGTGTGTGTGAGTGTGTGTGTGTGTGTGTGTGTGTGTGATTTGATAATTAATATATTTATTGAAACATTTAACTTTTCACATAGTGTCACCCAAGGAGTCCATATCATGAATTTATAAAAAGATTTTATATAATATTGATTGTGGTTTTAAATGTTTTTAACAGAATTGAATTGAGTTTTATAAGGGAGATTACCCTATAAAACTATTTCATTACTTCACTCACTAAAATTCCTTGAATGAGATTTACAATCTTCAATTGAAAAACTTTAGGATGCATGTATTATTATTATTTCTACTTCAAGAATCCATGATTTCAGAATTCATTGTAATCCCTAGTAGAAGAATTTGTTCATTATGTAGTGGCTAACCAGAGCTGAAGCTAGGGCTGAGAGAATAGGACTTTCTATCATCACTTCAGAGTAGTTGGAGTTTGAAAGAAATTCCTTTCTGTTGGATCTACTGTCCCCTCATCTCACATCACAGTCCTCTGGAGGGGTGTGGCATAATCATTTCTAGACCACTTTTCCAGGTTGCCAACATGGGGCTCCTTTCTGAGGTCCACCTTTTCTCTCATTCTTAAGAGGGTAAGCATCAGACTTTCTTGGAGAGAAATTACCCCCTTTCCTGTACAAATGTAATGACGGATGTACTGAACTAAGTGTCACTTCTGCACCATACCCTTGCCCTCAACAAAAAATAAAAAATTGAAACTGTCCCAGGGAGATAATTTTGTTACTAGTCTATAAACAACCCTTTAGGGGAGAAAGTATCACAATAACTAGGCTGTTTCTCAAAAAGAATTTGGAGGTCCATATTTGCAGTTCTTCCAGCTTGGTGGACCTTAACCAAGTTTGTTCTTACACTGCTGAGAGAACCTTTGAGAATACAGTATGACCTCCAAGGTGTGATAAAGCATCAGAGTAAGAATTTCATGCAGCCCTAGTGGGATAATAATTTGGAAAAAACTAATAAAAGTAGCATTATCACAATTCCAAATTTGCATTTCTTTTCAGGGCATCCATCCATTCCCAACGGAAGACATACATGTTTATCTTTTGCTTTGTTTGTTTAACATCATTCTCAAGTTTCACAGCAGGGAGCAATCACAAACCTCAGTAGCAGCTGCTTCTACGAAAGCCTCCCCTTACTGGGGTCAGAAAGCTTGCATCAGGTTTTCATATCATCGTTACTTTCCCTTTGTATTTTTATTGCCACTAGGCCAAGTTCCCAGATGTCCTCTACCTCATTTTGGAGAGTACTGTTCATTGGCAATTTTATTTTGCGGTAACAAGATCAAAAGTGATGAATTTGGAACTTAGTCATTTAAATAATTTGATCTGTAATCATCTGAAATATTGGCATATAGCACCAGCCTAACTTGGCTTCAAGCTACCCAGAGTATCCATATTACTCTCTTAGACCAAATCACATCTTCTGAAAGACATTTAGCTTAAACTATTTTGCTTGTTTGTTTTTTGCTGGGCAATGAGGGTTAAGTGACTTGCCCAGGGTCACACAGCTAGTAAATGTCAAGCATCTGAGGCCAGATTTGAACTCAGGTCATTCTGAATCCAAGGCTGGTGCTTTATCCACTGCACCATCTATCTGCCTCAGCTTAAACTATTTTTAATGGAAGCTGAAAGTTATAAGCATAGGGCTTGCTATCTAGTCACTCTGGTTTTTTGGATACATATGCATAACTGTACATGTATGTGTGTATATATGCGTGTGTGTATGTATATATATGCATGTGTATATGTGTATATATATTTTTATATATGTGTGTATATATGTATGTATATATGTGTATATATGTGTGTATATATATCTATACATACATACATACATACATATATATATATATATATATATACATATATATATATATATATATATATATATATATATATATATATATATATATATATATATATATATATATACATACATATATATATATATATATATATATATATATATATATATATATATATGTTTTTCCTGCAGAGCTGTATGAAGGCAGCATGATACTCTACCCCAATTTTCACACCTTCAGTTCCCTCTGAATGGAAAGATATACATTTATGTAGGTAGCACTATATATTTTTCTTATCCCTTTCAGATAAGGTAATGTTTTGAGAGGAAACTTTTTTTTTTATTTGCAGGGCAATGGGGGTTAAGTGACTTGCCCAGGGTCACACAGCTAGTAAGTGTCAAGTGTCTGGGGCCGGAATTGAACTCAGGTACTCCTGAGTCCAGGGCCAGTGCTTTATCCACTGTGCCACCTAGCTGCCCCTGAGAGGAAACTTTTAAAGTTGCTTATATGTAAGTGATAGAATTTTTATTTTATTTTAAATTTATTGTTTCCTGAGTGAGGTTCTATTTGTGTTAGAGATGTTCTTAAGAAAGGTAACCCTGATAGCAGAATTAACTTTTGCTGATCTTTGAAAAAAATGCCTTTTGAATCAGTGTGTATTAAAAATTTTTTAAAGAACGCTAGCAACAAAAAGGTTCATGGCAACTATGGTCAAGATTTTTGGTAGGAGAAAAATAGCTTGTTTAATTGTTGCCAATTTTATTAATAGCACCAGAGGTAGTTAATAAAGTTATTTTCAAAAATAATCTATAGACTGCCTATATAATTAGGTAAAATTTTTGGAGTTGAAGACAAGTACTTATCACCCTTTAGTGAATGATTCCAAGGAAGGTATATGAGCACAATTACAACTATGAAATGAGGAGCTTATTAGGTAATTAAAACACATTAGGGAGCACTATTATCCACCTGATATAAGAAATTATTGTTTTATCAATTATCCACAAGATTGATTATCATTAATTGCAAAATATTTCAATGCTTACCCATATACAAATTATATTAACTTCACCTGGGATTAATTCTAGAAGCATGTCTAATAAGTCTAAAGGCATATTTGAACTGAAGTTCCTATTAGTAACTAGTAATTACTTACAGGTTTAAATTATAAAACTAGAAATATTTTATTTACTTATTTTTTGTTTAACAATGAGCTTGGATTTCATGATCTCTAAAATGTTTTGTCTAAAATTCTTTGACTTAACCATCTTTCTTATATGAATAGATAATAGACTTAATGCATTATTTTACATACAAAAGTTGTTCAGTAAATAAAAACTTAATATTGATGGCATTGCTTTAAATATGTTTGTTATTAAATAAATATTATTTCACTGAAATTTGTGCCACTTTTGTTTGACAAGTGCTGACTGAGATAATGGTTTCAATCAGTGAGCTCTCACAACAGTCTCACTGACTTGATCCCACATCCAATCTTAGATATATGGTTAATTTAACTCAATCCAATTAAACTCAATAAATATTTATTATGCACCTTGAGAACCATACTAGGTATTGAGTGAGAAGGTTAGATAAGCACAGTGCTGGCATGAATTAAGACTTTTTAAATAATTCATTAATCAATTAATACATAATCTTTGTCCTTCTCTAACTTATATACTAGTATCATACAATCCTATTTTTATTTGACTTCACAGATTTTTCTGGATGACTTTATATTCAAATATTGTGACTTTTTAAACTTTGTTCTCTTTCTGTAAGACATAAATCTAGTGCTTTTTTAAAAAAATAATATGTGTAAAACTAGTTGTGTTTACATCACTCAATTTCTTTGTGTATATAACTAATGTTTATTCAATTATGGAGGAAATGTTCAATAAATTAAGATAGGCTTTAAGATTAATACGGGAGTTGGAAGATAGGTGGCACAACAGATAAAGCCCTAGCCCTGGATTCAGGAGGATTTGAGTTAAAATTCAACCTCAGACATTTGACACTTACCAGCTGTGTGACCCTGGGCAAATCACTTAAACCTCATTGCCCTGAAAAAAAAAAGAAAAAGAAAGATTAATATAGGAAAAAATAATCCACCAATCCACCTAAAGAATGTCAGAAACCAAATGGATATAGAGGTGTTACTCAACTACTATCTGAATGACATTTTTGAAATTTCCCATGGAAGATGATAGATTTTAGAAAGTAAGAGATTTTGAAAGAAAAAAAAAATAACATGCCCTAAGAGTTTTATACTTACATAATTTCTTTTTATTAATATTTGAAGTGCTTTCCATAGTTTCAATGTATTTCCTTACTTCCATATTGACAATTATTGTAAAATTGTGTAAAGTATAATGAGAAAAATATAACTAAGGACATATAATCAATATAGGAAAATGTTTACTGACGAATTGACACACAGATGCCAATACACTCCTGAGCATGCTGAATACTTATTAATTTAATGAAACTTTTTTTTCCCAATTTAAGCAACCTGAGATTAATTGTGGGAGAAATTTAAAATATCTTTTTTGGGGGCAGCTAGGTGGCACAGTGGATAGAGCACTGGCCCTGGAGTCAGGAGGACCTAAGTTCAAATCTGTCCTCAGACACTCAGACACTTAATACTATCTCTGTGACTCTGGGCAAGTCACTTAACCCCAACTGCTTCACAAACACACACACACACACACACACACACACACACACGCACACACGCACACACACACACACAAACACCTTTTTTTTTTTTTTTTTTAGTAAGTGCCCGGTTCTGACAATGATGATAGGGGTGGTGGACATAGGGGAGATTACTGCCATTTATGTTTTCCTTTAAGTTTGGTGAAACATTTTTCATATATCAACTCTTGATCAAATAATGAATCTGTTTGCAGGTGCTACAAATATATTATTTAACCTCTATAGTTTCATCAGCTTGGGGACATTCTAGTGTGGAAATTTTCTCTGCCAATAAAAATTGGTAACTTGTTCATAATTTACAGACTTGGAAAGTTGTAGGGGGCATTAAGTAGTGTTACCATAATCACCCAACAAGTATAAGTCAGATTACAGGATTTGATCATGGATTTTTCCTAACTCCAAGGAATCCATGATATGGATTCCTATGATAGATTCTCTACCTCTGTCTGAGTTGCTACCTCTCACCAAAGATATTATCATTCTTGTTTCATATGTGAGGAATGTGAAACCCAAAGGTTAAGTGACTTATCCAAAGTCACACAAGTACTAAATGACAGAAAAGGTATTTAAACCTGTTTTTTCCTGGTTATAGGTAAAGTATTCTATTTAGAATACTATAATTATAAATTTTAACAACATTACAACAAACATTTATTAAATATCTATTGGGTACAGATTACAATAGTAGGTACTCTCAGGGAAGAAAAGCTGTCTTGCTGATTGGAATATATAGGACAGAAAGTTTGAGAGAAAAAGAGAGAGAGAGAGACAGAGAGAGACAGAGACAGAGAGGTGAAGGAGGTAAAAGATAGGTTTATTTGTTATATGTAGACAAATAAGATATAAACTACATGGCACTTTAGACTTGAAATTAGAATAGCAGAGTTCAAACCCTACTGCTACTGAGTACCCTGGTGACTTTGGGGAAGTTACTTAACCTCTCTGGATTTCACTTTCTTTCTTCATCTATAAAATATAGGGTTTGGACTAGATGGCTTCTGGGGTCCAAAATCTAAATTGGTGCCAATGCAGTACTCTTTTCATTAAATCAAGCTGATTCTTTTATTTATTTTTTCTTTATCATTACATATACTTAATAGAGCATATTCAAGTGGTGCACATTCAAAATTGGATCAAACTTAACTTTTCTCATAAATCTAGCTATTCTAACTTCCTCATTTTTTATCAATGCCATTCATCCTGTGGCCATTGTTTAGAACCTTGTTTTTTTGTTTTGTTTTGTTTTGTTTTATTTTTGACTCTTCCTTTTAAATAATATTATATCCACTTGAGGCAGCTAGGTGGCACAGTGGATAAAGCACTGGCCCTGGATTCAGGAGGACCTGAGTTCAAATCTGACCTCAGACACTTGACACTTACTAGTTCTGTGACCATGGGCAAGTCACTTAACCCCAATTGCCTCAAAAAAATATTATATCCACTTAAAAAATTCTGTTGATGCTATCTTGGCAACATCTTGTTCCCTTGATACCACACACGCAAGTACTTATTCACACATACATACATATATACAAACACACATATAAACACATATAGGCAGCTAAGTGGCACAGTACCCAACCTGGAGTAAGGAAGACTCATCTTCCTGAGTTTGAATGTCTGTACTTATTAGCTATATACATCTGGCCAACTCACTTAACCCTGTTTTTCTCAGTTTCCTCATCTGTAAAATGAGCTAGAGAAAGAAATAGCAAACCACTCAAGTATCTTTGCCAATGGCGGATGAACATGTCCAGCCATCTATATTATATAGCCAGAATGTCTGGTGCTATGCTGGGGGTGGGAATGGGGGGGGGGGTGAATGAAACTCAAAGAAGCCAACCTCAGCTCTTGCTGAGGCTATTATCTCGGCCTTTCTCAAGGCAGTGCACTACCTGTACTTCATGTGTGTTTCACCTCCTGTGACCTCTTGCCAATGGCAAGAAGATCTGATAACTCAGAATAAAGGCAATTAATGTCTCAAATGGTAAGTTCCCATAATCAAAGGCTCATATGGATTTAACAAGTGAGGATAATGATGAAAACAAAAATGTGAATTAATTGACAAATATAATTACAATCACAGATAGTAGATGACAAATATAAATGACTGACAACATTATCATTATTACATAATTTTCATGAATGCATTAATAAGTAAAATCACATACCCTTGAGAATCAATGTAAGCTGCCCATGAATCCCTTATATTTTTTAAGCTTAGTAAAAATAATAATACTTCTAAAATCAATTTACACTTGCCATGCCAATCAATTTACCAAAGAAATACTTTATGGAATTTGATTAAATAATCAGTTGGAAAAACAAGCAATCTAGAACATGGGAGAATAATACTTCTAAAACTAATACCATATTATGAAATCAAAGCCATCTGGCATTGGTTCAAAAATAGAGAGATAGATGAATGGAAAAAAATACACCAGGAAGAATAAAAGACAATGAAACTCAATAGCCCAGTGATTTAAAAAAACATATTGTGAAAACTAGAAAGTTCTAAATGAATATGAATTTAATCTTAGTAATCAGATAATTACAAAATATAAATCTGATTCCATGAACACATGGTTGCTGTCATGACCAGCAATTTGTGGTAATGTTTCATTTTGATGTACAGGAAGAGGTACCCAGCAAAGAATAAAGCTCTGATGGAGTTGATGGCAGGCCAAATAGCTATGAGGCCCAATAGCCCTAGCTTTATGTAATGTACGTCCCACATTATTATAGAGCCTAATGATAGCATTATCATTTGCCCAGCCATCATAAAAGGAGGGACTTAGAGATATCACCAGGGGGAATAAGGTTAAGAGTAAAACTCCAAAGAATGCTATCATGTGTATAAGTGAGGAAGCTATTTAAATGTCACTGAAAGTTTACTAGTTATGAGTAATGTTGAATATCTAAGGTTAAAAGACAGAAGCATTACTTGTCAGGTGTCAGTAATGGTTTTATGAGGGAACAGGGAACAATGAATGCAAGAGTCCTTTTCTCTGATTTTGATGGCAGTTGGAGTTGTCAACAATACCTTGAAAGGACCTTCCCAAGCTGGCTGGGACCCACTGGTCTGATGAAAATTTTTGATATATGCCTTGTTTCCTGTGTTCAAATCATGCAAGGAGAAGTCCAAGGGGCCAGCCTGCACTGCTGTTCCTGCCTCATGGAGTTCATTAACCTGGCTTGTAACTCCTGTATATAGGAAGCAACAGAGGTATCCCCCCCCACCCCAGGAATGACAAATGCTGTATATACTAAGGAAAAAGGTTTTGCTTGGATGGGGGGGGGTGTACAAAAAGGATCTCAAAAGGAGATATATGTAGTTATCGTCTTGGCCTACTACACAGATAGAAGAGTGCCAGTGGTAGAACATCAGGCCATTGCAAATGAGTTTCAGTGCACAATTTGCCAATCATGCTCTTAAGCTCTTTATTCATATGTTCTATTTGACTTATGCTTCGTGCATGGTAGGGTATATGGAACTGTGGAGCTACTCCCACTCTATTTGGGATAGAATAGAATCAGTGAAATGTGTTCCCTTGTCAGAGTCAATGCATGCTAGTGGACCAAAGGAAGGGAAAATTTCTTTCCAGAGAACCTTGGCAACAAATGCAGCACTGGCCTGGGGCTTGGAAAAGCCTCCACCCACCAAGTAAGTTGATCAACAATAACAAGACAAAACTTATGATGTCCTGCCTTAAGCATTGTAATAAAATCAGTTTGTAGATGTTCAAAAGGTGTATATGCTAAAGAGGAGAAGCAGCTTTCCCTTTCCAGCACCCTGAGCCCACTGACCTGTTTAGCCTTGATTTTTTTTCCACTTCTCTACTTCAGACTTATCATAAGTAAGAGAAATGGAAACATCATCAGAAGATGCTGCCTTCCAAGGCAGCAAGCTTAATAGCAGTAACAGCTATGTGTTCCCTTTTGAGACAGGGTCATTCTTCCCTGTGTGGTCAGGGCAATGAACAACAGCTAAAACAAAAGGAAGCTTCAAGATAGAATATCCTTAACAAATCCTCCATTAGCAATGACTTTTCCAGCAGAGGTTAAAAATCCTCTCTGTAGCCATAACATTCTTACAAAATGGCAGACACTAAATATGTATCTTGAATCAGTATAAACAGCAGCACTTTTTCCTCTGGCTAGGTGACAGGCCTGTGTGAGAGCCACAAGTTCAGCAGCCTGTGCAATAATATGGGAGAACAGAGAAACTGTACAGACGGTATCACAATCACAATTTATAGCAGCACCTCTATAGTGGATTCCCTCACTTATAAAAGAGGACCCATCAGTATAGAAAATAAAATCAGGGTTCTCTAAAATCGTGTCAAAAAGATCATCATAAGGTTTCTCAAATGTCAACTAGGGAGGTACAGTCATTCAAAGGTTCTCCTGAAAATGGCAAGTCATGAGGCAGTGTTAATGGGTTAAGGACTGTACAACACTTTAAAGTGGTTCTCTAATTTATTAACAGGGTTACTTCATACCTAGTGAGACTTTGATATGAAAAAGCCTGTGCCCTGTGACTCAGTAAGAGATTCTTAAATTCATGGGGGCACTGTACAATTAGAAGATTACCTAGGACTTGATCAGAAACCTTTTCTACCAGGAGAGCAGTGACAGTCACAGCCCACAGGCAGGGTGGTGCTCCAGGAGCTACAGAGTCAAGTTAGGAAATATATTAGGCTACTGGGTGCTGGGCAGGTCTCAATTTTTGAGTCAGGACCCCAGAAGCAACTCCTGTCTGTTCATGTAGAAAAAAGAGTAAAAGACTTAGTCCTAGTGCAGGTGCTAACAACAGGGCCAATTTTAATTCTATTATAGCTGAAAGATGCTGGGGATCGAGCTGTAAGGTTCTGGGACAGAATTTTTGATTAGAGATATAAGAGGCTTAGTAATTTCACCTAAAGATGGTATCCATTGTCTTCAATACCCAGCTGTTCCCAGAATAGCCCTTAGCTACTTCTTAGTAGAGGGAGCAAAAAGCTTTTGAAGAGTTTGGACACACTTGTGAGAGATGGATCGAGTGCCAGAAGGCAAAACAAAACCCAAATATTCCACCTGAGGTAGGTACCATTGTACCTTTGACTTGGAGACCTCTTGGCCTCTCTGGTGCAGCTCTAGGAACAAATAGTGGCTGTTTTCCTGGCAAATCTCAGCATTGGGTGCAGTCAAGAGCAAATCATCTACATATTGAACTAAGGTAGAAACTTTGAATGTAATGGAGGCTAAATCCTGTTGCAAAATTGGAGAGAATAGTGTGGGACTGTCAACAAACCACTACGGGAGTCTGGTCCAAGTCCACTGTGTATTTTTCCAGGTGAAGGCAAACAAGTATTGGCAATCCTGATATACTGGTATTGAAAAGAAAGCAGAACAGAGATCTACCAACTTGAAGCATGTTGCCTTACAAAGGATTGAGGAAATGATAGTAGCAGTGTTGGGCACTATTCTATGTCTAGGTACAACATAAATGCAGATCTTCTACAAAACGATAAACAGGTTGGCCATCCGGGCCAGGCTTAGGCTTCTTAACTGGCAAAATGGGCATATTGCATGGGGAATAATGGCATGGGACAATAATACCTTGGTTTCTCAAAGCCTCAATTATAGGTGCAATTCTCTTAGTGGCTTCCCTAGTTAAGTGATATTGTGGAATGGATGGAGCTGGGCCACCTTTGGTCTTAATGGTAACAGGCATAGCAGATTTAAGGAGCCCTACATCAGAAGAAGAAGCCCATGGGTCTCAGGAATATCAGAAGGGATTTCAAATGTATCCCTCACTGTTTCCTGAGTGTCTGGGATCAAAATTAGCAGCAAGTGGATAGTGTCCTTTGACAATTTCTGAGAAATGCCACTATCTGGAGAACAAGATATGGTTGCTTTAGGTTTACAAAGGAGGTCATGACCTCAAAGGTTTGCAGGAGAGTTGGGCATAAGTAGAAATGAATGTTCTATTGTTAATGGTCCCAGATTAGTGAAAATAGGTCAAACAAAGAATTTCTTACCCAGCTTGCTTGAAGAGGAGATCAGAAGATTTGAGGATCCAACATGCCCTTTGTGGTCAGCAAAACTGTGGTGTTTAAAATTAAATGGGGTGCCTATCTATGTCTGAAGTTTTAGGGAACTTAGCTAGGGTTTCTAATTTGTTGCTACTTATAAATTAGAGGCTATAGCACCAGTTTGGGACATTAAGCATTTAGTAAAGCATATTAAATATTAGTAAAGAGAGAACATGTGGCTCCAAAAGTTCAGAAGCCCTATGTTCCTAGAATAGAAAAGTGAGAGAGAGCAAGGTACCACTGCCTCCTCCAAGTCTCTGGCCAAGACAGCACAAGAGAGCATGTGGAAGTGAGCAGAAATTTCTTGTCGGTCTAGAGGAGAGGGGGCCCTTCCACACTGCTCAAAGCTAATTGGCAAGCATCATTCAAATCTATTGGTTTACTGGACTTGAGAGTAGTCCATGAGGAGTATGTGCTGATGTCAGAATATGGACTCCTCAAGGGGGAAAAAAACAAGCAAACCGTCAGTTAGGTGTAGTTTTTAGTGATGTAACTTCTATGGTCTGTATTCATAATCCAACATCTAACTACATTTCCTTTGAAATTCTCCTGACTCTGGGCTGACCTTAAGAATGTTCTGGCCAGGCTCTCTGGGTCTCATAGAATCCATTATATTCTCACACCAAGAAAACCCTAAAAGTGTCAGAGTCAGAGATGACTGAACATCTTTCAACAACAACTTTCTCCCTCTATATCCTGTGTCTTTCTATTTTCTCTGTGTGTCTGTGTGTGTGCACACTACTGATATTTTCCTGCCTTCATTACCACTTGCCTAGATGAGTGTATTTCCTATTTTCCTTACAAGAACAACAACTCATACATAGTATACCATGATTGAAAATGTATTTTCCCAAAGCTATGCTGTACTTCATATCATCATCATTTACTTCACTTTAGATATGAGGAATAACTGTCTTCTCCTTTTCAACTCTTTCACTAAAGTATTTTTATCTGTTTTTAAAGCTAAGTGTAAATACCATCAATTCCATTAAGCCTTCCTTGATCACTTGGAACCTCATTTCAACCTCATATTTCATATAACCCCTTGTTTTCTAACTTTTAAGTGTATGAAACATGAATTGTGCATTAGAATATTATATATATATAATTATTATTATTATTCTATTAGACTTTAAGCTACATGAGAGTAAGAAGGTATTTTACAAAATGTCCCCTTCACCACCAACTACCTATCCCTTTACTGGTAATCACTTATACAAAGTAATTGATGCTGGTTTGATTTAATCTAATCAATCAATAAACATTTGTTAAGCACCCATTATATGCCAGGTAGTGTTCTAAGCATTGGAGAGAAACTAAAAAAGATATTCATTGCCTTCAAGGAGATTACAATCTAATAGGGGAACCAGCATGCAAATAATTACATATAAAGCAAACTACAAGTAGGATAAATAGGAAATATCTGAAGGAAAACCCTGGAATTTAAAGGGGTTGTCAAAAGCTACCCATAGAAAGTGAAATTTTACTTGGAAATAAAAGGAAACTAGGAAGGTCAATAGTCAAACAGAAGAGAAAGATTGTTCCAGGCATGGGGAACAATCAGAGACAATGCCTAGAGCCAAGAGAGGGACTCTTTTATTCACTTAATATCCAGAAGACCAGTGTCACTAGATCAAAGGGTACATGTTAGGAAGTAAAGTATAAGAAGATTGTAAAGGTAAGAGGAAATTATTTTATTATATTTGGTTTGGGATGGATAATGAACCACTAGAGTTTACTGAGGTGGTTGAAAGGGAGAGTGTCATGGTAAGACCTAACCTTTAGAGGGGGCAGCTAGGTGGCACAGTGGATAAAGCACCAGGCATGGATTCAGGAGGACCTGAGTTCAAACCCGGCCTCAGACACTTGACACTTACTATCTGTGTGACCCTGGGCAAGTTACTTCCCCCATGGCCCCGCCAAAACAAACAAACAAACAAAAAAGACCTAACCTTTTGGAAAATAATTTTAGTAGATGAATGGAGAATGAACTGGATTGGGCAAAGACTTGAGGCAGGTAGATCCACCAAAAAGCTATTATAATTGTCCAGGGATGAGGTGATGAGAGTCCATATTAGAAGGGTGGCAGTGTCAGAAGACAGAAGGGGCTACATACAAGAGTTGTTGCAAAGGTGAAATCTACAGGCCTTTGCAATAGATTGAATATGAGGGTGGGGGGTGAGATATAGTGAGGATTCCAAGATAATTCCTAGGTTGTGGGACTAACTAGGATGATAATATTTCTTCCTGACAATAATAATTATTATAATATTAGAGATGATGAGAGTAGGGGAGGATTTAGTTCTGCTTTGGACATATTGAGTTTTCTATGTCAAATGGTCATCTAGTATGAGAAATCTGAGAGGCAGTTGAAGAAGGAAGACTGGATGTCAGCAGAGAGTGTGAGGTCAAATAGATAGATTTGAAAATCATCATCATAGAGATGGGAATTAAATATATGAAAACAGATAAGATCACCAAGTAAAGTAATATAGAGGGAAAAGAGAAGCGGACCAAAGACAGAACACTAAGGAATACCTAAAGCTACAGGGAATGATCTGGATGAAGATCCAATAAAGGTGATATAAAAGGAGAAGTAAGATAAGGAGAAGGAAAACCGGGAGATAGAGGTGTCCCAAAAAACTAGAGAGAAGAACTTATAAAGGAAGAATGAACAAAGACTACAGAGAGAACAAGAATGAAGGTTGAGGAAATGCTATTGGATTTGGCAATTAAGATATCATTAGTAACTTTAGAGAGAGCAGTTTCAGTTTGGAAATTGGATTGTAAGGGGTTATGAAGAGAATGAGAAAAGAGAAAATAACACTACCTATTACAGTCAAACTTTTTGAGGAGTTTTGCTACAAAGCACAGAAGACATATCAGACAATAGTTACCCAGGACAGAAGGATCAAGTGAGGGTTTTTTTAAGGATGGGAATGGATTAGGTAAAGACTTGAGAAGGGTAGTTCCACCAACAGGCTATTATAATAGGTGACATCAGTATATTTTTAGGCAGTAGGAAATTAGCTAGTAGACAGGGAGAGATTGAAAATAAGTAAATGAGGGTATGGCAGAAGGAAAAGTCTGTTGGAAAAGACAGGGTACAATGAGATCACTTGAACAAGTAGAGGGGGAGTAAAGCAACTTCATCAAGTGAGATGGTGTGAAGGAGGATAAAGTGGCAGAAGGCATTTGAGTAATAGGATCTGAGGAAAAGAGGTAAAGACAGAGGTAATGGTGAATGTTTCAATTTTTCTGTAAAGTATGAGACAAGATTCTCAGATGATAGAGCAGGGGAAGAAGGGCTATGGGAGATTTGAGGAGGAATTAAAAGGTTTGGAAGAGCCTCTATGGAGAGTGGCATAGTACGTTGATAAGGAAGGTATAGTAGACATTTCTAGTAGCAGTGAGGGCCTAGTTGGGTTACATAACATAAATTTGTAGCAGACCCAATAAGAACAGTTGCACAATTTTCTTCACCTTTGCTCAGCAGCGTGTGTATAAGTCTGAAGGTGAGACATGCTGCATCCAACAGTAGATGGAAGATATAAGGTGATTCAAAGTCATTCTCCATGCCTTTTAAAGGAAGCTCACTATTTAATCATTTCACTTACTGGATTTCTGTTATCAATAATTTGGTTCTAGATTAATTTTGCTGAGAAAGTACCACAAAATCTATGCCTACATTTCAAAAGTCCTCTAGCTTCACATAGAAGGTCATAGAGACAGATTCAAGAGCAGAAAATCTTGAAGAGAAAAAAAACAGTGACATGTTGGGAGGAGGATTCTTTGAAAGACCAAAATCAACCCAACAATAATTTCAGGAGAAAAAAAAATGAAGGTCAAGTGCAAATCTTGTCACCAGCTGTAATAATCCCTTAACTCCAGAGAGTCATCATTAATAATAACATGCTTCCTGCCTGGAACACATTAGGATTGTACTCCAACATACCACCTCACTGCCCCAGACTCTAATGAACATACCCTGTGCAGTAGACTGTGGAATAAAAGTCAAAAGGAGCGTGGGTAGAGAGCAACATCATGATATGCTGTTAGGAAAATAAATTTGAAGTCAGTTATTTTGATGAGATATCAATTTTGATAAAACTGAATACACTATGAGAAGAATAATCTAACCACTATGTCCCTAAATTACAAAAAAGCAAAAAAAAGTTAAATGTCTTAACCCATTATATTCCTAAGAAATATAATCTCTCTCTGTCACTCTGTCTCTCTCTCTTCCTTTCCCTCTCTTTCTCTCTATCTCTCCTTCCAATTTGCAATATATGTTTTAAAGTCATTTTAACATGTGCCCTCTGGAATATCAGCTCCATGTGCAACAGATTTCCTTTTACTTTAAGATTTTTTCATTTCCCACCCTTTGTATCTACTAACTTATGGAACTCTGGGGAACACTGCTATTCACTATTTATTTATTTGTTCTTATCACCTTAAAAATGGGACAATTTACTTCTTTTCTGCTTGTTTTCATTTTTGCTTTCTTGAAATATAGTTCTAGAAATACAAGCTTTTAAAAGTCCATTGTGTTTTCACCTTAAAACCAAAATCATTAAGGCTTCCATTGAATGGCCAATAATAGCCCAACCCAAGCCTCCATAACTTATTGGTTAGATTTTGATGGCTTAGAATAATTGTAAGTAGCACTTGTTTTTTTCTGGCCAAAAAACCTTCTCTTCCTCTTTTTCTCTGTCTGCCACCAACCTGAAATCCCGGACAAAAAAGAGCCAATCTCAGAGGCTTCTTCCAGAAACACCCTGTGAAACAGGAAGTAGGGCCATCCACACACACACACACAGCTCCTAGCTAAGTGGCTGATAGCATTGGTTGACATGACTTACATGCAGTTCTATAGATGTACCTTCAGGATGCCAGGAAACTTCTGGACTCTAAGTCACATGCTTTCTCCTCAGGATGGAGCTGCCTTGGTTCTCACAATGTCTTTCTCAGAAGGGGTGTCACCCTGATTCTGACACTCCCCCCTGTTCTTCATGAATACACATCATTTCCTTACATGAAGCAATAAGATTACAGATACTTTTGACTAATAAAGTAAAGAGAATGAAAAGAGAGAAAAGAAATTGTGCGACACATTAACAAAGACTAAAAGGGGCACTTACCTTTTAGGAGGTAGACATTACAAAGAGAAAATCTAAAGTTGGCACTCCCCTTTAGTAAGTGAATATTATAAGCAGTGTATGCAATGGGGAAAAAGAAAACAGGAAAATGTCCATTTAAGTCTTTGGAAGTCTTTTCTCACATGATTCTTGGGATGTCCTCTGGGTGTAGTCATGGAAAGGATGTCTTTCAGGTGTGGATGCTGATGATCAACTGACAAGTCTCAGCTATAGTTTGGGGTGTGATTGTAAAGTCCCTCAGGTGTGTCAGATACTGGTAATCAGCTGGGAAATTTTCCTACAAACTTGAGCTTAACACAACTTTAAATAGCTTTGCCAATAATCAAATCAAAAAATGAGAGTTCTCAAAAACATGTCTAAGGAAATTCAGAATCTTTTAGAGATTTTACAATTATTGTCCAGTTGTTACACATGAAACATATAATAAAAACAAAAATTGAAACATTCTCTAAGACTTAATATTACTACACTCCCCCCTGTGGAGAATAAATTGAGAAGATAATAGTGATATTAATTTAGAAAATAATTTTTATCTTTGTTTAATCACTTTTTGCATCATCTGCTTAATTATCCTCATGCCATTATGAGAAATTAATGGATCTAATACAATTGGTAGCAGATGTGAAGGTCAAATCCAACATTGTATTTATCATGACACCTGATATAATTATGGGGGTTATCATAAAAGAACAGAGAAGAAACTGGGTCAGGCTTAATCAGATGCATAGGATTAAGATGTCCATCACATCAGGCATATAGGATGGGGAATTGAAGTCAGGTGTCCAATGAGATGGCATAGGGCGCTTAAGCCAACCCTTAAGGCAGGTTCCTTTTTCCTTGGAGGTATATTTTTGCATTTACATGTCATAAGGTGAACCTAAGGACAGAGTTGGTCCTTTCTGCACATGTTCCTAAAAACATACCTCAACTTGGCAAGGTCAGGCAGCTATGGCTCAGGAACATGGAAAAGCTTCTACCCACCAAATGAGTTGATCAACTATAACAAGACAAAAAATAAAATGTTACGCCTTAGGCATTGTGATATAATCAATTTGTAGATCCTCAAAAGGTATATATGCTAAAGGACGTACTACATAAGCTTTAGCCCAGAAGGCATGTTAATTATAAGTCTGACAGACAGGACAATAGGCACAAATCCTAGGGGCCACATTAGTAACTCCAGGGGCAATTCAAACCCTTTTTACTGAGTCCACAATTCCATGTGTGCCAAAATGGCCTTTTATGTGAATAGATAGGCATACCTGACAATAGAAGCTCTGGGGGAGAAGTGGCTTCCCCTCCAAAGACACTCCAACCCCATTGACTTCTTTACCCTTGAATTTCCTTTATCCACTTCTCTACTTCAGACATCATAAGTAAGAGAAATGAAAACATTATCAAAATAATAAAGGTTAAATATATGTTCAGGGGTTTCCAAAGCAGCAAGTTTAGCAGCAGCAGCAGCTCATTTATTCCTTTTTGAAAGAGGGTCGCTTTTTCCTGTATGAGAAGGACAATGAACAATAGCTAAAGCAGATGGGAGTTTTAATACAGAGAGGAGATCTTTAATAATTTCTCCATTAGCAATAACTTTGCCAGCAGATGCTAAAAATCCTGTCTATAGCCAACATTCCTACAGCATGGCAGACACTGAATATGTATCTAGAATCAGTGTAAATTGTAGCACTTTTTTCTCTGGCTAGAGAACAAGTTTGTGTGAGAGCCACAAGTTAAACAGCCTGTGCAATAAGATGTGAAGGCAGAGTAGCTTCCCAGATAGTATCATAATCAGAAACTATATCAGCACATGTAGAGTGAGTTCCCTCACATATAAAAGAGGATCTGTCAGTATAGAAAATATAATCAGGGTTCTCTAAGGGTGTGTCAAAAATATCATGAGGTTTTTCAACTATGGCAACTAGGGAGGTAGAGTCTTTCAAAGGCTCCCCTGAGAGTGGCAGGCTAGGGACCATAGAATGCTTTAAAATGATTCTTTCATTTCCTAGCAGGGTTACTTTATATATAGTGAGCCTTTGATCTGAACAAGCCTGTGTCCTGTGATACAGTAAGAGAGCTTCAACCTCATGAAGGCACTGTATGATTAGAGAGTTACCTAAGACCAGATCAGAGGCTTTTTCTACCAAAAGAGCAGTAGCCACCACAGCCTGAAGGCAAGTTGGCACTCCAGCAGCTACAGAATCAAGTTGAGTGGATTGATAAGCTACTGGGAGCTGGACAGTTCCTAATTTTTGAGTCAGAATCCCAGAAGCTGCTCCTCTCTGTTCATTTACAAAAAGAGTAAAAGACTTATTGTAGTCTGGGAATCCTAGTCCAGTGATGATAATAAGGCTTGTTTAAATTCTCTTATAGCTGAAAGATGCTGGGAATGCAGCTGTAAAGGTTCTGAGACAGGATTTTTGATTAGAGATGTAAGAAGATTAGTAATTTCACCAAAAGATGGTATCCATTGTATGCAATATCCAGCTGCTCCCAGAATAGCCCTTAGCTGCTTCGTAGTAGAGGGAGCAGAAAGTTGTTGAATAGTCTGGACACACTTAGGAGAGATGGATTGAGTGCCAGCGGCCAAAACAAAGCCCAAATATTCCACTTGAGGTAGACACCATTGTCCTTTAGACTTAGAGACCTTATGGCCCTGTTTGTGCAACTCTAATAACCAGTGTCCACTGTCTTCCTGGCAAATCTCAGCATTATGTGCAGCCAGGAGTAAGTCATCTACATATTGTACTAAAGTGGAACCTTTGAAGGTAATGGAGGCTAAATCATGTTGCAAAATTTGAGAGAATAGTGTGGGATTGTCAACAAAAACCTGTGGGAGTCTGGTCCAAGTCCACTGTCTATTCTTGCAGGTAAAGGCAAACAAGTATTGGGAATCCTGATGTACTGGTATTGAAAAGAAAGCAGAGCAGAGATCTACCACTGTGAAGCATATTGCTTCACATAGGATTAAGGAAATGATAGCAGCAGGGTTAGGTGCTATTGGATGGTAGGTATAACATAGGAATAAATTGCTCACAGATCTTATATAAAACAGTAAATAGGCTTACCATCTGGCCCAGGCTAGGTTTAGTATTTTTTTTCTTTCTTTCTTTTTTTTCAGGGCAATGAGGGTTAAGTGACTTGCCCAGGGTCACACAGCTAGTAAGTGTCAAGTGTCTGATGTCAGATATGAACTCAGGTCCTCCTGAATCCAGGGCCATTCTTTATCCACTGCTCCACCTAGCCACACTTGGCTAGGTTTTTTTAACTGGCAAAATGGGCATATTGCACAGGGAATACGGGAATGGGACTATTATGCCTTGATTTGTCAAAGCCTCATTTATAGGAGAAATTCCCTCAATGGCTTCTCTAGATAAGGGATATTCTGGAATGGATGGTGCTGGGCCATCTTTAGTAAAAGGCACAGCAGATTTAAGGAGACATACATTAGTAGAGGAGGAAGCCCATAGGGACTCAGCAATATCCGACAGGATTTCAAATGTATCCTCCACTTTTTCCTGAGTGTCTGAGATCAAAATTGGCAGTAAGTGGACAGTATCTTCTGGCAATTCCAGGGAAATGTTACCATCTGGGTAACAAGGTATGGTTGCTTTAAGTTTACAAAGGAGGTCACAACCTAAAAGGTTTGTAGGAGAGTTGGGCATAAGTAGAAATGAATATTCTACTGTTAATGGACCTAGATTCCCTATGAGAGGGGTTAATTTTGCAAATGATTGAGCTTTCCCTGAGATGGCAACTACATTTAGAGATCCAACAGGTGTATAGTCAGGATCAGGTTTGCTTACTAGGACTGATATTGAGGTTCCTGTATCTACTAAACAATCATAATAAGTATCTCCAATCCTAAGGGTTACATGGGGTTCATTACTTTGGGGAGGGAAATGGACTGGCACAAGAGGGCTAAAAATTTCAGGGTCTGGAAAAACCCTCCCGTACACTATCAGTCTTCTATATCTCTCCTATCTGTACCCCTTTGAGAGGGTATGTAACTGTTCTCATTTTGCTCCTCTATATCTCTCTGAAAAGGCCTATAACTTTTTTGACTCTGCCTTTCTGTATTCCCCTGAAAAGATCTTTATCCATTTTGATTCTGCCTCTCTGTACTTCTCTGAGAGAAACTATATCTGTTTAAATTCAATTCCCTTTGCATAGTCATACAGTAATGCATTTATGTGCCCCTGTCTATTGCAGTAATAGCAAAATCTAGGGGATTAATGATGATACTGGAGTTAATAGTGATTCTCAACTGCCCAGCCTCACTGCCTCATAGTTTCTTGTACTGGAGCTAAAATGCCCTTACTGTTCCTTTCTTCCCTCTCATTTCCTTCATAAATATATGTTGCTATTTCTTTAAGTCTGTCCAGACTCAAGGTATTCCAACCTGGACACTATCTTTCAAAATATTTCCATATTCCTGGTAAGGTCTCATGTATAAAATGAGAAAACATAACATGGGCATCTCTAGCATCTAATGGATCTAGTCTAGCATATTACCTGGCATTACACAGTCTGTCATAGAATTTATTAGGTCTTTCATTAGGTTCCTGAACTGTATCCATAAAATTTTGCCAGTTATCAGGTTTTTTTTTAGCACAGGATTACATTGCCTTCAACAATTTTTCTCATGCTTTCTTCAACACGTCAAAATGCTCAGGGATATTGGGGTCCCAGTCAGGGTCTTCTAAAGACCATCCAATAACAACTTATCCTGATGTTTCTAAGGAGTTTGCTGCAGCTATTATATTAGCTCATTCCCCTGGGTATAATATTGTTTCCATGAGATCAGTAATGTCATTCCAAGTGGGCTGATTTCCTCCCAAAATTGCCCTAAACTGGCTAATAACTACTGTGGGATCCTCATCAAGTTTAGGGATATTTTGTTTCCATGAAATCAAATCTATGGACCCAAAAGGTGTGTATTGTCTGAGCTTTCATACAGGACCTTTTTGACCATGGGTGAGGATCTCTTAAAGGGGAAGAATCTTGATCTTCTCTGTATCCTTTACAGATGAATCTTTCCTTTTTTGTTTTTTAGTTTTTGGTTGGTATGGAGGAAATAGAGGGGGAGGGAATAGGAGTTGGGTCATTTGGCATTTCAGTCTGAGAGGCCTTGCATTCAAGTTCAAGCTTGGATTGAGTTGGGTCATTTGGTGTTTCAGTCTGAGAAACAGACTCAGATTCAAGCTGTGGCCTGGATCCTCCTTTTCCTATACGCCCACTATCTTAATCCCTGCTTGCTCGGAACCAGATTTTCCAATAAAGTGAATGTTTAGGTGGCCAGTCACATAAGATTCTTTGCAAATTCCTCAGTGTTTGGGGATTAAATGACCCACATTTGGGCCATTCTTCCTGTAATACTCTATGCCATATAAAACACAGGTCATTAAGCTTTCCTCTGGTCATGGTTGTTTTTACTGTAAGTTTTCCCTCATCCCAATCTATGAGTAGCTTTCCTAATGGGAAATCCTGGGGAATATCAGTCATTCTGATCTTCTTCATGCCATTCAGAACTTTCCATACCACATAACAAAGCCTGGTAAAAATAAGAATAGGAATAAAAAATATTCATTAAATTCAAACTGACCAAGTGTCAACATGACCTTTTCCTCTGCTTGTCTGATTAGCCAAGCTAAAGTTAGAAACAGGGTACATAGGAAGTTATAAAAATCCATTTGAAAATCTAAAGGGAAAACAGCCAGTACTTAGCAATACTTTGGAATTTAAAGGGACAGATTAGGGGAAAATTTCTTACCCAACTGGAAGATCAAAAGATTGGGGTTCAGCTTTCCTCTTCGTGGTTCACCAAATATGATGTTTAAAATTTAATGTGTGTCCTAATCTGCCCCCACCCCAGTTTTGGGGAAAAACTAGCTAAGATTTACTGATAAATTCAGCAAGAGTTTAGGCTTTAAAGTATTTATTAAAGACTAAAGATAACACATGGAGTCCTGTAACACAAGAAAAGTCTTTCCTCTCTTTTTCTCTGTCTGCCACCAACCTGAAGTCCTGGAGAAAAAAAGGACCAATCTCGGAGGCTTCTCCCAGAAGCCTTCTCTCTGAAACAGGAAGCTGGTCCATCCACACACAGAGCTCCAAGCTAATTGTCTGGTCACATTGATTGACATGACTTACATGCAGTTTTATAGATGTACCTTCCAGATGGCAGGCAACTTCTGGATGCCAAGCCACATGCTGTCTCCTCAGGGTGGAGCTATCATGGTTCTCACTATGTTTTTGTCAGCAGGGGATGCACCCTGATTCTCACAAGTTAACATTTGCCTTAACTCCTTTAAATATATATATCTTACTTACTCTTAAGCTAGTAAAGGATATCTAAATATATTATATTACAATTTGTAGTTTGCAAAATGATTAGAACTACTACTAAATCATTTGTATCTAATGGCTGGGGAAAATCTCACTCCATGTACAAGTCAAGATATCACTCTCATGATGTCATTAGAGTTCTTTGAGAATGCAGGATGAATAATAACAACAATTTGCATTTCTCTAATCAATAATGATTTAGGGCATTTTTTATGTGACTATAATTTTCTTCTTAAAACTGCCTATTCATATCCATTGACCATTTATCAGTTAGGGAATGGTTCTTTTTTAAAAAATTTATTCAGTTTCCTATATTTTTGAGAAAATAGTCTTTTATAAGAAAAAAATATAGACAAAAATTATATGATTTTGTATTCTATAGTGCCTTTCAGCAAAATGTAATTTCTCTCCTTATCCTTTTTAATTAGGTCTATTTTTGCTTTTGCTTTGTCTGAGATCATAAACTGCTACCCCTGCTTCTTTTACTGAAGCATTATAGATTCTCTTTGTGTATCTTTCTGTTTCGAATATATCTCTTTCTACTACTCAGCTCTAGACTTTTCATCAGGAATATGTGAAAGTACTCTATCTCATTAAATATCCATTTTTCCCTCTAAAGGATTATACTCAATTTTGTTGGGTAGGTTACTCTTGGCTGAAATCCTAACTCCTTTGGATTTTGGAATATCATATTCCAAGTTCTCTGCTACTTTAAAAATTTATGTGATCCTAACTATGGCTCCATGATACTTGAATTTCTTTCTGGGTGCTTTCAATATTTTCTCCTGGACCTGGAAGTTGTGGGATTTGGCTATAATATTCCTAGGAGTTTTCATTTTGGGATGTCTTTCAGGAGGTAACAAGTGGATTTTCTCAATTTCTAATTTACCCTTTGTATTTAATATATCAAAACAGTTTTTTTCCCTCTGTCCTGTCTTTTTTCATTAACTCTTTCAGTAACTATTGCTTGTCTTGGGTCCAATTAGCATATTTTGAGGCTTTGTATCTGTTTTCACATTGTTATCTTCTGAGTTTATTTCTTAGTCTTCCCTGCCACCATAGTAGCCTTTTATGATCAAGTTCTGTTTTTGTTGTTTGATCATTTTTCCAGTCTGTTTCTTTACCTTTATGCTAATGTTGGGTTCTGCTCATTTGGGGAAGAAGAGGTACTGTCCCAGTCTTCCTGCTTTTTTATGCTTCTGTTTTCAGATTAAATTTTGGACATCTGCCAGTTTTTGATGCTTCCACAGTGGTATGATCCTGGGAGAAATGTGGTTAATTCCCTCCTGGTCCACACTCAGATATTTACCCAGGAAAGGCCCATGGTATCCTGTACCCACAAGCACTAGTGCTACTTTCTGCTTTGTAACTGTGACCGGGTTCCATGTTCCTTTATGACAGACCAGCACCACTTCTCTCCACCCTGGAATGGTTATCTAGAATTGTGTATGGGTAATAGATTTGTCAACCAGTGCCATCTGTCCCCATTGCTAGTAAAGGGTTCCCTGTAATATCTTTCCAAGTAGTTGTCTGATGCCTTTATATCTCTGAGCTGAGAGTTATTGAAGTACCTGCTGTTACTTAGGCCACTGTTGCTGCTCCCCAGGGTGTTCTGGATAGGCTTCCAACCCAGTGTCAAAAAAGTCTTCTGCAGATTTGCTAAGCTTTTTTATACTGGAAAAATGTTTCACCTCAATCTTTTCTTGTCTCTGCCACTTCAAAATGTGATTTGAGGCATTATTTGAAAGTTGTTTGAAGAGAAGTTTTGAAAGAGCCCAGCTGAGTTTCTGCATCTAACAGGCCATCTTGCCATATCAACCTCCTATGTACTTTTCAATCCAATGACACTTGTTCCTCATACAAGATATTCCATCTCTGAATTCTCATCATTTTCACTGATTGTCCCCATGCATGGAATTCTTACCCTCCTTATTTTCCTCACTTCCTACATCTCACCTAAAATTTCATCTCCTGTTTTTCATGGCTTCCTAGTCCCAGGTAAAATCTCACTATCTATAGCCATAAGCATTAGTATTCCTTCCCCCTGTGACCAGGGGGGCCCTACTCCTTTGTGACTAATACAGGTATTCCTCTACACCTTGGAACTATACTCTAGAACTATATATGAGCAATAGAGTTTTCAATCATCACCAGCTTCCCAAGTGCCTGCAATGGGTCTCTGATAATCTCATTCTAACCAGTTGTCTGACCCCCTTATAGTCTCTGAATTGAGAGTTCCCCAAGATGCTATTGCTGTTGCTGTCATAGCCACCCTAAGTTTTACCACTGGTTCTTCTGATGCCCCTCAGGCTACCTCCCAACCCAGTGTCACAGGACTCTTTTGATGACCTCTTACATTGTGTTAGATTGGAAAAATGTTTCACTTTGACCTTTTGTTGGTTATGCCACTTCAAAATTTGACTTGAGTAGTTCTTTTAAACTTGTTTGGAGTTGAAAGTTGGCAGAGTTCAGCTGGGTTTCTGTCTATACTACAGTATCTTGGATCTGCCTCCCAAGACCATCTATTTTTTGAAGTATATTTTTATTCTTTTGACATTCATCATATTCTCACAAGAAGTAAACTGTTTCATGGAACAAACAGTAGACTAATAGAAGTTTGAGGTTCTATTCCCATCCCTACAACTTATAAAATTTTTGATATTGAGGTCATTTAAACTCTATGAACTTCCCTTTACCCATTTGTAGAAAAGGAATGATAGACCATTTCAAATGGTTATGTTTAGGAGAGCACTTTTAAATGTTATGCTGTTAGTATGTTACTTGCTTCAAAGGGCCATTGTGAGGATCAAAAGAGAAGCTATATATAAATTATATTGCATAGAGCTCTAAACTTAGAGGCAGGAAAATCTGAGATCAAATCCTGCCTGACACCTCTTAACTATGTGGCCTTTGACAAGTCACTTAGCATCTTTCAGTTTTAATTTCTCCAACTATAAAAAAGGAGCTAATAATAGCTCTCTCCTCACAGGGTCTCTATGAGGATCAAATGAAATAATGTATAACTTTAAAGATCATTACATGGATGCTATTACATTTTAACATGAACTATATGTGCATGCTATAATTTATCTCTATTACTATTTATGTGACCTATGGATGAGTTACTTGAGGATAGGGACTATGTAGTTTATAAGTTTAATATCAGCCAATACTTATTAGATGTTGATGGAATTGAATTGAATTGTTGTTTCCCTTACAGTTCTATAACAAAATCCAAGATACTTAAATCTGAAAGCCTTTTACTCAATAGAATAATAAGAAAAAACGTATCTTCTCCTGGTGGTGATAAGGAGGGAATTAATAACTTCATAAATCAGAAAATGGCACTCACTCAGAGGTGAGTGCAGTATGTTCCTATATATTTTCACAAACTTCATTGACAGACCCTACAAAATCCAGATTCAAAACATTAATTCTCATCTTCTTTGCATCTCCACATAGAAAAAGGGGTGGTGGGTGTAGTGCTTCTCATTCCCTCATGATTGTTCAGGCAAAGTGGGATGGCTTCCAAACTGGGAGCAGGCCAACAGAAAAACATCTGTAGAAAGTACCAGAGCAGATGTGCTACTGAATGTAAACTGGAGCAAAAATAAATAAATAAATCTTCAAATTAAAAACTACTCTGCACAACAGAGTGCTTATGTATAAATGGAATGTTTAATGGGATACAGTGGCATAATTAATTTATCATCATTAATAAAAGTACACTGACTTCTTAGCACAGTTCAGTATCTGACTATTGTTCATAAGGAGAAGCCACCAGTGAAGTTAATTTAAAATCTGGTTTCCTGCTGTCAACCTGTCAACTTTTTACTATATTCTAACTTTATGAAACCAAAATCAAGTAAGCTACTTATATTCTGACAAAAGGCAGCCATCAGAGGGAGAAAATTCTGATTATTTATGTAGTTATGCAGATGAATAAACTATTTAACTTTTTTATGTGTTTTTAATGTTTAAAAATACTGGAGAGATTGCTTTGTCTTAGGATCTCATGGACCTTATGCAAGGAATTATTTATTTATTTATTTTTTGGTGAGACAATTGGGATTCAGTGACTTGCCCAGGGTCACACAGCTAGTAAGTGTCAAGAGTCTGAGATCAGATTTGAACTCAAGTCCTCCTGAATCCAGGGGCAGTGCTCTATCCACTGTGCCACCTAGCTGCCCCTGAAAGGCATTATTCAATGCCTCAATTTCTCTACTGAAATAAGAGTGATAATCTTCCTTCATATGTGAATGGTACCTTAGTTTACAGAATTATTTTGACACATTACTTTGGATGTCTCTAATGTACTTATTATGTAATCTGAGATATTATAGTTGCCTATTAGACTACAAATTCTATGAAGGTTACATGATGTAGTGGAAGATGTGGTAGATTTAGGAGATTTACTACAGGTTCAAATACTATTTCAGACTCTACCTTTGTTAACATGGCAAGTCAATAAACTTTAAAGATTCTCAGTTTCTTTTAGAGTGTTCACAGGCTTCTGGAAGGCAAACAATTAAAATACTAAAAAATAGGAGTAATTACTATTCTCATGTTATCTTATGTCAACTTCCTATATTCCCCAGTGCCCAATCAAATAAACATTATCAAGCACCTACTATGTGCCAGATTGTGCTATACATGCGGAGACTATTAAAAATAAGGCCCCTGCCCACAGGATGCTTATAATCTAAAGGTAGTAGACAACACACAAAAGGAGTCAAGAAAGCAGTGGGAACAAAGAGGATGGGGTACTAAGGAGTACATGGTATAGGGTCATCTTGTTCTGTAGAATTGAAACCAGGCAGAACAGACAATGGAATATTGAATGTTTAACAGTATCTTATACATAGTGGGCACTTAGCAAATGTTGATTGACTAAATGAATTAATTTCAGTTGTACAATATCCCTATAAGCTAGTAGGATAGAAATTTTTAGTGTCATAATAGAAATTTAAAGAGAAGTACCAAAAAGTTGGTGTATCCCTAAGGTCAGAGAGCTAGTAGTTACCAGAGCTGATACTAGAAACCAGGTCTTCTGAGTGTCCAATTCTTCTTTCACACAGTCTCTAAAGATTGGAGTGCTAACTTCTTAAGTTCCTAGAAAAGTTGTTTATAAGTCATGAATGTGCTTACTGTTAATAATGCTAAAGTGTCTTAAAAGAACTGCATCCAAAGTAAAAGTCATAAAGTCATTTAGAGATGCATATTTAAAGAATGTCATTTTTTCTGTCACTTGGATGTTTCCGAAGTTTTTAAACTAGTTTTTTTTTGCTTTCAGACTCTTCCTTCTCCAATCCATTTAAAAGAGTCAAGTAAGACAAGAATCCATTTTTTATGTGCATAGATTTGCTAACTCTGTGGGAAGCCTCTTGATTTTCCAATTCCAGACTATAACTCTTATTTAAAGGAAAAGGTAGGGATAACCAGCATTCCCTACAAACTCTATCCTAGGGCCCCCTAGCCTAAGTAGAGTTGCCCAATCTCATAGGCACAAAATACCACGAATGATAACATGTAGATGAGGGTTTAGCAGGACTTCCCCCCCATAATTAAAACAAAAGATTAGAACTTAAGTTTCAAATAAAAGTGTTCATATTGTTTACAAAAAGGTTTCAAATATTACATGCAGAAAAAATTTCCCTTACTCTATGTATTACTGTTTTATCCATGTTTGTTTCCAAATTTCTTTTTTAATCCAGTTTTTAAAATACCTATTAATTGGTGTTTTCTCCATTCTAGCTTTTGCACAGGAGAAGGCTATCTCAAGAAACTCCGGACTACATTTATTGCCAGTTGAGTGTACTAATTTTTATTTTCAAAGATTGTTTTTTGATCAAATAATTTCTCCCAAAGAGACTAATTCAGAAGATTATATAGAATTTTCCCTTTCAAATAGAATTTCTTCACATAGTACTAATTTTCTGAGGTCAAATTTCTGATTATGACATTTCTTTACTCAACTTTCAGAGGCTAACTATCTCTTAACAAAATATGTCCAAAAATCTTCCAGCATTCAAACTATTTTCATGATTTGATCCCACCTAGCTTTCCAGCCTTGTTTTATACTATAATAATTCATCTGAAACTTCTATATCTCCTTTTTATGCTTACTATTGTATTGCTAATGCCATCTTCCCAAGTTCTACTCACTCAATTTCCATCCCTATTTAATGTGTAACTCATAACTTCTGCATGATATAATCTTTCCCTCCTCAGAACTTCAATGGGATTTGGTACTTTTTCTATTGAACTTGAATGATATTCTCTGTATTCAAGTACACAGCTTATATCCCCTTCTAAATTTAATTCTCCTGTTTTACATACATATATGAGTAAATATTTACATACACACACACACATATATATATATCTTGCACTGCGCTGTTGTGAAAATTTCTAATTCCGATGAAGAAAAGAAACAGCAAAGTCTCCAAGCAATAGAGAAATAGGTTTATTGAGAGAGGGATCCTATCTCACAATAAAACTGGTCTCATGTCCAGGACCCAAAGACCCTGAGCCTGGGGCTCAGCAAGGATTTATACCTCTACAGGGCTTTAAAATATTTATACATTACTATTTTTAGGCAAAATTCCTCCAATTGAACCCAATAAAATTATCTATATTATCATCATTGCTAAATTATGTAGCTCATGATTTCACACTGTGGCAGTAGAAAACCCATCAAAAAAATTTAGCATTGGCTATCTTGCGCCTAACTATTACACAATTCTGCCACGTTTAAGTCCTGTGGTCAGTTATGAGGGTTGTTATCAAGGTTTTGCTTTACTTCTTTTTCTACCAATACTGATTGGTCTAGAGCAACTCCATAGCGGTTATTTTAGGAGTTCTGACCTTTACCCTGATTGGTCCATCCTAACCACAGACTTTTAAAAGTTCAAGGAGAATGCTTAATGTATGAAGAGACAAAGCAGTTACAGTCATATTCTTTATGAGAGTATTTACAGTCTATCCTGTATGAGAGAAAAGACTGATTTAAGCCTTTACAATCTGTATCTGTAAAGAAGTAAATCATATATCTCTAAAGGGTAGGGAAAATCTTACAGTGCCAATCATTCATATTTTCATACTGTAACGATTGGAATGACGCCACCTGCTGGATACTTACTGTAGAAGAGTTCTGCCCATGAAGCAAAGGTCTTTGAGGGCAAGACCAGGCTTCAGGAAGTGACGCGGACTAGTGGGAGGAGGAAGGAAGAGACTGGCGCTCAGGCTCTCTCTCTTTCCTTTGGACTCTGGTGGAGAGCGGAGCTAGAAATGTGCTCTCCCTTTAATAGCTAGGAATTTAGGCCTTTTTCTCTCTCTTTACCAAATTCTTATTCTCCTTAATAAATGCTTAAAAGTCTAACTCTTGCTAAAGCTTATAATTTATTGGCGACCACTCATTAGATATTTTAGACAGTTTAGCTAGAATTTTAGCCCTTAACAGATGGCTGACCACGAAGAGGAAAGCTAACCCTCAGTCTTCTGATCTGCTGGTTGGGTAAGAAATTTCCCCTCCCTCTCCCTTTAACTGCTAAGTACTGGCGCACTGGCTGTGTTTTCCTTTAAATTTTTTCGAATGGACCTTTTAAACTCCCTAATTACCCTATTTTTGATTTTAGTCTGTTTAACCAGACAAATGGGAGATAAGATCATGTTAATGCTTTGTTTTTGTGGATTTTCTATTTTTCTTTTTATTTTTGTTAAAAGAGCCAGCAACTTACTCACACAAGGAAATATCTCTCCCTCTCCCAACCATGCTTTTTCAGAGAAACCTGAAGAGATTCCTGCTGCTTTTCCCAGTTCCAACACTAATTGTTGCTCTAATTTTGCATGCCTGGAGGCAATGACCCACCCTCTAGAAGCTTTTAATCCCCTAGCACCTGGAGGCAAAGTGGGGGAAGAGGAATCCAGGCCTGAGTTCAAAATCAAGTCAGATTCAAATTGCGCTGGTCCCTCCCCTCCTCCCCAGACCCCACCCTCTACTCCTCCTATGGCCAAGCCCATAGCTTCCCCTGCCTGGGAAGTCCAGAGATCTGATGCGCATGCTCAACTTTTTCTACCTGCATTTGCAGCTTCAGGCTCAGCCCTTCCCCGGCCTGGCTGTGCTTTTGAGACAATCTTAGAAAGCCCTTTAAGTTCCACATATGCCCGTTTTGTTCGTAATTTTGCTAACCTGCTTTTGTCTTTAATTAGTAATATTATAAAGCATTTGTATGGTGAAAAGACTGACAGACAATATAGAGGGGTTAAAGAAGAAAAACTTAAGCTGAATAAGAATGACAATCATCACCATAGTTCAAGACTCCGCTTCTTTTGCCATGGAAGGGTATATATTTTACAGAAATGTAGAAGTAAGCAGCAAGGTATTGATATGAGTATTGGGGATTTTAGATATCGGAATCAAAAGTGTTCTGAATTCACTCAGAGTGATAGTATCAGTTCAGAGGTTACATAGGATTTCTATGCTATTACATCTACATTTTGAAATTAATGGTATGGGTTTATTTTCATAGAGATTTTCATGCTTTTGAGATTGTGTCTTATACTTAGTTTTTAAAACAAGGAGAATATTTGTAAAAACTTTTTAGTCATGTGATCAAGTTTATATTTTATAATACTCTTATTAATATTAAGTTCATTCTCATTTAGATTTCCTTAGTTTGAATTTCACTGTCTTTTATTGTTCCATGTGTATTTTCTTCTATTCATTTATCTAATTTTAAAAAATTGCAAGATGGTTTTGATTTCATAATACAATGTTAATTCTAGGAGTATCGTGCTCCCATATTCTGAGTTGTTTGTTTTTGTTATTTTTTCTCAACTGATTATTTGATCAAACTCTTTAAAGCATTTCCTTGGCAAATTGGTTGCCATGGCAAGTGTAAATTGATTCTGGAAGTATTATTTTTGATAAGCATATTCCAAAAAAAAAAAAAAGAGGGGAACATTTGTAAAAGTTTTCTTTTTTTCAAAAAAAAAAGTTTTCTTTGAGATTCTGTTGTGCTTTAACTTATATTTAAATATGTTCAGATTTTTCACAAAAGTAATTGTATACTAAGTAAAAAAAGGTATTATTTGAAATTGTTGCATAATTATATATTATATTCTGAGTCAAGATGTATTCACATTTTTTGCAATCATTTATTATCCTCAATTTTAAATCCATATGAGACTTGGATTATGGGAACTTATCATTTAAGACATTAATTGCCTTTATTCTGAGTTATCAGATGCCAGTTGGCCAAGATGCCATCCAATCACAAGAGGAATACATGCAAGAGCAGACACTGAACTGTCACATGAGGGGAGACATGCATGAAGTCAAGGTATGGCCGAGGGAACGGCTTTTGACAAATGTTGAGGTTGGATTCTCTTGGTTTAATATTTTATTCTCTTTTTCCCCACAATATTGTACAGATGGCTGGAAGTATTCATCCCACCCATCTCACTTCTACACCTGGCTTCTATGCTCCCTCCTATATGCCTGATGCCATGGACATCTCAATCCCATGCATCTGATTAAGTCTGACTCAGTTTCTTCCAATATGTTCGGTGGCATGGACATATATTCCATCCACCTATTTTAAGCCTGGCATACTGTATGGGCAGTACATATTGCTCAAGTGTGGGAATGCTCATATCCCATCATTTCTCTGTTCTTTTATGGTAACCCCCATAATTATCTCAGGTGTCATGATAAATACAGTGTTGAATTTGGCCTTGACACCTGTTACTAATTATATTAGATTTTCTAATTTCTCATAATGGCATGAGGATAATTAGGCAGATGATGCAAAAAGTGATGAAACAAAGATAAAAATTATTTTTAAAAATTAATATCGCAGCAATTGTCTTCTCAAATACCCTCCATAAGGGGGGACTATAGTAATATTATAATTTTAAAGAATGGTTCAATTTTTGTTTTATTATATGTTTCATGTGTAACAACTAAGATTCTGAATTCCCTTAGACATGTTTTTGAGAACTTTCATTGTTTGATTTGATTATTGACAAAGCTATTTTAAAGTTGTGTTAAGCTCAATTTTGTAGGAAATTTTCCTGGCTGATTACCAGCATCCACACATCAACCCCTGAAGAGACTTCCATTCTACGACTACACCTAGAGGACATCTGAGAAAAGACTTTCAGAGACTTTAAATGAACAGTTTTGATTTGTTGTTTTTGTTGTGTTTTTTCTCTTTCTGTTATAATATACACCATCTGTAACATGTATTCTCTGCAGAGGCCCTCCCTTTGCAAGACCAATGTCAAAGCGTCGGTTCATGAGGACAAAAAAAAAAAAATCGCCCCTCTGGACAAAACTTTCCTCTCTTCCTTTTCTATATTGTTGTTCACATATTATTAGTTAGCAATAGTTATTATATTGTTTTTACTGTTCCGTCAAGGAAACATTTTGTTTCTTGAGGAACAACAGGGGGGACTGTAACGATTGGAATGACGCCACCTGCTGGATACTTACTGTAGAAGAGTTCTGCCCATGAAGCAAAGGTCTTTGAGGGCAAGACCAGGCTTCAGGAAGTGACGCGGACTAGTGGGAGGAGGAAGGAAGAGACTGGCGCTCAGGCTCTCTCTCTTTCCTTTGGACTCTGGTGGAGAGCGGAGCTAGAAATGTGCTCTCCCTTTAATAGCTAGGAATTTAGGCCTTTTTCTCTCTCTTTACCAAATTCTTATTCTCCTTAATAAATGCTTAAAAGTCTAACTCTTGCTAAAGCTTATAATTTATTGGCGACCACTCATTAGATATTTTAGACAGTTTAGCTAGAATTTTAGCCCTTAACAATACTCACACATTTGTTGTCTTCATTATATTTCTCCTTGGTTTGTATTTCCTTTGACGGTCATAAGATAGCTTTTAAACAATTTGGTTTAAAGAAAAATGCAGATTTGAGTTTTAGTATATCACAAGAATGCCACATGTTTTACTCCTGTTTGCATATTTCATAGTCAATCATTCATATTTTTATTACTTAAGTAGTTTTTTGTTTCATTGTATTTCTATTGGTTTTGTACTTCCTTTGAAAGAATTATGGAAGTGGAAGGAATCCTATAATAGCTTTTGCACTATTGGGGTTAAAAGTAAAATCTGAGCTTTTAGTAGTGAGTTCCTTTGTGGAAAGGTATTATTACATTTACCTAATCTTAAAAGCCCTTTGCAGCATATACATTCTCCCACATTGTCTTCCTTATTTTCATCTTGTAGGATAATGGAGATGAGGCCAAGGCAATTAAAATAAGCAGACTTTGAAAAACAAACAATAACAGCAGCTGAGACTAAGGTGCCCATAGGGTTTGGAAGGAAATCAGTGCCAAGGTTGGAGAGTGTCCAGTGGCAAACACTGTCCTCAAAGAAAAGCAGATTTTTCTATAAAATATTAAAATTAAAGAAAAAAAAGTTTAAGGAACCGAGAGTATGATTTCAGTGTTATTTCTTTCTTCTTCCTTCCCTTTTTTTCTTTTTTCTTTGTTTCATTCTTTTTAAGGAGGGCAAAGGAAACAGGGAAGATACAGAAGCATAGAAAGAAAGAGCCCAGGTTTTTGACAGGATGAGGCATTTCTAAAAATGTCTCAGATGATTTAAATAACAAGTCGAACTGTTAATGTCAAATTTTAATTGTATCTGTCACTGCCATGAACAGGAATATTCACTCAGTGTTACCAAGTTAAGCAGATGTAATAGAGACAGTGAAAAATCCCAGTGCTAGAAATAACATAGGCCAAAAGTGACCCAGTTGGTATTTGCAGGTGGCATTTTGCTCCCAATAGAGCCAATGGACATTTGTCAATCAAGGTCTGGTTCTTCTCAGCCTTGGCACTGGGTATTCCTCCTGTAAATTTGGCTATGGGCCTCAATAAATAAGGTCCTTACCTTCAAGACCATAGGATTTTTTTTTAAGTTAGGCAATTGGGATTAAGTGACTTGCCCAGGGTCACACAAATAGTAAGTGTTAAGTATCTGAGGCCGGATTTGAACTCAGGTACTCCTGACTCCAGGGCTGGTGCTCTATCCACTGTGCCACCTAGCTGCCCCAAGACCACAGGATTTTTGATATCCAGATGACAGTCAAAGTTCCTTACTGTAGTATTGCTAATTTTGTGAAAGAAGCAAATACTTGGCACAATTTTGTTTTTTTCTGCAGATATCACTACTACTTTCTTCTTATTCTATTTCTTTATCTCCCTGGCTTGAATCTTACTCTCTGCTAACCAATGAAAGAAGGTATATATAGATCCAACCATGCCACATCTTGACCAGCATTGAAATAGAAAGTTTTAAAAAGCATGGAAGATATTTTACTGAGTAAAATATACAATAAAACAGCAGAAATTGCAAAGTTTTCCTCCTGTGGCTACTGAGTAATTTCCAAACATCATTGTAATTAAAAATGTCAAGCAGCCTTTTGAAAGTTATATCACTTTTATTATTTAGCAAGTATCAACCTTGTTAATGAGGATCCTGGAATTAAGGGATATTGAATAAGCTATGGTGAGTGGCTATAACATTCCCTTTTTTTTCTGATAAAACGTATTTTATTGGTGCACCTAGGTGGCACAGTGGATAGAGCACCGGCCCTGGATTCAGGAGGACCTCAGTTCATATGCGGCCTCAGACATTTAACAATTACTAGCTGTGTGACCCTGGGCAAGTCACTTAACCCCAATTGCCTTACCCACCCCCCCAAAAAGTATTTTATTGTTTTTTTTCAGTTACACATAATGATAGTTCTCAGCATTTGTTTATACAAGCTTTCAAATTTCAGATTTTTCTCCCTCCATCCCCTCCCTCCCCCCTCCCTATTTCAGGTGATCTGAAATAGGTTATATATATATATATATATATATATATATATATATAATAACATTAAACATATTTCCGCATTAGTCACGTTATAGGAGAAGAATCAGATCAATGAGGAAAAATCTCAAAATAGAAAAACAACAGCACCAAAAACAAAAGAAATAGTATGGTTCAATCAGCATCTATAATCCATAGGGTTTTTTTTGTTTGTTTTTTCTGGATTTGGATTAGCAGCTAGATGGAAGTTGAATTAGTATAAGGAGAGAAGACCAAAAAGAAGTTCCTAGTAAGGAAACTACTTCTGCCAATGAAGGTCAACACTTTCTCTGTAAGTAAAAATATGTGTGTGTTTACATACATATACATGTGTTTAAGTATGTATGCATATATATGCATATATCTATAGCAATATCTATCTATAATATGGACGGTAAGGAGAGAGAGAGAGAGTCTATAGATGCTTTGTTTTCCCTATAGGAAGACAAAGTATTAAAAGCACTTAAATTATTTGTGGCTCTTTTACTTTTCTTGATACATGTAAATAGAAATGAGTAAGCAATAGAACTGAGCCCATTTAATAGAGGCTAAATGTGGCATACAATTTGAAATATATCTTTCTGGTTCATTGATGATAAATTCACAGGAGTACAGTTTGGCTCTCTAATCTGGCCTTGGTTATAGTTAGATGATTCTTAAAGTGCCTAGGCTGAAATGGTGTTTATAAGGGAAATCTCTAGAGGTGTTAATGATATCTTTGCTCATTATATCATAAACATCAAAATCATACCAGGGCTCACAGTGAAGGGGAAAGGTTTCTGTTAAATTAAGTAGATACAAAAAGATAATACAAGGAGACTAGCACTCTACTTTGAAGTCATTACATAGTCAATTCTAAAGAGGAAATACTAATTCAATAAGTTGGGGTGCTTGATAGAGATTTTTTTCCCATGCAGTTTGTATTTTTATACTTCCTTAACCCTGAATTAATTTGAAATCATGAAAAAGATACTTTGAGCCTAACATGCTTTAATAGACTCCTCATATAAGGTGTGGGGGGCACTTTTTGAATCATAAGTGGGCAGAGGAAATCTTTGCCCTTGAATCTCAATTTCTATGAACACAGTTAGGGGAGGAAGAGAAAAACACACATTCACAATGCTACACCATGACACATGAAACATTTTTTACCTTGTTGATAGTGGGTGGAAAAAATTATTTTTACCTTTCTTTGGGTACATCAGGCCACTAAACATAGATAGAAACTCCAAAAGTTTTTATGGTGCAATCAAAATGGGGAAAAACCTGACATTCACAGGGTAGGTATTCTTCCACCTGTCTACTACCACACTGTTCATCATGACAATTGGAGAACACCATAGTTGGTCAGCTTACCCTCCCAGGAAAATGACTCTAGAGGATAATTAGCTCATACAATCATAGCACCATAGATCAATCAAGCAGTCAATAAACATTTAATGTCTTACCCTAACTCACTCCTCTTCCTAATTTTTCTGTTACTGTTTAGCATATAACCATTTCCCAAATGCCCATGCTCAAAAATTAGGTATCCCCAACCACTAATACACTCTTAGTTCCAATTTGTTGTCAAGTCTTGTTGATAATTCTTTTGCACCATCTCACATATATGCCTTCTTTCTTCTGACACTGCCATTAGCCTAGTGTAGGTCCTCATCAGCTTGTGACTAGTCTTGTCAGAATAACTTTTCATGGTTGGTCTTCCTACAAGTCCCTTCCTACTAGAGCCTATCCTTCACTCAGTTGTCAAATTGATTTTCCTAAAATGAAGGTTTGGCCATATCATCCCACTTCCATTCAATAAATTCCAGTGCCTCTCTATCACTCTCAGGATCCAATATAAAATGCTATTTACTATTCAAAGTCATTCATAACCTTAACCGTTCCTATCTTTCTAGCATTTTTATACGCTAATGGTCATTTCTATTTACTCTGTTATCCAGAGATACTAGTTTTCTTGCAGATCTTCTAACAAAACTCCACATTCTTTTCCTGGAATGCTCTCCTTCCTCATTTCAGCTTCCTGGTCTCCCTGGCTCCTTCAATTTTTAGCTAAAATCTCACCTTCTTTAGGAAGCCTTTTCTATGTCTACTTAATTCTAGTACTTTCTATTGATTATTTCCAATTTACTTGTATGTGCTTAGTACAAAATTGCCTGTATGTTGCCTCCACCGTTAAATTGTGAAAAAATTTAACAGAAAAAGAGGAGAGATAAAGAATGAAAATTTGAAGAAATGGTAATATATGGTGTGTGTGTATGTGTGAGTGTGTGTGTATGTGTGTGTGTGTGTGTGTGTGTGTGTGTTTCAGATAGAGGAAGACCTTGAATGTAAAACACAGGCTCTTCTTATGTAAGAATATTTTAAATAATTTGCCTAATTTGGGGGACCTGATCTGTGAATGACTATCTGGGGACTTTTGACTGGTTGGCTATCTGACTTCTATTAATTTCCTATGGGCGGTTTATAAAGTTCCACCACACTTGCTCCTTAATTGATAAGCAAAAGATTAAGAAGCCTCTTAACTAAATAATCAAAGCAGAGTGTATTAATGAGATACAATTTAAACATAAAAATACAGGGAAATAAAATGTACAACCTGACTGCTTTCCAGCACGTCTCTTTCTACCCGCCGCACCTGGAACTTTTTAGCCTCCTCCTACGTACCAATGGACCTTCTTCTAGCGTTCTCCTGGTGCTCCAGAATTCCCCCCACCCCGCCCCGCCCTGGCTTCCTTTACCATCTCCTGTTCTGTCTGTCTGCTCTATCCATCTGCCACTCCGGCCTCTTGTCAGGCCCCCTTTCCCTGTCTTCTTCCCTGTATATATGTTCCTTCCCTTCACTCAAAACTCGGGCTCCCTGCACCCCGGCCCATGCCAAACTAATCCACCAGCTGCACTAGGGCTGTGGCCAGGGAGAGGGGATGCTTGAGGGTCTCATGCGTACCACACCCAGGGCTCCAGGAGCCGGTGCCCCCTGCTATGTGCCTGGGACTTCAGCATGGGCTATGCCAGAGCCCAGCCTGGACGAGCCCAGGATCTCTGGGATAGATTCTCCCAGGGTGGAGGAAGCTGGGGCTTTTTCTGCCCGGCCATCTGACCTGGCTTCCTATAAAACTGACAGGGCTTTTTTTGGCTCAGCTGAAGTAGAGGGGGAGGGGCACCAGCCCCTCCCACAGTGAAAAAACCTTGAGGGCCCGAGGCTTTCTAATCTCAGCCCAAAGGTAGGGTCCCCAAATCAAAATCAATTTCCACACTTAGAACCCCTAAAATCATACTATACTTATAATGGGCCTAGCTTTGAAAGAGCAGACTTGTGGAGAAGAAAGACAATTCTAGGTGTTATTTAAGCATTTTGAGATCTGAAATCCCATTGTCTTAAAGAACATTCAGTCTATTCCAAGTTGAGGTATATTTGGGATGAGAGCTTATTCTTTAAGGTATTGGAGTACAAATCCCAAAACCATGATCCAGTACTAGAAACCTCTTTCTTCACCTGCAAAATAGTCACTTGCTTTTGAACTGGGTTTGTGAATAGGTGTGTTGTAATTTCATGAATGACAAGAGAAATTTTATTACATATTCTTGAAAGCAGTGGGGAAAGAGAAAGTTGGTAAGGAGAAAGTGAAGACTAGAGGAATGGTTGATGAATGAAGGGAAAATTCTTCAGGAGAAGATGAAAGGAAATATATTCTAGAAGGCATATAGAAGATTTGACCTTTACAAAGAAAATAAATAATTGATTTAAGGAGGAGAAGAGTGTGGTATGATGTCAAATGGCTTAGAGATGAAAAAAACAAAAAGGGAGGATGAAGAGAGGACCTATGTGAATGGCCTCAACATTTTCTGCAAAGTCTGAGACAAGGTCCTTTGCTGAGAGAGTTGGGAGAGGGGAGGTGCCTTAGGCTTGAGGAGAAAAGTGATCTATGTTTCTTGTTACTAAAGGATAATATGGCAGAAGAGAATAGACTCATAGAATTTTAAAGTAAGAATACAGCATATATAGAATACTTAGTCTAGTTGTTTCCAACTTTATGTTTTTCTTGGAAACCCTGTGGGAGGAAAAGCTATTGCAAATCACTGGGGACATTAATATAATAGTCATAATGTTTATTTAGATTTATTCATTATGTGCTTACAATAATTTCAGTGAGAACTTTTGCACCCCAAAGTGACAAATTAAAATTTAAATTACTTAATTATAATTATAAAACATAAAATTTTATTTATCTATAAAGAAAACTAAATATAAAAATACAAATCTCTATAAAACAGTTACATTTTATGTGAGTAATTTTGTAAGAATTAAATGAAGAAATTCAGTAAGATTTCATAGGCTTATCATAATCTTCAAAATGTCATATATCTGTTGACTAAAAACAAACCTATTTGACCACAGTCATTCAGAAAGTCTGCTCAGTTAGTAAATCAGTTTATAAACATTTATTACGTGTTTACTACATAGTAAGTCATTTTTTCAGTGGGTAGAATTCTCCTAGTGAAAATATACATATCAACAGTGTTGAAGTAGGGGATGGATTATTTTCCTCCCTTACATAGAGTTTAAGAAATCAGGTGAATGAACCATTTTTTTTTTCTTCTTCTTGTGGAATAATACAGAAACATACTAAAAACAGTATCTTTTTTTCTTGAAGTGCAAGGGATATTTTTTACTTTTATAAGGAAAGATTAAGTGAATAGTCTGGCAAAGTCATAGGAGCTCATAGAGATTTGGAGCTGGATGAGACCTGACACAACATACAATCTGACCTCCAAGATACTCAAGCTCAGAGATGAAGAAACTTCACACCAAGGTCAAACAATTGGAAAGTACCAGTCTAAAAACGAAGGCCTTGTACTCTCTGCTGTATCTAAAGAACTCAGTTTTCCCTAGTACCTTTATCCATTGGTAGGGGAAACCAACTTAACTTTTCTCCTCCCACTGATTTAACCAGAGAGTGTACAGCATTTGCACCAACTTGAATGACTGGAGATTTTCTTCTGTTAAGTCTTCATTCAATCTTCTCTTTCTCCAATATCTTTGCATATCCCAGCCCATTTCCCCAACTCCGAAAATTATCTTTATGTTTAGTCGCAAAATAACACTTCTTGTATCCTTTGGAATTCAGCTTTTGTCTTGCACATCTGGAGACCCAATAGCACTACTTTTATTTGAAGATAAAGTGCTTAAAATTAAATCCTAACCATTGTATTCTTTTGTTCTTTACTTCTTATAGTTGAGCATCTTTTCTCCCAAGAAAACACTGTCTTTTGATTAAGGAACTACAAATGTCCCCTATTCAACTCAGCTCTGGCACTAATTAGCTTTGTGGCCTTAAGCCAATCATTTAACCACTCCTTGTTTAATTAGTTCACCTCTAAGAAATACTAGAAAATCCCTTGCACTATTTTCAAATTCCAACCTTAGATTACTATGACCAACTGCAAGCTTAAATCCTATTTATTTGATACTTAATGGAGCACAAAACTGTATTGATTGGATCTATAGCAAATTTATGTTGCTTTAACTGTGCAGTCACTTGAGCAAAACATTCCTTTTACACACACACACACACACACACACACACACACACACACACACACACACACACACACACACACACACACGGTTTTCTCTCCTACTCACTACAGTGACAACTCCAAACCTTTTTCTTTCTCCTCAAGTCTCCCATGTCATCACCAGCATTGGCCCTCACAATTGCATATATTATCTCACATTTCAATGCCAAATTTGAGGTTACTTGCCAAGAGTTACTAATTCTTTCCTCCTCATTGTAGATGTCTTCCTTTACTATCTCCTCTTTACTCCTTTTTCTCATGAAGAGATAACACTCTTCTTTGCCAAAGGACACTCCTATTCATGCATTGTTGATCCCATCCCAGCATTTCTTTAGTAGATCTCTTGGTTTATAATTCCTACTCTCTAATATTCATTTTCTCTTCTACTGCCTCCTACCCATTGTTTATAAACATTTCCATACCTCCTCTATTATTAAAAAGAAATACTCAATTGATCCTATAGTCTATCATCCTAGATATCAGTCTTCCTCACTTAAATTTCTTGAGAATATTACATATCCTTGCTATTGTGACTTCCTTTTCTCTCAATTCTAAACCTTCCAAAATCTGGTCTCTGACATTATTCACCTGCTCTTTCTCTCTCCAATTTCACCAATGATCTCTTAATTGCCAAATATCTTTTATCTGCCTTTTCTGAATTGACTTCCTTGTAGCCTTTGACCTCTTTGATTATTCTCTCTTCCTGGTTATTCTCTTCTCTTGAGATTTTTGTGACATTTCTCTCCTTGTTTTCCTCATACCTTATTCATTTTCTTTCTCAATTCCTTTAGCTAGATTTACTTCTGCTTCATGGCCACTAAGTAAGGGAGTCACCCAAGGCTCTATCCTGGGGCCTTTTCTCTTCTGTCCTTACACTATTATGTTTGATAATGTTATCAGCTCTTGTGGGTTCAATTCTGATTGCTATGAAGATTATTCTCAGATCCATATCCTTAATCTCTCTCCCTTGCCTCAGTCTCAAAAAGCCAGCTAGCCTTTCAGCATCTTTGTGTGTCCTTTAGAGATATTGAATGATTTTTTTAAAAACAGAACTTTTAAAAAACAGAACTCTTTCCCTTTCCCCATAAACCCTTTGTTATTGTTTTCAGTCATGTCTAACTCTTTGTGACACCTTTTGAGGTTTGCCATTTGCTTCTCCAGCTCAATTTCCAGATGAAGAAAATAAGGCAGACATGATTGAGAGGCTAGCCAAGGGTCACATAGCTACTAAGTATATGAAGCCATATTTGAGCTCAGGTCTTCTTAACCCCAGATCCAGTACTCTATCCACTGAATCACATATTTATCCCCCATAAATGCTACCATCTTCCAAACTTTCCTATTACAGTTGAAAGAACCATTGTCCTCCCAGTGACCCAGACTAACAACTTGTGTGTCATCTTCAATAGCTCTCTCCAACTCACTCACATACTAATTAGTTGCAATAACCTGTTTGTACTTTCATAACATCTTTTACATATATCTTCTCTCCACCTGGAGTCACCAGACTAGCATAGATTATCACCAGCTCATACCTAGTCTATTACAATAGTTTACTGTTCTGCTTCCCTGTCTCTCAAATCTCTAACTCATCCTCTAATTGTCTTCCAAAGTGATTTTCCTAAAGCAAAGATCTGACTTTGTTATATCCATACTCAATAAACTACAATGGCTTCCTTTTAATTCTGGATGGCATAGAAAATCCTTTGTTTACCCTTTAAACCCCTTGACAACATGGTCCTCTTCCTACCTTTCCAGTGTTATTACACTTATTTCCCTTGCATACTCTTTGATTTAGCAATACTGGTCTTTCTACTATTCTTCAAACATGACACCCCTTTCCTGACTCTTCCTTTTCATTGTTTGTCTCTAATTCATGGACTACTATTACTCTTTCACTCTGCCTTCTGGCTACGTGGCTTTCTTCAGTACTCATCTGAAATTTCATCTTCTACAGGAACATCACTACCCCATCATTATCACCATAAGTGCCTTCTCTCTAAGATTATTTACCATCTAATCTGTATAAGTCTGCACATAATTGTTAATATACATAATCATGTGTACATAGTTATTTTAACATCTCACTTATTAGAATGTGATTTCATGGAGCACAGAGATTGTGTTCTGTTTTTAAAAAATTCTTTAAATCCTCTTCTTTAGTACATCATGTGCTTGACACATAATAAGTATTTCATACATGCATATTAACTGTTTAATTAATTTGAGGGCAGGATATTCTTTTTGACTTAGTGCAATACCTAGTAGGATGTCTTTCAACAAGTGCGCACTTAGAATCTAGAATTTATGCAAAGGACTTCTGAGGTGATGACGTTTAACATCCTCATTTAAAAAAAAAATAAGTTCACTGAAGTCTTCAGGATGTTAATTAACTTGCTGAAGGTCAAATAGATTGTAAGTTGGGGTTTGAACCCAGGTCCTTTAACTCTAGAGCAAATGTGACTTCCTTTGGACTACTTAATATGTGAGGATTGATTTTAAGTAGAAATAATCTGTTTCCTTTTAGGAATTTGACAAAGTAGTAAAAGAAAGGTGATTTCATCTAGTTTGTACACCTTCTTTAGTTTCCTGCTTATAAAAAATGCTATGGAGCAATTTACCAAAGTATCTGCAGATAATGCAGCTATTAAAGAACAGATACATTAACCATTCACAAGATTAAAACATTTAAAATGGACTATTTTATGGTGTGAGACATACAAATTTTAAAGAGATTTACTTTTGTTAACTTCAGAATCAGTACTATAGTTTATAAAAATGATGAAATTAAATTACTTCGTTCTATCAGACTCTTGCAGTGATACATTCTTCTTTAATGTTCACTTCTTTTACCTACAGTTCTGTTTTCTTTAATTCAACAAATATTTATTAACAACTATTTTATATAGAATCTTGTGCAACCTATTAGGGAGATATACAATTTAGAGTAAAAATAAAACACAGTCTCTGTCCTCATGGAGTATACAGTCACATAAGCACTATATAATGCAGATCATTATACACAAATCCGTACACTTTGTTTGTCAACCTGACCAAGGACGTTGATACTGCCAGTTGTAAGGGCTTGTGGAAGATAATGATGAAATTTGGTTGTCCAGAGAAGTTCATCAGTACTCTATGCCAATTGCATGATGGCATACTAGTACAGATTGTGGCTGAAGGATGATGCTCTCATGCTTTCCTAGTCACCAATGGAGTGAAACACAACTGTATGCTTGCTCCCATTCTTATTAGTGTGATATATTCCATGATGCTTTCAGATGTCTTCAACAAGGACAAAAATGGCATCAAGGTCAGCTACATTTGATGGTAAATGCTAGAACTTAAAATGTGGAAGGTGAGTTCGTGCATGACTTTCAATCACAAATGCTTAAGCCTTCAATGCAACTTCTGAGGCTGAAACACAACTAAGTATGGATCAATTATCTGCCACTTGTCATAATTTTAGCCTGACAATCAACACCAAGAAAAGGTCCTCCAGCCAGTACCACACAATCAATACATGGAACCATTGGTCACAGTAAATAGGGACATTTGGGATGTTATGAATAAGTTAATTTGCTTTGCCTGTATATTTTCCAGGGATGCCCATAGATGCTGAGGTTGATGAATGTATTGCCAGAGCAAGCTCAGTATTTGGGAGGCACTGAAAGAAAAAGTGAGGGAGAAAAGGCATTAAGCTGTATACTAAACTGAAGATGTATAGAAACATTATGCTGATTTCACTGTTGTATGCCTATGAAAACTGAACAGCCTATCAGTGGCATGCCAGAAAAAAAGAACTACTTCTTCTTGAATTATTTAGAAAGACTTTGAAAATTACCTTGCATGATAAGGTCCTAGATACTGAGATCCTCTTTTGAGCTGACCTGCCAAACATTCAAACTCTATTGCAGAGAGCAAAACTCTGATTGGCTTACCACCTAGCCTGAATTCCAATTTTATGCTTACTTAAAAGACTAATGTATGGAGAACTCACACAAGGCAAGTGCTCACATAGTAGTCATTAGAAATGATATCAAGACACTTTTAAGGTCTCTTTGAAGAAATTTAATATTAACTGTGAGACATGGTAAATGCTGGCACAGGATCACTTAGCTTGGCATGCCTAGATTAAAGAAGGTGCATGAGCAACTCTAAATTGCAATACATAAAGGAAAGGTGAACTGCACAATCCAGACCCAAAACTATCATACATGTTCTAACAAGTCCTAAATGTTCTATTTTTGCTTGACTTGTGGTAGAGCCACCAATAGTCACACTATATCTTGATCCCAATATCATGACCATGATTGGTCCTTTTAGAAAACAAAAAATTAACAACAACAATATGTAATAAGGACAATAGAGTGTTACAGAGTGATATATTAAGGCATTGGTACTGGAGGGGGTGAATGGGAAGTAACTGGAAAAAGAAGTTATGAAACATAAATAAGTCGCGGAAAAATCACTGCCATTTTCTAGATCTGTACTGAGTTGCTCTGTAATACACACACACGCACACACACACATACACACACACACATATATACCTATATACATATATACATAAACACAATACATATATACAAAGATAAATATATGTAATCACATAATAGTCATTTTCCAAGGAAAAATAGAATGTTTAATCTTAAAGTGCTCGACTATAGACTCAATTATAGGTGTGGATCTAAGTGAAGCAAATATAAGGCATATAGAATAACAGAATAGGAATGAAGAAATTCTAAATCATGTAACCAATTTAGTGTGAATGAAGAAGTAGAAAAATAGGGGCTTTTGTTTAAACAGTGGGATTTTAATCTTCCATATCTCATTGGTGGTACAACTCTAAGTTTCTTCTCTGTCTCTGTCTCTCTCTGTGTTGCTCTGTCATTGAAAGGTGTAGATGGAGGAATCTGGAATTATTACTGAAAATGATCTTAACTACTTCCTTGACATATTGTACTACCTTTACATATTTTATACAAAGGTACAATTAAATGACTAGAATGCCTACCAACAATCATTTGCAGGTAATACACATCCTTGGGACCAAAAATTTTGATTATCAATAATCTTTCCTAACCTATAACAAGAGCTTTTCTGATTCTCTAGAGTACAATGATTATAAGGAAAATCCTTCAAAACCTTGCCTTTAATATTCCCCCCAAAGACACATTAATGTGGAAAGGCCAGTGACTAATAAGATTAGGTTGCTGGGATAAATCTAATGATGGTTCCCATCCTGAAATGTGCACAGAAAAGAAATGATTTTTTTTTCTTTTTGGATGGTAACAGGTGAAAATGGAATTAGAAGAGAAATTAAGTGAGTCAAACTCGTATTGATTTCAATCTCAAAACTCACCATAAATATGAAAATGTCTGTGTAGATTTGGCAAGTCTTTGGTGAAGTAGCCATAGAGGACTGAATTAATTTGAGAGTTGTTGTTGTTTTTGTTTTTAAATCACAGGCTTAAGCAAAATAGTTTGTGGTAAATATGTACACCAGAATTAAAACAGTATTAGACTCAAAGATCAACAAATACTTTGCAATAATTTTATATTTTTAAACCAAGAATAATGGGATACATCCATAAATAGCCATAGTGCTAAATCAAATGATCTGAGTCACTGAATCATTATGCAATGGATAAATATTATTCCCTCTTTCTCATTAAATCTTTTCAAGCTGTCATAGACCAATATCATTCTCCATATCTTCTTCCCACAAACACACACTCATACAACTACCTCACAGTTATCCATAATATAAGAGAGTAATGATATAATGTCATGATAATAGACCATTTGGAAATTAGTAACGAAGGGTTGGCTCAGTGAATTCCAGATGAAGCCCAAATAGATAGCCAGTCACAGCTATAACAGTTTCCCATGAACTATAACAACTATGGACCATTTCTATGAAGTTGACTTAATTCCTGTCTCTAATTTTTGTCTGATTGTTACCTAGTTCTCTGACCTATTTTACTTCCTTACACATGCCCCTTTTCATCTGCTACTTTTGGATATAGTTTTGATTAATTTGTTCCTGAGTCTTGTCTCTCCTGTCCTTTTCTCAACCTGTCATCAGTCCCCTACATGAAGTCCCTTAACTAGTACCCTAGAGTATCTACCTTCTCTCATAGAGTAAGTAAGAGACCTTGTAGGAAGGGCCAAGTTGGATAGAACAGAATAATTGTCATACAAATTTCAGAATATGAAAGACTTCTGATTAGCATTGGAAATCAGATTCACATCATGAACAATCAGGAGACAGCCCATTGATTACATGCTCTTCTTGAGTTAAAACTGGTCTTTTCACCTGAGAAATGTTTGTGCATCTCTGGGTTTATAGGTATATAAAGTAGGTATACACAACCTTTTACTGTTGCCAATTTTTGTGACCCACACATTCAGTTAAGTGACATGTGATTCAGACCCACAGTTTAAGAAGTTTTGGTGTAGAGATTTCAGGGGAGAGGACATTGGGAAGTTGAATGACTTATATAGGGTTAAATAGCCAGTATGTAAATTAGGATTTGAACCCAGGTCTTCCTGCTTATTCTCCATTCTCCAGGTCATGCTGCTTCTCAATATAGAGAATTAAAGATTTACATTATTAGTAGATAGTTCAAAGTAAGCAGTGGAGGGATTCTATTACCAAGACAAGCATGGAGGAAGGGATGGAGTGTGAGCCATCCAGAAAAGACATGGATGCTTTGCTGCTTTCCAAAGAAGTTTGTGAAAACTAAAAGGCAACAAGGTTGCTAAATCTACCTTCTTCCCTTCCTTGATTTTTCAATGCCATCTTTGGCACTGAAACTAAACTACTAAACATCTAGGGGGAAAGGAAGTGGGTACAGAGAGGGAATGCATGTCAGCAATGCCTGCAGACACGTGTGGATAGATTGTCAAAATTTAATCATCATAGTGTCACCTCTGGGGAACTATACACAATCTTTCAGAGAGAAAAAAAAAAGAGGTTTTATATGCCTGACAGGGAAAATGGAGAAGCTCAATTGTTACTACTGTCTCAGAGCTGCCCAAATAAAAATATAAACACTCATTTACAAGCTGTATTCCCACCCCCTCACCTCCTAAATGTCAAACTGAAATTGTAGAGTGCAGCACTGCCCAGATTCAGGTAGGTGTGCTGAATGCAAAATATTTGGTTGCTCCATATAGCATCTATTTTTCACTGCTAATACATTGTCTATAGTATGGAGGAATGGATTCAAGACATTGGCTACTCATATGTGCACATCAGATTTTTACGTGATGATGAATATTATTTTGGAATTATGAAATATTTTAAAATTAAGTCAAATATTCTTTGATTATTCTTCACCATGAATTTAAGGAAATGGTTATCACTGCTAGTGAATGTAAGTATAGTATTCCTAAGTTGCTCTGCTAAATTGGCTTTTTCTAAGGAATATTTTGAATTTTAATGATGTGTCTAAAGCTTTGACTTACTTTTCAGTGAAGAATAAGAACCTCAAAACATCCTACTTTCACTTCCAATGGCAGAAAATTGTCATGCTATCAAGACTTAGATTTTCAAATATTGATTAAAACCCTTTCTATCATTTATTTGTTCATCTAACAAATATTTGACTACACGGTAAAACAAACATTTAAGTACATTTATTTCCAACTTAAAAAGGGAAAATTGAAAAGTCATTAGTGTTCTGACATGATCCTATACTATAACTGGATCTTAAACAAACAAAACATGTTTCCATTTGACTATTTGGAGAATGACTTTGTTCCCTTTCCAATTCAATTTATTCTTGCCTTTAAGAGGAACTATGATGTGATTGAAAACTGTGTTAAGGATTAATTACTGTAAAAATTTGCTCAGTTTTTTGTTTTTTGTTTTGTTTTGTTTTGTTTTGTTTTTGCCCATAGTGCCACATTTCTTTCTTTCCTTTTTTTTTTTTTTTTTGCATGGGGCAATGGAGGTTAAGTGACTTGCCCAGGGTCACACAGCTAGTAAATATCAAGTGTCTGAGGCTGGATTTGAACTCAGGTACTCCTGAATCCAGGGCCAGTGCTTTATCCACTGTGCCACCTAGCTGCCCCCTGCTCAGTTTTACATGACAGATATCGTCCTAAAAGGTGAACTGATTTTTTTTAATTGAGTCATTAAAAATGCATTTGAAGAGATTTTTAAAGGAAATTTTTATTGAATATTTCCATTTAAAATTGTAATACATTCAATTCAAGAAACATTGATTACATTTATATATGGAAAAGACATTGAACTTGGTGCTATAATAGGTCTGGAAATAGTCTGACTCAAGGAATTTGCAATCTAATCAGAAGACTATTCCAATACACTAATGCATGATACAACACAGAATATGAAAGAAGGCAAAGAGAGTTCCATACAAATGTTATAAGAAAATAAGAAAGTTTATATTATTCCCATTTTATATCTAGAATGAGAAGAGGGGCAGGGCGGGGGGGGGCAGAAGGGGGGGAGTTATGGCTACCTTCTTTGGTGTCCCAGGCCAAGAGAGAGAGTGTAAGTCTCATTTGGTCCACCCTAGAGGCGGCTCTTCCAAACTGCTCAAAGCTAATCGGCTAGCATCATTCAATTCTAATGGTTTATGGGACCTAAGAGTGGTACATATTAAAATGAGCAGTACCTGCAGGGTCCAGTGAAAGACAGACCCTCTGGGGACAAAGGCTTTCAGGTAGTTGTGGTTTCTATTGTCTACTCAGAGTCTTATTTCCATTTTTAATGTCTCTGGGCTGGATCTGAGAAATCAGCCAGAGTTCCTGAGTGGGGGTAGGGTCCCCCAAAACCCGTTATTAATAATTATTTTCTCACAAAACACTTACTGAGCAATACCAGCTAAATATTTATTAAGCTTTTACTATATGCCATATACTGTGCTAAGCACTGGGGATACAATTAATAAAAAGAAATATGTTCCCTCTCCTCAAGAAGCTTACATATAGTAGGTATTTTAAGCTGAATATTGAAGGTAATTATGGATTCTGAGAGGAGGAAGTAAGAAAAGTTTGTATGTTAGGCATGAGTCACAGGGGAAAAAGCTCTGTTTGATGCCACAGAGAGGGGAGATGGAAAGAAGAGCAAGATCAGTTTGAATTGACACAAGAGTTCATGAAGGAAATCAGAAGCTAGGTTATGAAAGGCCAGGATACTAGACAATGTAGTATGTACTTACTTGATTGTACAGAAAATAGTAAACTCATGGAGCTTATTGAGCAGTGGTAATGCTGTGCTTTGGGTATATAATTTTGGCAGTTGTTTGGATAACAGATTAGAAAGAAGAGATATCTGAGTCAGGAAGACTAATTAGGTGGCTACTGCAATAAGTCTAGGGAAGAAAGAAGGCCAGGAAGAGTGTGGTGCTTCCATAAGTGGAGAGGAGACAGATACAAGAGATGTGGGAGAAAGAACTGGAAAGACAATGAGGAATTGGATTTGTGGGGTACCAGGGTATGAGGAATAAGAGAAGACAAAGAGCTGGTGAAATTGGGAGCATGTAGGTTCACAATCCTCAGTATAAACAGTAAAGTTCAGAAGAGTAGTGGGTAATGAAAGGATATTTTAAAACTCGTCCAATTTATTTAACTCTGGAAAATATTGTAATCGCTTGAAGGAAAGAAAGTTGGAATCAAGTCAACAATGTGATATCTTATGTTTTCTCCCTGAACTTGATGAATAATCTTGAAATTATTCAAGTTGGGGATGCATCTGAATTATACCCCTTATACTTAATATTGCTAGGATAATGTTGCTTAACAGAAATAAGAATTTGCTAGGTAAAAATAAAGTTGGATCAGGAAGTATTTGAGTTGATTGTGAGAAGAAATAAATGTGAGAAACAGCTAGATAAGCACTGTTTTAATTAGATTCTCCCTAAATTAAGTGCTATATTTTCAAATGAAGTTATGCTTAATACATAAGGGCTTGGATTTTAGTTGGGACTTGGAAATAACTAGTCAATGTAGTTAATAAAGTGCTGGACCCAGAATCAGGAACAGGAGTTCAATTCAGCCTCAGACTCTTTTCACTTATGTAACCCTTTGGAAGTAGCACTTAACCACTGTCTGCCTTAGTTTCTTCATTTATAGAATAAAAAGGATAATCCCAGGGTTGTTGTGGGAATAAAATAAGATAAAAGCTAAAGTACTTTGCAGACCTAAAGAAGTCTATGATTGTTGTTGTTAACAATAACAGTGATGATAATATTTAGTAGTGATGATAATAATAATAATAACAATAACAATAATATAAAATACTAAGAGAAAGCCAGGAGAGATCTGAGATAAGTGCATTCAAGACATGGAGATGCCAGGGAAAATCAGAAACATTACTTACACTGATGAAACTGCAGATCCTTGAAGCAATGAAGTAAAAGCCAAATGTAATGAAATTAGCTCCCAAATAGAGAAAATGAATCTAATCAGTGGTCTGAAGTTAGAGATGCTACCAGATTAACAAAGGTCACTAGCTCTTTTGTGCCAAAACATAGAAGTATGAAAGGTGCTTTCTATTATCTTTTTTTCCCCTGTAAATATCTTTAAATTGAAGTATATGAGCTTTTTTGTGGCAATTTCCAAAAACCCAAAGAATCTGATTTTAGTAGCAGCTATATGAGTCCAGGGTTCTTCTTTTTATAACACGTTTGCCTTCCAAATTCCAACACTTTCTTGAAATTTTAAGTTAGAGATACAATTCCCCAAACCTATTTCAAAATTTCTTATGCAAAACAAGATTATAAACAGATATACTTTATGCTCTGAGCCTAGAGTTCATAATTAGGATATTTGTGGCTACCTCCCAATTCTGCTGCTAACTCATGAATATTGCAATTATTTTAATGCCTCATATATGCCTCCTCTCCCTCATTTCCACTTTTATTTTCTAGAAAAAGAGTTAAGTAATGTACCAGAATATTCTGGCTATAAAACTAGAGATAAGGGTACCAGAATTTCCTTTATTTTTCTTGTGGGAACAATCAAATTCAATTTTTAAAATATACATGAAAATATGAAAAAATGTCTAGGAAACTATGGAATATCCTCCCTTCTTACTAGTTAAGTAAAGTAAGAGTGAAAGGAATCAGTTCACTTAAGTAGTGTATATTTTCCTCCTTTTTGGTTAGCATATCTTTATTTTCATAAGAAGCCTTTAGATATTTTCAAAAACTAGGAAGAACTTTTTGGTCTGTGATATGAAACCTAAACTTTAACTTCTATAACTCTACAAAGAATTACTTCAAGAACTTATTTCATGGATAGTGTAAGGGGCTAAAATTCTAGCTATAATGTTTAAAATGTAATGAGAAAACATATAGCACCAATCGTAGGTATTAAGTATTTATTAAATTATATTAGGGGTTACTAAAGAGAAAGACGTAGATAAAGTATTCCTATTCTGCCTGTCCCTTCTGCCTCTGCCACCAAGCTGAGGTCCTGCAAACACCTGGGACACTCCTCAGCGGCTTCTCCCAGAACCTCTTGTGAAACAGGAAACAGGGCCATCCACACACACACACATCTCAAAACTAATTGGCTGGTAACTTTGATTGACACAACTAACAGGCAGTAACTTCTGGATTCTAAAGCCACAGGGTTTTCAAGTCACATGCTTTCTCCTCATGACAAAGCTTCCCTGCAATATCTTTCTCAACAGGTTGGTAGAGCTCTAAATCTCACAATAGAGATTTAGGTTCATCTAAATCAAAGAAATATTCTCTATCCTATCTCATTTTATTAAGTATAATTGTAATAAACCATAAGAAATTTCATGACAAGAATGGAAGACCATAATGACTGCCATTTTGCCAAATTTCCCCCTTGGACATTGAAGTGATTATTATTTTTTTTCTTTTTTGATGTTTTGAGGTCTATACAGGATTCATCTTTATTTGACTAAACAAAATAGCTAGCAACAGGCAGCTAGGTGGCACAGTGGATAGAGCACTTGCCTTGGAGTCAGGAGGACCTGAGTTCAAATCTGGCCTCAGACACTTAACACTTACTAGCTGTGTGACCCTAGGCATGTTACTTAACCCCAATTGCCTCACCAAAAAAGAAAAAAAAAAGCTATCAAAGAGGAGGCCCTGAGCAAGAGGACAGGATGAAAAAGCTAGGGAATGTTTCACTCACTCACAACTTTTCACAATTTTGTTTTATTACTTTACTAAAAGCATTGGAAACACTAAGAGTGTTTAAGAATAGTTATATGGCAAGCCTGAACATTAATCCCATGATAAATACAAACTTATTTTCATATTATAATGGCTACAGTTCCTGTCCATTAGAACACTCTCTCTCTCTTTCAGTGATAGTATATATATATATATATATATATATATATATATATGTATATATATATATACATATGGATAGATATTAGATTATAAACATGCTTCCTCTAATTTGTTTCCTTAATAATACCTCTGTATATAAATAAATAGTACAGAATATTGTAGAAGAGAACTTAAATATTTTATGATTCTCACAAAATATTTTAAATAATAATGTCATGCTTAAATATTGCTTTTCTTTGAAATTTGCTCCTATTCAGCAATCCGTTCCTAATTGAATTAATTTTTTTCTAGTTTGTTTATATGGAGATTTTTTTTTTTTGCTTTTCAAAAAGATAGTAAAACTATTCTATTTACAACATTCTTTTCCTTCTTTATATTAAAAGTTGACCTCAGGGGGCAGCTAGGTGGCGCAGTGGATAAAGCACTGGCCCTGGATTCAGGAGTACCTGAGTTCAAATCCAGCCTCAGACACTTGACATTTACCAGTTGTGTGACCCTGGGCAAGTCACTTAACCCCCATGGCCTCACAAAAAAAAATAAAAAAGTTGACCTCACCTGTCAGAGAGGTTCAAGGAAGAACTTTTATATCAGGGATAGAATTGGATTGCATATGAGGCATTAAAACACACTGGACAGTATGGCATGGCATTAGAAAGATCTAGATTCAAATCCTGTATTAGATATTTACTGGCTGTGTGACAAAGGGTCAATCATGAAAGATCTCTGTGTCTCAATTCTTCACCTATAAAATTGATATAACAAAAGTAATACATACAGCAAACACAATGAGGACCAAATGAGATAATGTAAAATGATTTGAAAAACTTAAATCAACATATAAATGTCAATTATTTTGATATCTAAGAATTCTTTATACTTTAAAGTTCTATACCCTAATTTGTCCTATTTCTGAACAGAGTTTAAAAACAAAGTTATCCTTATGAAAAAGACTGAAAAGAAAACGTGACTACCATATATGTTTCTTAAATCTCTAATAATGTGTCTGTTAATTCCTCATCTGTGGCTTTAATTCAGACAAAGTACATTTTCAATAATCTAGATGCCACTATTTTGGAATTATTTAAAAAATTACATTTACTGATATTAAGTTTATTACAACTTATACTATAAGCTTTATACTTCCTAAACCAATTAACCAGACAGACAAGATTATAGGAATAAGTGTTTGTTTACCCACTGGAGGGCAAGCATTTTAAGGGTTTTAGCTCATTAATTGTGTGGTAATGATTGTTGCTAATTACAAATGAATCTTACCTGTGGTATTCATTAAAACACACTAGGCAGGTCCTTTAATTGCAAATTCTTTGTGAGCAATTGGTTTTGAGTTATTTTATGTACTTGGAAACAAAACAAATATATTTCTTCAGGAATGTTCTATAATGCAGTCTTCTCATTCTATTAGACTGCTCTATGTCAGAATTAGGAGATTTTTGACTTTTTTAATTTAAAAAGAAGTTTTTAATGTATTTCTAAAATATGCTTTAATTATTGTTGAAATTTACCAAAATAATTTAAACTTTTTAAAGTTTCTATTAACTTGTTTATTGGGTTTTTTCTTCAATTTATATGGCATATTTTAGTAGTTAGTGTTCACTGATGGACTGTGAAACCTGAAGTCTATTGGTGCCAAAATAAAAAAGCTGAACCACTTCCACTTGAATTGTCTTAGGAAGATTCTGAACATTACTTGGCAAGATAAGGTACCAAACTCTTATGTCCCCTCTGGAGCAGAACTGATGAGTATTCAAACTCTACTGCAGAGAGTACAGCTCTGATAGGCTGGCCTCCTAGTCCAAATGCCAAATGTATGTTTACTTAAAGGCCTATTTTATGGAAAACTTATACAAGGCAAGTGCTCACATGAAGGTCTGAAGTGGTATTAGGGCATTCTCAAAGTCTCTCTGAAGAACTTTAGTACTGATTGTGAGACATGGGAAATGCTGGCACAGGACTGGTCAGCATGGAGTACCTGTGTTGGAATTAATGAATACTTACTAATAATCAGACTTGCAGAGTATGAATGAATGCTTTCTATTACATTCTCAGAAGAACAGCACCCTTGCTTATGCTCAGAGGAGTGTGCCAGAGCAAAGTCATAGACAAGCTTATCCTCACTCCTAATGCATAAGGTCCCTCTCCTCCTTTCACATTTGATGGGGGCATGGGAGTTTCACAGTCTTCCAAGAAGAGTCTACCTATGTATTACCTTAGTATGTCTCTCCCCCTCATTACATATTCCTTCATATATTATATGTTTAAAAATGGCGACAGTCTCCACCTTGGGGCATTGGCAGCTAATATTCATGAGCTTATTAATACTGCTTAAGCATGCTCAGTAGCAACTGGGTTCACCAAAAGTTTAGGCTTGCCCATCTTGCTAGTTTGGACCAGTTCCAATTGGTTCTAGCTATTGACCTCTGTCCCCTCTCTGTTCCTGGGTGTCTTATTTTTAAAAAGAGTTACATGTCAGCATTTTCTCTCACCTGCCCCAAAGAAGTCTGTATTTCATGAGCAAAGCAGAATCTCAGTAGCACAAAGGAAATGTGAGCAGTAAAAATGAAGAGACATCTCCATCCCAAATGTTCAAATGGATTATTTGTACCCAACCTGTGGTAGAGCTTTCCAAGCTAGTATTGGAGTGACCAGTCGGAGCCAAACACATTTGATTGCAACATTGTGATGTCATTGGTTCTCTTTGAAAACAAAGGCTAATAACATTGGAGGTAGAGGGGAAGTAGAAAAGAGTGATATTGCTAAAGAGATAGGGCAACTTGTTCGAATCTTGGTTTTGCTGTCTATTGTCTATAGGAATAATTTACCTAGTCTCTTTGGCTTTACTTTCTTTGTCTTTTAAATGAATGGTTTCAACTAGATGAAGCTTTTTAGGTCCCTTCTAGGTAGACATCTATTGAGCCTATGAAATGATGGATGGAATCCTTCTTTCCTTGGAGATGTTTAAAAGAGGTACGTGCTAGAGGTAATGGAATAGATGACTTCAGTGGGCTCCTTCTTGCTAGTTTTTTTTAAATATATTTTTCCTTTTCTATGAAGATTTCTATAGTTTGGATATTACAAAATTATCTACTCCAGAAAAGTGATTCTCTATACTCCACATTTTTAGAATGTGGCTTTTAGGTAAATGGGATCTTAAACTTGAGATAACTATATAGCTATTATTTAAAGGATATAATTATCTTCGTAATAATTAAGCTAAGATGTAATTTAGACAGAGACCTAAATTATCCAGATTCATTCAATAAATTCCTTTAATTCATTAGGTTTTTGTGAGGCTTTCACTCTCCTTATCAGTAGCCTGAAAACAAATTCCCTGAATTTATATGATTCCAGTGGAATCAGTAGAAATTTGCAAATATTGATTTTAGTGATAATATTCTAAGGAAAAACAATTGATAGTTTTATTGAGAATATGTTTTAGATTGATTATTTTTAGTAGCAAAATTGTAAGTGATACATTGTTTCTCAAAATACATTACTTATTAAGATATTTATGTAGTTAATATTCACATAAATATTTTAAAGAAGATGATCGTTTTCTGCTTTTCAAATATAAATCAGAATGCATTTAAATAATCTTTCAGTAAATAAGTAAAATATTTCAAGTGTTTTTTGAGGAAAGTAAGTAAAAATAAGATAGGAGACTAGACACCTTGGACTAATAATACTGCCATATATGGTTTTTGTTTTTTGTTTTTTAGTGAGGCAATTGGGGTTAAGTGACTTGCCCAGGGTCACACAGCTAGTAAGTGTCAAGTGTCCGAGGCCAGATTTGAACTCAGGTACTCCTGAATCAAGGGCCAGTGCTCTATCCACTGCGCCATCTAGCTGCCCCTCTATATCTAATTGAAATATTACTGGGAAAAAATTATACCCTACCTTTTAATTTTTCATTATGCTTATACTACTTCAAATATGCAAAGGTATCTTTGATCTCATCAATGTTAATGTTCTTTGGGGACAATTATGTGCCATATAAAAGTCATAAAATGCCATCAGCATAACATCATTTTAAAAAATATGGGGCATCATTTATGGAAGAGTTTGTAGTCATTAAAAGAGTTTGCAATTTCATAAGCTCAATACAGAGTTTCTGTACCTTTTACTTGCTTTTATAGCCAACTCACCAATGCTCATTTATACTATTCATCCCACACAAATATTCTGATGGACAAAAACAAGTTATCCACTCAACTGCATATTGCATTCCATATAATAGATATATTTTATCTCTTTGGTCTTTCTTTTGCTTAAGGACAGGTCAAGTCCTATAGAATGATTATGGATCTCCCTCACAAGTGTAACGATTGGAATGATGCCACTTGCTGGAGAATTACTGTAAAAAAAACCCACCATGAGGTGAAGGTCTCTGATGGCAAGACCACGCATCTTTTCTTTGGCATCAGGAAGTGACATTTGCTTGTGGGAGAAAGAAAGGGGAGAGTGGCACTCTGACTCACTCTCTTTCGTGTGGACTCTGGCAGAGAGCAGAGCTAGGAATGCTCTCTCCCTTTAATAGATAGATGAATCTAGGCCTTTTCTCTCTCTCTTTACCAAATTCTTATTCTCCTTAATAAATGCTTAAAAGTCTAACTCTTACTAAAGCTTATAATTTATTGGTGACCGCTCATTAGATATTTTAGACAGTATAGCTAGAATTTTAGCCCTTTCACAAGAATACATCTTCTTGTTTCATGCATTGAGTACTTTTGTGTAGGAGTAGGAGGACACCTTATAGGGAGGCAGCCTTTAAATTGACATTTTCCCCTATTGAGTCAAAAACATTTGTTCATACTGAAATAGTAAGCTCAGTGGAATCTTGAATTCTCTTTATCTTTCAGTCATTTTTCTTTAATGGTAAAAATATTGCCCATTACAAAATATCTCTTGGGAAAACCTTCCTGTTCCCTACTAGCAACTTCATAGAGGATGACTTTGATGTATTTGATGTATGAGACTGATGTAGATATTTTTTAATAGATGGAAAAAGAGGTATGTAGATTGGTAGATATTTATGTACCCTCAATTAATTCCCCCCACCACATTCCATCTAATTACCTACTCGGGACATCTGTTCTGTCACTGAACTCTCCTGACCATCAGACCTACAAAAATTAATGTCTTGAGAGAGTTAATTTACTCATATTTGAAATTGTTATCTCAGGGCTAAACTGTCCTGTTTGCACAAACTACTTCACCCACTCGACCATATTTCACATTCATTCTAGTGATCCATTCAACCACCTTCCTGCCATTTGCCTTTTTTCTACTCACATATACTCACTTCCCCAGTTCTTCACACTGCTCTCTACCTCTTATTCTTGAATTGCTAATCAAATCAATATTATCACAGTTTCTGGGAAGAGTGTGTCAATGGAATTTTCATACCCAAATACCTTTCTCAGGTATACCTTCCTCTACACTTGTCTCTTCCTATTAGAATGTTGAGCTTTGAGAACAATGACTGTCACCCTTTTGTACATGGTACTTAAGAGATAAGATTTTTTAGAATTTTTTTTGTGTTTTTAATAGCAACCCAACAAAAATTAATTTCATTCCATCATTTGTTTAAGATTAATAAAGTCCAGTATTTTTTACACAATTACCAAGTGTCAGGACCAATAGTCACATCTAAGTCTTCTGTTTCTCAAACAAATAGACTTTCTCCAATAAATTAAAATCATTTCAGATGAGCAATGATATCCTCTTGTTTGAAATAGGAGATCAACTATGAAAATTGACTTCAAAGAATTATAATGAAAATTGTCCTCTTCCTTTTCCTACTAGTTGTTGCTGCTGTTATTTTTGCTATTATCCAGCTACCATTTATATAGCTTTAACTCTTGCAAAGTACTTCATGAATAATACCTCAATTTGTCCTCACAACAATCCTGGGAGATATGTACTATTATTATCAATATATTAGAGATGAAAACACTAAGGCAGACCCTGACTTTCCCAGGGTCTCATTGCTAGTAAATGAGGTTAGATTTGAACTCAGATATTACTGATTCCAGGTCCAGAACATTATTCACTGTGCCACATAGCTGTGTCTATAATGTTGAAAGTGAAATTTCGAAACAAATTGCACTCGGGGGCTATATTGAAGAAAGGAAAGTAGAAAGATAATTAATAGCATAAGTCATGTATCTGACAGACAAGTCAGTGACAACATAAAATTACACTTTGAATGTGTCTCTTTTCTGTACAATGACCATTGATCATTCTACTATAAAGCTATTCCATCTTCATCTAAATTTTTTATTTGAGCCTACCTATCTCAGTACACTTTTCCTTATTTATACCCAAACATTTAAGTATTTTCTTAATTTGTGACCATTTTATTCACTTGACAGAGCATTAGGGAAAGTATGAATTTATATTGAGTTAAACACTCATTAATATTTCCAGTTGGTGTGCCAACTGCCTGGGAATTAGTTGAGTCTTTGGAAGTACATCAAACCACTGAGTCCCTTTAGGTACCATTTAGTAAAATACCACTTCAGTGATCTAGATAGTGTCTTAGGGGCTAAGAAAGTTAAGTGGCATTCCTCAGAGATACATATGATATTTAGCGAGGATTTGTTTATAGGTAGGATTTAGTCTGTGACATAAGAAAATGTTTTACACACTCTCAAGAGCAATGACAAAACTAATTAACAACCAGAATCAGTGACTAAGTTTAAATGAAGGTTCCCTAAGAACCATTTTTCAAAGACTTGCTTTTCTTTTTGCTCTGCCCTTGACAGTATCCTATCACCATATATGTCGCTATCTTCATAAAATTACCTTTTCTTTCTTTCTGGCCCCCCAAAATACAGGGTCTGCCTATATTAAGTATTATAGAACCACCATTGCATTAAGAAAACTAATTGACTTGAAACTAACTGTCTTTCCACAGTTGAAATGCTAGTTTAGAATGATAGGATCTGGATTCAAATTTATCTCCTCTACTTACTATACCTGTATAGTTACTTAACCTATTTGACCTTCATTTTTTTCATCTGTTAAATGAGGAGATTGCATTTAAGGCATTTTTCATTTATGTTTATGATCCTCAAAATTGCAACTTTGTGAATTCAAATGTTGAATTCAAGTAAGTAAGAGACTCTGGATAAATATTATCCACTTCAGTGACTTCCTTGTTTCTTAGAAAGAAACAGTAAAACAATTTGTGTCAAGACCACAGAGGAAAGATTCATTCCAAAGGGGATTTCATACTGTTTACACTTTGTAAAGTGATTTTCTTTGTTGGTTAGGGAAGTTCTTTTAGAGGCAATATTTAATATGATTACTTAAGCTCACCTATCTTCTTGGACACTAATGGCTTTTTAAAATCAATTTTTTTCATACTTCTAGAGATTAAACTTTTCTTAATACAACTACTCTAAGGGGAAAGTGACTGCCTCTGGAATCCACCCAAGCCTAATGGATATCATGTTTATAATAGCCTCTCTGCACCAAGTATGGTGAACTAGCACAAAGGCCAGTTGGCTCCGATCCCTGTATGTTATTGGCCATTAAGGTTTTCCCAGGGTTCAAGGGTAGAATGAACAGAAGTTTGGCTTGAATTCTCAGTAGAGAAAGTAGGCCCCCGAATTTTCATATTTATAGGTTTATCACCCTTACCTTTACTTCTCCAGGGAAGTTGCTAATTATAATAATGTTACTTTTGGCACTAGTCTAGAGATTTCCTAAAAGGGTAATAAGGGTTTTTGGTGTTTTTGTTTTTTAAATAAAGTTCTTAATGTACAATCATGAATTAGGATTTATATAGGTGGCTTATTCCTACACAGAAAACTTGTTGCTAAGTATAAATGAATCATAGGGTGTATTATGATTTAATATATCACTACTAGTACACGTGTTTAGAGGCTCCTATTCAACCCTTGTTGGGACAATTTTTGCCATGTGCTTAATACAGCATTTTACATTTTATATCTGTGGAGTACAGTCTGATCAAACACCAAGTTGTTTCTTTTTTTTATCTGACTTCTTTTTTCTGCTTCCTTTTTCCTTACCACCCTATTATTCTACCTACTGCTGCAACCCCAAATGCTCTAGCAGCTGGTATACCTGGTGCCAGCCTGTATCTGCTACAACTGACCCCTAAGAGGGGAGGAAAGGGCAGTTAGGGACCCCAACTCCATGCCATGCTTCTAATCTATTATCTCTACTTCATCTTGACTTGTAACCAGGACTTTGCAAAGTTCTGTAGCTTTTATCTTATCTGGCTGAGGCTCACTTCCCAGAAGCTTCTTGAGGGCAGGGATGATCTTGTTTTCTTATATTTCTTATATTGATACATAATAAGTGCTAATAACTGCTTTAGCTAGCTAACTAGATCTCTTAGATCCTGTTTATTATGACTTCCCCATGTTTCAGTGGAATTACATCTTGTCTTCTGGGAAGTTGCTACCAAAGAAGGTTTACTCAGGGTATAACACATCATTCCCCAATAAAAAAAAAAAAAAGCCTTTTCAGCACTGGGTCACCACATGTTCAGGAGCAAACAAAAAGTTCATCATGCCCAAAAGTCCAAGTAACGAGTCTTCCTTGCCCTTGGTGTCCCTTGATATTTTCTGGGGGTTTAAGGTATTTCCCTCTATAGATTCATTCAGCTTCACTACAAGTATAAAGTTGAACACACTTTAAAAGTATAACTATGTGTGTTTAGTTTAATATAATATATTTTCATATTGCAGCTGAAATTTCTCTAACGAACGCCAAAACAATCATTATTTTGTTTCTATATTCCTCCAATAATGCATATTCATGCATACATTCATTTGGGCATGGGGAATGTTTTTGAAATGCTGCTGGTTTGTCAGTGTGGCATTAACTATAGAAATAAATGCTGTCACTACCATTCATCAGCATGTTTTCTCATTGAATTCTTACTACCTGGGCTACATTTTGCAGGCAGAGGCAGAGAGCAAAAGTAGAGAGGGAGAGATGTTAAAGGATCAATTAAAACTAAACAGCATTTATGAAACACATCTTAGGTGTAAGGCACTGTGCTAAGTGAAGGATACATATTTTTGTTATTCAAATTTGTACAAAAAGAAAACCCAAAGCTGAAGAAACATACAATCAACAAGGGAAATATGTGTGACAGGTACTTATATAAGTTTAATACAAGGGAGGGTGTTATAGGGCAAAGGAGAAATCTAAACCAGTTTCTCCAAGAAAATGTGAGCAAAGAGAGAGTAGTTTTGGTGACAAATCAAGGAAGGTTTTCATGGACCAGAGATATAATTCTTGTAAATAAAAGAACCAGAAGATAGTTTTGAGTGAAATGGAAGGTTAGAAAAGAGTAGGAATATGAAGTAAGACTGGTGACAAGATTGTGCAGGATCTCAAGTGTAAGGCTTAAAATTTTATATTTTATCTTAGAAACTATAGGGAGCCACTAAAAATATTTTGAGTGGTGGGTAATAAGGTTAAAATAGTGTTTTAGAAATATCCATTTCTCATTTATTCAGGGGACTTATTGGAGAGAGGGGAGACTGGAAGTAGAAAAATATTAGGAAACTTTTGCCAAAGCCCTGGCCAGAGGTGATATAGGTCTGAGTTTAGTAAGGAGGCTGTTGCAATAGCATGAGCTTAAACTAGGATAGAGATTGTGCGACTGAAAAGAAAAGAAAGGATTCAATATATTTCATAATGATAGGTTTGGTAAAATTTAGTTAAGAATTAAAATGAGGAGGGAAAATTAAAGATGATGCCAAATCTCAAAGTACTGAGAAAATATACGTCCTTCCCTTCTTTACAGAGGTAAAGAATAAAAATTTTATCAGTCTTGCTAGATATAATTAATTGGTTTTGGTGACCTATCTTGAAGTATCCAGTAGGTGAGGCAGGTACTATCAAATGCTACAGATAAGACAAAGATAATGACACTGGGGGGGAAAAAGTCCATAGGCACTTGACAGTACATGCAGTTTCAGTGATGTGGTAAGAAATTAGTTTTCTCTCTCTCTCTTTTTTTTTTTTTCCGGTGAGGCAATTGGGGTTAAATGACTTGCCCAGGGTCCCACAGCTAGTAAGTGTCAAGTGTCTGAGGCTGGATTTGAACTCAGATCCTCCTGAATCCTGGGCCAGTGCTTTATCCATTGTGCCACCTAGCTGCCCCAGAAACTAGTTTTCTAAGGGATGAATAGGAAATGGATGGTGAGGAAGTACAGCCAGTGAGATAATTCTTTTTTAGGAATTTAGTAGTAAAAATAGTGGGGAGCTATAGGATGACAGCTTGAGGAGAGGATGGATTTAGGGGAATAGAAATAATAGTACAAATGTAGCAAAAAGAAAAAGCACTGCATTTGGAATGCAATGACCTGGATCCAAATCCCTACTCTGTCTTTTAGGACCTTTTTGATCTTGCACAGCATATCACCCTATCTGGACTTCAACTTCCTCATCTAAAAAAAAAAATGGGATTCGTACTATAAGGCCTCTAAGGTGCCTTACAATTCCAAATCTATGATAGTAGATTTTTTTTTTTAAAGATAGGATGCACACACACACACGCACACACACATATGTTTATATATCTATTTGTATATATGTATGTATGTATACATATGTGTGTGTGTCTGCTTGTCTCTATTTCTTTGTATATGTATATGTATGTACCTTGAAGGAATATAGTTGATTGACTGATGACAGGACAACAAAGGTATGTAGCCCACTCCACTTAGCTAGAGAACTATTGTTGGGTTATAGATTATAGTAGAATGATTGAACCAAAAGAATATGAAAATATTGGGACACTTGGAGAGAGATGACAGCCCCAGTTGAAGGTCTTCCTTTTCCTTAATCTTTTCTCCCCATTACTCACATTGTATATGTTCTATAACTCTTTTGAGGTCCCTTTAGTAGAAATTTTTGCATACATATCCCATGAGCTGAGATTTAGAAAAGACCTTACTTCCTATGTAGTTAGTTGAACATAATATTGGTAATGAATTTTGGAAAACCTACTATACCCATTTCCTAGAGTATGTAAGACTAAAGGTTTGGTTGAAAGAGAAGTCCCATTTTAAGTGTTTAGTGTATTTGGATTATGATGTGACTGTACATGTGTGTTTGTGTGTCTCTGTTGTGTATATGTCCTGGTGTGTGTATTTGGCCAAAACAGTGATTTCATTAATGTAAGGGGTTTCCTAAGAAGAACTCAAATTTTTCCAACTTTGAGTCTTAAAATGTTTCCAAGAACACTCAGAGTTAAAGTTAAGCCAATGGTCAAATACCCCGTTTATGTTGGAGGTAGACCTTGAAGCCTGTTCTTCTGACTCCCAGGCCATCTTGTTATCTACTATACCATCTTATCTCTCTTTTATATGGCCATAATAGTTAGTGGAATCAATACTGATCACTTATTTCTCCTGTTATAAATATATAGTATTAAATTTGCTGTTTTGTGTCTTTTCTGGTCTTACAAGTGGATATTTTCAAGTGAGTTTAAAGGTATGTGAGATTTAAAATTGGATACAAGAGCATTAAACTCCCTTTAACCTTTCCCTTATTTATGTCCCAGACAAGTAAGTGGAAGAAGCCTCCGATCTTTAGTTAGAGCTTTTATTGTTTGAGAATTACAAGGTGGTATTGATTACAGAGATAGGAAAATAGAAGTACAAAGAAATAGTCTTATATCTAAGCTTAGTCTATATTCCATATAGAACTCCCCCAAAACCCGTATATAACTCACCAAAAACCCAAGGCCACCTCTGAGGCTGAGAGCTGAATCAAGCATGTGCTGTTACAGAGAACTGGGCAGAGTCCCACCTCGGTCAGTGTCTGTGTGTGTGCAGCACAACCAGCGGACGAGGAGAGTGTAAGAGCCTTCACTTCCGTTCTCTCCTTGCCTTTTAAGCTCGAACCCTGGAAGTGGAATGCCGAGCAGATGGAGGTGGAGTGAGTAGCAGATGCATGGCTGTTCGTCATGGTCTTCTTCACGAAAGGGTGACACTTCAGTTTTCGCTAATCGACAGTTAAAAACTTTCACTTTTTTACCACAGGTATTTCACAAATTTTCATAGGTTTCTAAAATTCTTATTTTAGAAGGGATTTAGATCAACCAACAATAAGAGTTTTGTACATTGACCCATTACATCTTGACCTTTTTTATGTGTTTCATAGTTATTTTGTTCAACTTATAACCATTTTATTCAAAAAATTTGACTGGTATATTTCTGGTTGTAAATGAAGGCCTCAATTTCCATTCACCTAATAGTCTCTTTAATGATCTCTAATTAGGACATCTGTTAAGGGTTCATACTGTTACATACTTCATTTGAATTTTTCACATTAAATTAGCATTATGGATAATTCAAAGATTCTTTTATTAAGAGGTCATTATTAATGGGAATAGTACATGAATTAATTTCAAACTTGATATGACTTTTAAAATGTTAGACTATGCTTTTGAAGCAAGTTGAATGAACCTTTCCTTTCTTAGTTAATAGTTGGGTGAGCATTATTAAGTATTTAAAATCTTCCTCAGAAATACTCCAAAATTCACACCCTTCACAGCAGTTTCATTATTAGCCGAAAATCTTGACTTTCAATGATCAAAGTAATGATGTAAATGAGAACACAGATTTCTGTTTCCCTCATTTCCCCCCAAATCTGACTTCTTTTAGTGTTGCTACAAAATGGCTTTTCAAATGAAAACAAAATGAGAAGCTAACTTCTTTTTTTCATCTTCTTGAAAAGATTTTAAAAACTGAAGCAACAGGAAATAATCTAGTCTCTGAAAATATCCAACCAACATCTTTTCTATAAGGAGATTGTAGCTATTTACTTGTTTTTAATTGAATGTCTATTAATTATTATTAATTTAAAATCCTTAGTTTGAAGTCTTGATTTTTTTATGAACTGCAACTACCAGACAATACGTGTCCTTTCTAAATCATTGTTCAGCCTCATTATTTATTCCTTACTTGGCATAGAAAGACATTGTCAATTCAGCATTAATCTAGTCTCAATATGATTTTAGCCCTTTTTTATTTAGTTCACCTACCTGATACCACAATAACACACTAGGACTGGTGACTAATATGTTACTCAGGCCAGGTTTCTAATATGTTATTCAATAAATAATAGAATCATAGAATTAAGAGCTTGAATGGAGCTTAGAAATCCTTTCTAATTGTGTAGATATGAGATCTACAGCCTAGAGAGGTTAAGGGCTTTGCCTAAACTCACGTGGCTAAGTGTGGGGACCAATTTTTAATTGGGGAGCGTTAGCTAAGTGATTCGCCACAATATTGGGGCAAGGAAGGAGACTGGCAGCCTCCCTCAAAACAGAGCAGGATTTATTTAACAAGAACGAACTTAAAAAACACAAACAGGATCAGTAGGATCAAGGAAAAGGAAATAAAATGGGGAAAGGGAAATTATACAACCTGAAAAACAACACCACCCAGGAATCAGCTGAGAATACACAGCAGTGCTCCTGTTGCCTTCCAGCTTTCAGCTAAAATGCCAGAAAAGCTCACTTCTTCCCAGCACACCCCACACATCCCCCAGCCACTCTGATAGTCACATGACTGTCCTCACTAGGCTTCCAATCATTATAATTTTGCCAGACCCATTGAGGGAGCGGCGAGTGGTGATGATATGAAGTACCAGTGCCATAGCAATGGCTACAACCAGTGGGTGGAGCACTGTGCAGTTTGTGGAGCCCCAGGCCAGTGCATGCCAAGGTTGTTTTTTTTTTTTAAATTCTAGCCAAAAGATGGGGTCAAAATAACCTCAAATTAATTCTTTACATTTCCCCTTTGTTTTGTCAAGAAACACAGGGTGTTTCCTTGATGGAACAATAAATAATAAACAATAAACAATAAATAAATAAATAACAGAATATCATAACCAATTCTAACAAGCAATATACTAATAACAATATAGGAAAGGGAAAATACATATTACAGATGACGTATATAGTAACAGAAGGAAAAACAAAAACCAAAAATGTCCATTTAAAGTTCTTAAAATCTTGTCTTTAAAGGAGGGTTGAGATGTCATCAGGGGAACTGGACTGTGGTCTGGATTCTGGCTGTCTCTGGATTCTGGTTGTCTCTGGAACTGTTGGATTTTCATTAATCTTTAGGATAGTATTGTCCAAAAATGTTCAAAGTAAACAATGAAAGTTCCTCAAAATATACAAAACAGAATTCAAACCTTGGTCCCTTCATCCCAATGCATAAAAGGTATAAGTTAAGCACTCCTGAAAGCTACTTTAACTCTCCGTAATTTTCATAGTTTCTCTTATAGAGGTTGAAAAATGTCATATATCTCCTACTTCCATTTATTACATAGATTATTTGCTTCCAAACCGTGGTATAACATTCCAAGTTCATATTGTTCTCATTAGGCACAGTTAGACATAATGTAACTCGGCTCTAATATCATGTTGCCATTTTGGTCCCTTTTGAGAATGAAGATAACCAACTATAAAATATTAAATCTAATGGTAATACTTTACTACATATGATAAAATATTTTTTTTGTTTTTTTGGTTTTTTGGTGAGGCAATTGGGGTTAAGTGACTTGTCCAGGGTCACAAAGCTAGTAAGTGTCAAGTGTCTGAGGCCCGATTTGAACTCAGGTTGTCCTGAATCCAGGGCCGGTGCTTTTATCCACTGCGCCACCTAGCTGCCCCCATATGATAAAATATTAACAAACATGATAAAGCATATTTTTTTAGTTACTGAGCAATACTCCCTCATGCCAAAAATAAGGTATAACACTGCCATATTATAAATATTCCTAATTTAAAAGATTAGCCTAGAAAGTATATGGGGATAGTCAAGGACCATGTTTTGTAAACTAGTAATATATAACAACATTCAAGAATAGTTAAAAAGTTAATTCAGCTTCCCTAAACACCTATGGGAAATGCCTTATCAAGATTATTTCATAGGAGTGGAGGAAACAGCAAATCAGAGAATAAATTTAAAAGAAATTTGAAAGGTACTTCCAAAATCAGAATTACTTCTCAGGTTTGAAAGAGACCACAGAATTTAGGGAAACATAGGTGGAGCAGTGGATAGAGTGTTGGTCTTAGAGTCAAGAAGACAGCTTCCTGAGTTCAAATGTGGCCTCAGACACCTACTAGCTAATTGACCCTGGCAAAGTCACTTAATCCTATTTGCCCCAATTTCCCTATCTATAAAATGAGCTGAAATCCCAAATGGTCTCACATAGAGTCAGATACCACTGAAAGGACTGAAGAACAACAACTGAGTCTAGACCAAAGCTTCTTAAACTGTGGGTCACAACCTCATAGGGTTTACAAAACTGAATGTGGGAGTGGTGAAAAGTATGGCAGTAAATGTTTGATTTGTATACCCATTTTATACACATATATACCTGGTGTCATGTAAAAATTTCTTGGATGAAAAGGGGTCACAAATGGAAAAAGTTTATGAAACTGTGGTCTAGTCCAATTTGTAACTGAACAGAAGAATCCTTCTATAATATAGCATTATTAATTAACTAATCATCTATCTTTCACTTCAAGTCTCCAGTAAAAGGGAAGGCTCCCAAGGCCGTTAATTCTTATTTAGAATCACTCTTAAGTTAGAGATTTTCTTTCCCATACACCAAGTGAGAGTATGCCTTGCTGCAAATTCCATTTCTTCTGTATCTACTTCCTAAGGCCTAGCAGAAACATTGAATCCCTCTTCTCACAGGACAATCCTTTAAGTGTTTAAAGACAACTATCACATATCACTGTATCCTATATCACCAATAAAAGCACTATGTTAACTTATTTGCTTGAGAGGTGTTATGACTGCTACTAATGATATGAGATAATAGAGCCATCATCAAATCATTCTCCTATATATATTAAATTTATTGAATATATTGTTCTAAGCACCAACAGAGAGCTCAAAACACTGGTTTCTCTCACCATCATATTACACAGCAACTGAAGCTGATGGGGTCAGTCAAAGGGAAGACAAAAATGATTTTAAAATATTATTGCCATTGTAAAGTTGCTATTTGTAATGTGGCTAATATTCTAGCTTGTCTATCTAAAAAATCTACTGAGTGGTCACCAATGCATTAGAAGCTTTAGCAAAAGTTTAGACTTTTAAGCATTTATTAAGGAGCATAAGAATTTGGTGAAGAGAGAAAGAGGCCTAGATTCAGCTATCTGTCTCAGGGAGCCAGCGTCTCCTGCTCCACTCTCCCCTGAGGTCCTGGTGAAAGAGAAAAAGCGAGAGTGATCCTCACCCCTCCTTCATCCCACAAGCCTCCTGTGAAACCAGGAACATCCCATCCACATGCACACACAGCTCCAAGCTAATTATCTGGTAGCTTTGATCAAGTATCCGCAAGCAAACGTCATTTCCTGACACCAAGAAACTGACCTTCTAAGCCACATGGCTTGCCTTCAGATGCCTTCTCCTCATGGCAGAGCTTTCCTACAGTAACTCTCCAGCAGGTGGCATCACTCCAATTGTCACACCATCAAACATGTAGAGACAGCCTTACTCTCAAGAAAGGTTTGAATTGTTTCATTAAAAGTTTGGCAAATTCACACAATCCTTGGTCACTAAATGATATTCCCAACCATAGTGGAAATTTAATCCAGAGGCTCTAATTCCACTTTCAGCAGCCCCATAACACAAAAGTGACTCGTTTCTGTGAAATTTAAAATTGGATATTAGATCATAAATCTCCCCTACTTAACTTTTCCCTTAATTTATCTCCCAGACTAGTAAATGGAAGCTTCTGGTTTTCTAGATAGAGCCTTTATTGTATATAAGGTGTTGTTGATTAGAAGGTTAGGAAAGTAGAAATACAGTAGAAATCGTCTTAAATCTAGGCTTAGTCTATATTTCTTATAAAAACTCACCAAACCAAAAAAGGCCACCTTTGGAGTGAGGGAGACCGTCTGTGCTGCGCCGCCAGGAGTCCCGCCAAGCAGGCAAAAAGGCCTCTTCCGTTCTCTCCACCCCGGAAGTCAAAAAAAAAACCCGGCAGGCAGTCTGACATGCGCAGCAGGCGGACTGCACCCGGCAGGCAGTCTGACATGCGCAGCAGGCGGACTGTTCATCTCCTCCCCAAAAGGGTGGTCCTTGAAAAACTGGCGTCCTTCAGTTATCCTAACCGACTGTTAAAAACTTTCATATTTTACTACATTTCCCCCCTTTGCTTCCTCAAGAAATGGAATGTTTCCTTGATGGAACAGTAAAAAGAATATAATAACCTTTGCTGACTAATAATATGCGAACAACAATACAGAAAAGGAAGAGAGGAAAGTTTTGTCCAGAGGGGCGATTTTTTTTTCTTTCCTCATGAACCGACGCTTTGACATTTGTCTTGCAAAGGGAGAGCCTCTGCAGAGAGTACATGTTACAGATAGTATATAACAGAAAGGAGATAGTAAAAGCTAATAAAGCAAAACAGTTCATATAAAGTCTCTGAGTTCTCTTGTCTTCTTGAAGTGGTAAGATGTCATCAGGAGGAAACTGGATTCTGGTCTGGAAAACTGGATTCTGGACTCTGGTCTGGATTCTGGACTCTGGACTCTGGTCTGGAAAGCTGGATTTCTTCTTTAACTGTTTGAATTGCTGTATTTTTTTTTTTTTTAACTAAACCTTAGCATAGCATTTTGCAATCAGTAACACTTTTTACCACCATGTGTCTGGATCAAAGCAAATTTAGTATGTGTTCATGACACCTGAAAATGTTATGGAAAGGTTATCATACCATATCTCATGGTTCCGAGACAGCCAGTGATTGTGCTAGGCCACAGGTGAGTTCAACTGAGTGAGATAAAAAGATAAATAAGTTCAGTTAAATTAGGTTAAATTAGGAGGGAGAGAGGATGAATACTGGACTGTGCCTAGTAATTGTGCTCTACATAGTCACCATCATAAGCAAACCATGGACTTATGTATACCTGTCTCTCCTTATATTCTCTCCAGGGCCTGCATCAGAGTTCACAGCAAGTTAGTCTCTGAAATGATAAGTTTCCATATTTCTGAAATCTCATTAATTTCACCAAAGACAATATGATGGTAAAAATGTGTGCTATGCTGCATAACTGAGAATATATTAGTGATATATACAATAATTCCAAACCATACCCAGAGTATAATGACATATAAATAATAAATGAATGTAAATAGCTGATTATATTAGACATTGTTACATAATCTTCTTTTAGACATTATTACATAATCTTCTTTTAGCAAGTAGACCACATCATCTTATACATGAATTCTCTAGTATAACAGTAGCAGATACTTAAAGTGGTGATTAATTCATCAAAAAGAAATAAGACTTTAATTAGCAAGATTCGATATTCAATAGCATATACTTAAAATGTCTTTGAAAAGTCACTTAGTTTACAAAATCGGGTTTTTAAAGAAAAGCAAAAGAAACAAAAGTAAAAAAAAAAAAAAAAACAAAGCAAAACCAAAAACCAAAAATAAAAGGCAAAAGATTCGCTAAGCACCCTTTTGTGCTCTTAAAGAATTTAAAGGTGTGGTGAATTCCAGGTCTTTTCAGTGCCTTTCAAAAGTCAAAACAAAACAAAAAGCAAAAAGGATTAAAAAAAAAATAGGTATAGGGTAGGGAAAAGGGTGGGAGAAATTGAGGTGGGCCAGAAAACTAGGCCATGTGCTTCAGTGCTTTTGCCTGTGGAAGGAAATGCTTGTTAAATTTTAAGGTATTTAAGCTGCTAGAGTTTGGGGTATGCCACATTGTTTTAACTGGTTCCCCAATTCTCTGCATGCCAAAGTGGCAGGGGTTTCTGAATTGTCATTGATCTTTCTAATGCTGTCATAATGTTCTTTATGGTAGAAAATGTGGAGTTCTCTAGCATCAGTTTTGTCTGTGCCACTGATTCTCAATAAAGGCTGATTTAATTGATGAACCACAACATTCAGCTGATGCTGCTTAGCAAATGCTACAATTGTATCATTTCCTCCCCACTTTCCAAATTTCTTTAATTCATCAACATATTCTTCAAAAGGGGAGTCATTTACTATAAAAGACTCAAACTCTTGTCTATGGTTAATCATATAAGAAGCAGCTTCTTGTCTGTGTCTGAGATGATTTCTACAGTGACCTTCTAGCTGGTCTGCTAAAGCCCTAAAAAGGCAATTTCCGTCTCCTGATACTTTACGAAGACTGAGTCCCAAAGCATTTAACTGATCAGTGGGATTCTTAAATGGGAACTGCCTGTTTCCTCTCAACTTTCTTTGCTCTTTAACAGTTGCTATCGTTAGGGTTTTTACCTCTTTAGCGTCTACCTCAGGTCTATCTGAAATCTCTTCACCTATGAATGGTGCAGGCTTTATATGAGAGCAATGAATCCATGAGTCTTTTTCACCAATTTTAATGGCAGTAGGAGTTGTCAATAATACCTGAAAAGGTCCTTCCCAGGCAGGTTGAGTTCCACTGGTTCTCTGAAAATTCTTTACATATATTTTATCTCCTGGGTTGAAGTTATGCAATGAAAAGTCTAATGGTCCTGCCTGGACCACAGCTCCTGCCTCATGGAGTTCACGTAGCCTGGTTTGTAATTCCTGTATATAGGAAGCAACAGAAGTATCACCTCCCACCAGTGATGTATAAACTGGGGAAAAAGTTTTAGCTTGGATAGGAGGGTGACCAAAAAGCATTTCATAAGGAGATATATGAAGTTCTCCTCTTGGTCTACTTCGTAGATAGAATAATGCCAATGGTAGAACATCAGGCCATTTCAAATGGGTTTCAGTACATAATTTGCCAATCATACTCTTAAGCTCTTTATTCATACGTTCAACTTGGCCTGAACTTTGTGGATGGTAGGGCGTGTGGAATTTTGGAGTCACTCCCAAGAAAGAGTAGATTTGGGATAAAATCGAATCAGTGAAATGTGTGCCTTTGTCAGAATCAATGCGGGCTGGTGGGCCAAAACGAGGTACTATCTCTTTAAGGAGAATTTTGGCAACAAAGGCAGCTGTGGCTCGGGGGCTGGGAAAGGCCTCCACCCACCGAGTGAGCTGATCAACTATAACAAGGCAAAATTTATAATGTCCTGCTTTTGGCATAGTAATATAATCAATTTGTAAGTGCTCAAAAGGTGTATATGCTAGAGGACGCCCTCCATAAGCTTTGGCCTTAAAAGCATACTGATTATAAGACTGACATGTGGAGCAGCCCGAGCAGATTCGAGATGCTGTATTAGTCACACCTGGTGCTATCCAGGTTCTCTTAATAGAGTCTACAATGCCTTGTGTACCAAAATGGCCTTTTCTGTGAACAGAGAGGCATACCTGGTGGTAGAATTTCCGGGGAAGAAATGGCTTACCTTCCGGAGACACCCAGATGCCATTGATCTGTTTCGCCTTAAATTTCTTTTTCCACTTTTCTACTTCAGAATCGTCATAGGTTAGGTTGGAAGGAATATCCTCAGAAGGTGAAAGGTTAAATACATGTTCAGGAGCTTCTAATGCAGCAAGCTTGGCTGCAGAATCGGCTCGTGCATTTCCCTTTGAAACAGGATCACTATTCCCTGTGTGGGCAGGGCAATGTACAACAGCTAGGGAAGAAGGCAGTTTCAGGGCATCTAAGAGGTCCTTGATAAGGTCCCCATTGGCAATAGCCTTGCCCGAGGATGTTAGAAAGCCTCGTTGACGCCAAATCATACCAATAAAGTGGCATATGCCAAAGCCATATTTCGAGTCAGTAAAAATAGTGGCACTCTTACCTTTGGCTATATTACAGGCCTGTGTAAGAGCCACAAGTTCAGCAGCCTGTGCACTAAAATGGCAAGGCAGAGAAGCTGCCCAGAGGGTGTCATAATCAGAAACTACAGCAGCTCCAGTAAAACGGGTTCCCTCTCTCATAAATGAGGAACCATCTGTATAGAGGACAAGATCAGGATTTTCTAAAGGTGTATCAAAAAGATCATCACGGGGTTTTTCAGCCATATCAACTAAAGAAGCACAGTCATGCAACGGTTCCCCCGAGAATGGTAAATTAGGGAGTAGTGTTGCTGGATTAAGAACTGTGCAGCGTTTTAAAGTGATATTCTCATTACCTAACAGGGTTATTTCATACTTAGCCAGCCTTTGATCTGAAAAGGCTTGTGTCCTGTGACGTAGTAAGAGAGCCTCCACTTCATGAGGGCATTGCACAGTTAGAGGGTTACCTAGGACCAAATCAGAGGCTTTTTCTACCAAAAGCGCTGTGGCCGCCACTGCTCTAAGGCAAGGTGGCACTCCAGCCGCTACAGGGTCCAGCTGAATTGAATAGTAGGCTATAGGACGCTGGTTAGGCCCCAGTGACTGAGTCAGGACTCCAGAAGCCACCCCCCTTTGTTCATGCACAAAGAGAGTGAAAGGCTTACTATAATCTGGCAGTCCTAGGGCAGGTGCTGATAACAAGGCCCGTTTTAATTCTTTTATGGCTGAGAGATGCTGGGGATCCAACTGTAAACTGTCTGGAACAGAACTTTTTGTAAGAGCTATGAGGGGTTTAGTAATTTCACCAAAAGAGGGTATCCATTGTCTACAGTACCCGGCTGCTCCTAGAATGGCTCTCAACTGCCTCTTAGTAGTGGGGGCAGAGAGTTGTTGAATGGCCTGGACTCGCTTAGAAGAGACAGAGCGAGTTCCAGCAGCCAAAATAAATCCTAAATATTCTACCTGGGGCAAACACCATTGTACCTTTGTCTTGGAAACCTTGTGTCCTCTCTTGTGCAGCTCCAGCAGTAAATGACGGCTATCTTCCTGACAAATTTCAGCATTAGGAGAGGCCAAAAGTAAGTCATCAACATATTGTACTAGTGTGGAGGCTTTAAAGGTAATAGAGGCCAGATCCTGCTGTAAAATTTGGGAAAATAATGTGGGACTGTCTACAAATCCCTGTGGGAGTCTAGTCCAGGTCCACTGTCTATTTTTCCAGGTAAAAGCAAATAAATATTGGAAGTCCTCATGTACTGGTATGGAGAAAAAGGCAGAGCAAAGGTCTACCACTGTGAAACATGTAGATTCATAGGGAATTGAGGAAATTATCATAGCCGGATTTGCGACTATAGAATGTCTAGGAATAACATAATTATTAATCGCTCTAAGATCTTGCACAAAGCGATAAACAGGTTTACCATCTGGCCCAGGCTTGGGTTTCTGACTTGAATTGGCACTCCCTTTTTACTATGTTCTATAGCTTCCTGCAGAGGGAGTAGTTTCTGTTGATCTGATTCTAAACTTGGATCATCTCTAGTAGAAACAGCCATTTTGAGGTCTCTCTCCATATGTGAGAATTTCATTTCGAGGTCTCTCTCCATATGTGAGAATTTCATTTTGAGGTCTCTCTCCATATGTGAGTATTTCATTTTGAGGACTCTCTCCATATGTGAGAATTTCCCCCATATCATAACAATGATAATAACAAAAACAAAACAAGACAAAAAAAACCCAAAAAAAATAAAATCCTTAGTCGTATGAACTATGGATGTGGTATTAAAAGGTATTTCAATTGCAGGCATAAAATTTCTACTTATATTAAACGTATTTTCCCAAAGATTCTCACTTATACTATTATACAAAAAACTTTTTGCTGCCTGAATGAGGAAAAAACCAATAATGTTTTGAAGGACCATTGAGTAAACTATTCCTCTAAGTCGGGACGTTATGCTGTCCCAATACATTCCGATGAGAAAAATCAAAGGGATAGTAGAATATTCGAGCATCTTGCCCTTTAAACTGGGCTGGCTTTTCTGTTTAAAGCAAGACTTTTAGAGGCTTAAAGTCTTTAAGGGAGATTAGACAAAGGGAAAGTCCGTGGCGGGGGGGGGGGGGGGGGGGGGGGGGGTATTCGGAAAATCCACCGAATTAGCCGGCTTATGGCCAAACTAGGGAGGGTGGGAGGGTCCTTAAGGTCCCTTCGGGGTCGCCAAACTGTGAAATTTAAAATTGGATATTAGATCATAAATCTCCCCTACTTAACTTTTCCCTTAATTTATCTCCCAGACTAGTAAATGGAAGCTTCTGGTTTTCTAGATAGAGCCTTTATTGTATATAAGGTGTTGTTGATTAGAAGGTTAGGAAAGTAGAAATACAGTAGAAATCGTCTTAAATCTAGGCTTAGTCTATATTTCTTATAAAAACTCACCAAACCAAAAAAGGCCACCTTTGGAGTGAGGGAGACCGTCTGTGCTGCGCCGCCAGGAGTCCCGCCAAGCAGGCAAAAAGGCCTCTTCCGTTCTCTCCACCCCGGAAGTCAAAAAAAAACCCGGCAGGCAGTCTGACATGCGCAGCAGGCGGACTGCACCCGGCAGGCAGTCTGACATGCGCAGCAGGCGGACTGTTCATCTCCTCCCCAAAAGGGTGGTCCTTGAAAAACTGGCGTCCTTCAGTTATCCTAACCGACTGTTAAAAACTTTCATATTTTACTACATTTCCCACTGCAGGGACCAATACTTGTTCCTGTACTGTGAGGCTACAAAATAGGAAGTCTCTGAATCAATAAAGGTTTACAAAGGCCAATAGAAGAGGGTTTTATTTATCTAAATATGAAACTGATTCATATATTATAATAATTCACATAATTGATTTCTCTAATTATTCCAAAGGGGAAAAAAAATTTTCCTTTTAAAATAAGACCTGAGGAAAGTAGATTTGCAAAGAGGATGTCCTCACCCTCTCCTCATTAGAAATTTATTTTTAAAAGGAGAAATCTAATGTTAATAATTAGAAAGACATTTCTATCCACAATAGGTAAAATATTGAAGTTGATGCCAAAAGAAGTCTTCCATCATGTAACACCTGTCATTTTGCCCTCAAATCATTTTGGATTCTAGAAGAAATGGAACATTGCTAAAAAAAAAATCTATGAAAACGGATAAATTCTAAAGAAATGAAAAGAACCAGCGAA